>NW_025335269.1:21246991-21361542 GCF_004798865.1 Varanus komodoensis | reverse complement strand
ATTAAATTTCCATTTTTCGTTCTTCTGTTTCATTGCACTCTGTTCATGAATGTTAACTTGCCCAAAATTAGTCCACTTACATTCCCTATGGCAAGTGTGTATGGAGATTAATTACTGATTTCCCTGCATTATTTTTCCTTTTTATTCATAGTGAAATAGCATGAAATCAAATACACAGGGAACAGAAGCTGAGTAATTCAGCAGCAAGTCATTATTATTCCTTCAGCCACACAGCAGGAAAATGGCCAGAACTAAAACACAGGAAGCATTTAATTAAAGACACAGTTGCTCTCAAAAGCCTCAGTACTGCATTATTCTCCATTCTGGCACTAACACTGTTTTCTTGCAAAAAAAAGGAAACAGTTCAGAAAATACTGGGATGAAAAAATTTGCTAATTGAGGGGAGAGGGAGGGAGCGAGAGAGAGAGAGACGGTGTAGTGTGGTGGTAAGAATGTTGGACTGGGGACCTGGGAGATCTCAGTTCTAGTCCCCAGCTGGCCATCATGCTCACTAGTCACCAACTCTCAGTTCAACCTGCTGTTGCAAGGATGCAGCTCTGTAAGCTGCTTTGGATTCTTCACAAGAGGAGAAAGGTAGGGTATTAGTGCAATGCAATAATAGTGGTGGTGGTGGTGGTGATGCATGTGTCAATGATAACAGTTCAAAAGATGGAAGTACCCTATCTTTCCAACATGCAGCAGAGAGGCTAAAAATAACATTTTGGCTGCAGTTTACCTGTGAGTAAGCACCATTATATTTAAGGGGACTAACTTCAGAGTAGCTGGGCACAGGTTTGCTCAATAAGAGTACAATCCTATGCATGTGTACACCTAAGTCAGTCTTACAGAGATCCTCAGAGCTTGTTAGGCGAGTATAGAATTTCAGCTGCGGTGACGTGGGAAATCTGGCTGAGAGGTATGTCAAGTATGCTCTAAACCACAATTGACGTGGGGTGCATTGTCTGATGCTGATTGTTCATGTGTACAGTCTTTGATGGACAAGATATTGTGACTAATTACAGAGAGGGGATTTTCTCTTAGGCGTATTTTTGCACTGCCAGATGAATAGTCCACATTTCCTAGTCTTGTTTTGGTTTACCAGAACAAAAACATTAGTGATCTCCCTTTTATTGCCTTTAGAAAGGAAGCATGCTAATTGTGGGAGTAAATCTATTCATTTCTTTAGATAATTGCTGTAGATATTCAGGAAAATTACTAGCTGCTTCTTTGTCCCTCCATGCCCTTTTCATCAGTAGTGCGTTTTTTAAAAGGTAGTATTTTGGCAGAAACACATACATTATTAAATGCCTTCTTACTGCAACATTAAGTTTCATTGTTGCTGATGTTTTTCATGGGACTAGTACGTGTGAAGGAGGATTTAATTATCCCCCCTGACTGCAGCCATGCTCTTAAAAAAGCCACCCAGCTGCTGCAAATAACAGTAAAACAAGTTTCCGTCAGCTCCAGAGGTTCCAACTGTCCATCTCCCAGTGCTGCTGTCCCAATAAAAATGGGTGCCTATTAATGCTTGTTTAAACCCAGACATTGTTGCAAGCCATGCATTCAACATAAAGGATATTTTTGCTCCCAGATGTAAGCAGAAACTCTTCCTTCTATTTTCAGAGGAAAGTGAGCCATTGAGGGGCTGCAGAAATGTTGTCATGCTGTGGAAACCAAGTCTAATTTCTTGGCATATAGCAGGAAGAACAGTTTAAAACAGGCATTTTAAGACATTAAAAAGGACCTCGGTCAGATGCAAACGGCCAGGAAATAACTGCATCAGAGCCAAAGATCTGTGCAAGTATCGCTTAAGGCCGCAGGGAAACAGAATAGACGAGAAGAGGTGAAACTGCTCTCCTTTCTTTGGAATGGCCACACAGCAGAAAACTGTTGGTTTCTGTTCCTCCTGCAACAGATCAGTTCAAGGAAGAGGGCCAGCTTCTGTCTGAAAAACAATCCCACTTCTGCCAGTGTTAATAAATATCAGAATGACAGTAAGCTGGAAAGAAAGGTTTTCTGTTGAGTGACAGCTGCAAATCCAATGGTCCACCCATTGATCTGCTCCACTGAACTATAACCTCGGATGTTTTACTTAGAATCAGGTGCAAGCTAAAATGAAAGTACATCCCTGTAACCCTTCTTAGGATGGATTTAAAATCTAATTCACTGGCACTGAGTTTTGTTGCCAGCTATTTTGCAGGAGATCAAGACTGGAAACTGGATCTCACAAAGGGAGAAATGGAGCATTCTGGTGCATGGGAAGAGAGGGAGGCCACAGAGGCCAGAGTATGATGTACCCCACACCCATTCCAGCCTCCTCTCCCCTCATCCGCCAAAGCATGCTAGCTAGATGGGTTGAAAAGCAGAGAAATCTGCTGGACAAGGCTACTCATGTGGCCTCTGCCCCTCTTCCCACTCTGCACCCTGATCAGGCACCTCAAAGAGTTTAGTAACCTGTGTTTGCATTCTAGCTGCAGAATTTGGGAGGCCCCTTCTTCTACAGCCAGTTTGCAAATGCAGCTTTGGCTTGCTGCCCATTAGCAGGCACCCAAGAGGAAGATCGGGTGCTCTCTCCATCCTCCACCAACCCACTGAATTTCCATAGTGAGGGCCACAGGAGAAGCCCCGTCTTTGTCCACCCAACATGGAAACAGAGCTAGTCTTTGCCTTTTTTGTGGCTGCACCACACTGCTGGCTCATATGTAGCTTGTCTACAACAACTCAATGTCCCTTTCACTCTCAGTGTGGTTGAGCCAAGTATTCCCCATCTTATATTTACATTGATTGATTGATTGCTTAGGTGGAGAACTTGGCATTTGTCCCTGTTGAATTCCATTCTTAGCAGACTTAAGCAAAAAAAAAAAAAAGATTTAGACTAGGCACCAGGAAGAACATCCTCTCTATCAGAGCAGTATACAATGGAACCTGTTACCTGAGGAAGTTACGGGTTCTCCCTCTCTGGGGGCATTCAAAAAGCATCTGGACAGCCATCTGAATGGGATGGTGTAACCTGCTGTCCTGTAAGAGCAGGCAGTTGGACCCAATGGCCTTGACAGCACATTCCAACTCTACTTTTCTATGATTACAAGTACAGCCCCACTAATACTATAAAACCCAGAGATAAAAGCAGCAGATCAACACTCATAAAACTTAAAATGTGTGGGTGACTTGAAAGCTGCAGCCAAAAATGCCTAATCAGAATATGCCTCCACTTCAAAGGAGGTGGCGCTGGGAAAGGACATCTTCAGCAAAGGATCTTTCAGTGCAGGCATTCATGTGGAAATGCCTGAGTCTCCAGCCAGGTCAGAAGCTATCTAAGGTTTTGAAGGTAAGCTGTAGCACCTCGGATTTGGCTCAGAAATTAACAGGCAGACAGTGCACTTCTCTTAAAACTGACAGGATAGGATCTGTACCAGTTAAATTTTTGGCAGCTGTGTTCTACACTAATTGAATGACTCTGGACAAAGGAAGCTTTGCAATATTGAATATATAATATAAAAATTGCAATATAAAAATCAGCAGAGATGCTTTCATAGTTACCACACAGTTGATGGCCCAGCCACTAGCTGCTAAGAGCACTCTGTACCCCACTTTGGACCTCGGCAGATGAAGGTGTCTCCAGAAGAAACATCAAGCTGCAAACTGTTCTTTTGCAGGATTGCAAGCTCTCCAGAACATGAGGAATGCCAGTTCCTAAGAAATGGAAAACATCTACCCACAACACCTCCATCATGTCAGGATTTCCAGCAACAGCAACACCAGATTGTATTTATACCCTGCCTCTTGTGAGGAACCCAAGGCAGCTTACATTTTATTTTATCACAACAGCCCTGTGATGTAGGCTGGGCTAAAAGTCTGTGAATGGCCCGAAGTCACCCAGAGAGCTTCAGGGCTGAGCGGGCACTAGATCCATGACCTCCAACGACATTCCATTGCCCGTCACAGGCTGGAGCTGTGGTGTTGAGCAGAACTAGGCTTCTTTAGCAAATAACAGCACCATCTAGGAAATTACTCCATGCAGAGAAATTGTGTGTTTATTGCCCAATAATGATGACAGAGGGAATTGTAGCTGGCCAAAGGAAAGTGGCAGAGAAGAGAAAGGGGATAGTATCTGTGCCTAAAGTCTGGTCAAATGACATAAGGATGTTACAGTCAAAGTGGTAAGATAAGCTTTTCCTGCCAATTTCATACACACACACACACACAAGAAATCACCATTGTATAGGCTTTACATTTAAACTTTGAAAACCGCAGTATTGATCAAACTGGTCTTTCAGAGAGTAACTGGTATGTCAAAAACAGGGCCAATATTTCTGTGTTGTCATTTTCAGCGGATCCTCTGAAGGCTCTTGGGGTTGATTTCCTCAGAGAAGAGAACACCCGTCTCCATCATACCAATGCCTATAACAACAAGAGCCTGATTGCGAGACATGGGCAGCCTTTTTGCTTGAAGGTGACATTTAACAGGCTGCTGAAAGACAATGACCAAGTCAAACTACAGCTCAGCATTGGTAAGCAAGCCACGTTTGGTCCACTGCAGTGGCCTGGTTCACATGACACAACAATATATCCTAAACTTGTCAGTCACAACATATTGTACAAGTTCAAGCAAAGTCATAAAGGATTATTTTAATTCATGAATGGTTTATTATTTCAAATTGAAGGCTCGTTTCTCAGAATGCAGATATATTAATAAGACTCAAGTTGATAAGGGAAGGCCAGATGGACCACTAGGGAGGAGGGGAAACAGAGGAGGAGTCACATAATTGTGTTTTACATTGATATCCCATCTTCCTTCAGGTAGTCCATGAGATATCCAGGTAATCTCCCAGCCAAACTCTGAATAGGTTGAAACTTGGTTACCTTTACTAATATCATATTTTCTCAAACCATCATGCACTAGAAGGACAACAATACACACTGCTCATTTTTAAGATCTTTTCTGCACTGCACAACCATAATAGTTAAAACCATTGAAATTCTCCATGCTGGATTTCAGCCCCATTAATTTCAGTGCATCTGCTCTAGCTATGCCTGGATCTGAACCCAACACTTCATCTTTGTTTAAATGATTTCGTCTCAGTTCTACATCAGATACCAAATTGGATTCATAATCTGTTTTCCGTGTGCATCAGAACTACTAAAACAGTTTTATTGGTGCTTTTCTCCTCGCCATCTTCTTCTATTCAATAAAGAGACCAAACATAACCCAGTAGGATATAGGGCCATTTGTACACCGCTTGATTCCCATGGCAGAGGGTGCCAGTGGTGTATTAGAATGTTCCTCAAAGGCAGGGGATAAAAACAAACTACTTTGTTAATGTAACTCTTTATCTGTTTGTACTCTTTCAGGTGAAAAACCAATGAAATCCAATGGAACTTTTATATCCCTGAATGCAAGGTCAGGAAAGCGTGGCCACCAATGGCATGCTGATATACATAAAACAGATGGGAAGGAGGTACATGTGCTTGGGATGCTCTGCCATTTTTGATTTACACATTAGGGCTCTCACTAGGGCTGGTGTGGAGAGGAGGCATGGTTGGGTACCTGTTAAGGCCTGCAGTCCATGAGGGGCCCCTTGACAAGGGACCCCAGAGCTGCTTTTCCTCTTCACCATTGCAAGCTGCTTCTCCACCTGCCTTTCATTCTGGCCCAGACTGAGAAGGTGCTGAGGAGCATGCGGTTCAAGGGACTGCTTGCTTGCTCATTCTGGGGTCCTCTCACCTCAAGCAAGGGAGTGGTGGCAACGTGAAAAGCAATTGCAGCTGGTGCTAATGGTGCTGAGCTCGCTATGGGAAGGGGCCCATGGACTGGCCCTCCTCCAGGGCCCTCCAAAGCTTAGAGTTGGTTTGGTTGGCCCAGAGAAGATAGTTTAAAACATGTGACATGACAAATGCTACTTCATGGTGAACCTTTCACTAGTATCCTTTGCAATGCCCTTCATGGATCCGGTGCCCAAAGGGGCCGGGAATTAAGAAAGATTAATACAATATTGAAGGACTGGAAATGAAATTGCTGCCTAGTTCCCATTCTTAGACCATATGCTTATAGATAGGGCCAAGTACTCATGTTACAAAAGCTGGGAAGACTCTATTTCAAAAGTCAGTTATTAAACATCTTTAATTAAAAAGTCCTGATTTGCTCCTGAGTGCTCGACTTTTCATCAGGGGATGTTAAGAACAGGAGAAAGAGGAAATCAGTTTCCTGCACAATCTGGCTTAGATCAAGGTTTTGCATAGACTAATACATGCCCAAGAAAAAGATCCAATAATCATCACTGCCTTTAGCGGTGGTCTCCTGTTGTGAGTGCCACCAATTACGCAGCCAAAACAAATCGACTGAGAAACACGAAGGCATTACTGGTGCATTTGAGCCACCCTGAAATTCCCTCAACACGCTTCCTAGAGCATCTGCTGCTTTCACTGACTACAGTGCCTTCTCATTTGCACAAAGCAGTGGGATACCTGATTTATCACATAATGCTCTGTAATACCATGATGATCTTGTGTTTTTCTTAGTGCCTGATAACTGTATCCAGCCCAGCAGATGCAATTATTGGAAAATACCTTCTGAAAGTGAAAACAGGATCTAACATTTACAGTCCTAATAATAATTTTGTCTACATTTTGTTTAACCCTTGGTGTGAAGGTAATTAACATGAACCTAAACAGGTTTAATTTCTATGACTCCTATGTAAGATTGATTAAAATAAATGTTTAGATTCTTTTTCTCATAAAAAACAGCAGAACTTGTTCCTATGATGATTCCAAAAGAGGTATAACAATATGCAATAAGGGCTATCAGACTGTGAAAGCTATATTTTTGTTTCTGGTTCTCACAATATAATTATTGTCTCACAAGCATAAGCAGGGGCACAATTCAGCAGAAAAACAGAGACTAAAAGCCTTCCAGCAAGATATGGTCTCCTTTCATAGAGGCATATTTGAACAGTAGTTTCAGGTCAGGTTTGCCATATGTTGGTCTGGGTCTCGATGGGTCATACTTGAAAGCACTTGGAATTGCAAACCAAGAAGGTTTGGGTGGATCTGCTCTAAGAATGCCTAGGTCTGGATCCAGCCCTCTGCCTTCATGGCCCTGAATACCAGTCACAAGGGAACGACAGCTACTGGCGGGCATTTGGGCTTTCCACGGGTGCCCTGTTGGCTCAAATGGGATGCAGGATGCTGAGACAGCAAAGCCTTTGGTCCAATCCAGGAGGGCTCTGATCTGAGTGTTCCTGAGGTCAGTGGATAATGGTTACTCAGTCTAAGCAGTACACATGCGATCCTGTATGTGTGAATAGGAAGAACCATGGAGAACAGCACAGGACAAAATAGCTTGCATTGTTGCTGGTGGAGATCCCAGCTATTTCATCGGCTGTTTGTGAGGCAGTCAGATGGACAAAGCAACACAGTCAGATTTACAGCTGGCAGCAGAAGTGCTTCTGAGAAGCAACCGAAGCCAGAATGTTGTTCCTTTCTCTGGTTTTGCCTCCGCATTCACAACTCTGTCTAGCTGAAGAATGGTCAGTCTCTATTGGGCCCTTCTGCACCCAGGTATATACCATTTCCTAAGCAGAGTTATTCACTGCTCCCAACAATATAGTTTCTTGCATCTCATCTTCCAAGTGGAGATGCAAGAAGCTTCACAATTTGGTTTCCTTTGCAGAAAGAAATTATTGGACACTTCAGGGATCTCTGTAATAGCTGAGTTGCTTTTTCAAAAATATAAGTTCAGCATAGATGAAGGGACAGTGTAACATGCCAACAAAGCAAGCAGCTGTTTCCAAATGGTTTTTGCTTGCCAGAGCGCAAAATCCATCTCAGCCCTTTCTCTGTGTCTCAGCCCCACATTCCCTCAGAACTGCAGTCTTTTTCTACCTGGACACATCTACTGGCTGACTCAACTTATTAAAAGAAAAAGAAAACCACAGTTCTCTCCTCCTGGATTCCTTAACTCTTTTCTGTCCAAACGCCGGTCTCCTTTGCAGCAATCAGAGACTTGCTATCTTAAAACAAAAAGATGCAGTCATATTCATGTTCAGAGAGAAAGAAGTCTCACAGCTCCCCAGGGTTTCCCAGCTAGCTGTGGACAGGCATGGACAACCATAGCCAAAACAAAGCAAAACCATGCATGCCTTCTCAGTCTACAATTGTGTTTTTGATAATAAGATCAACTGAACCCATGGTCTGCTCACACAATACACATTTTCCTTGCCTGTATCACTATGGGTGGGACACCTAATATACTGTAAGACATTTCTTGCTCAGTCTTACTGTATGTGAACAGTTAGCATGCAGTAGGCAAAGCAGCTCTAGCTTATTGCTGTCTGAGCGTCCTTTTGGGTGGGTGGCTGAAGTCAGGTGCACTTTTCTAACACCTGTCTAATGTTCTTGTGGAATTGCATAATTAAAAAAAAAAACCCCTGTGAAGCGCTGAATAGTCCAAATGTGTTAAGATCTTGAACTGGTAAACATGCAAGCGCCTGTTTGCATGACTCAGCTGGCTTATTATGGGTTATTTAATTCACCCTGAGCTGCTGGATATGTGTGGCCACCATTTTGATTGCACAACTCCTAACTGAGACAATCAGCTGTTCCATTATACCACTCGAACTTAGTCATCATGGCTTATTCAAGGGTTAAACAGCCCTTGCTTAAACAACTTTTTGCAGTGGGAGGTAAGCAAGGGTTGCTTACTGCTTGGATAACCCACAATGACCAGGTTCTTGTGACTCAGCACAGTCTCCAATTAGCCAGATTGAGGATTGCATATTCGAAATGGCCATGGCAGGATCCTGGCACACCCCACAGCTCAATGTGAGTTAAATAACCCAGAGCAAGCCAATCATGCCATGTGAATGGCAGTGCAATTAGAAAACCAGAGCACAAATCTATAGTTCATTAAGTATATCAGCCATCTTATTTGAAAGTCTGCTGGAATCTCTTATGCCACAAATACCCTAACCCTAACCCAACCACGAGAATGTTTCTCTTTTGACAATTGACTCTAAAACCAAACAGTTCACTCATATGTTTGCTTTAGCGGATACTGTTTTCATGCCCAACGACGATGAGAGAGCTGAGTACGTGCTGAACGATACTGGCTATATCTATGTTGGATCAGCAAAAAATATACTTGGAAGACCTTGGAATTTCGGGCAGGTAAAGATCCCTTAGTTCGCTCTGTCTGTCCAGGTATAAGAATGCCCTGTCACCCAATTTGCTTAATTAAGTGTGTATCTAAATATGGTGGAAACAAATGAAGAAAGCAGCAGCATGAATGCTTGCCAAGAAAACAAAAAGACAGCCTTTCCAGCCTACTCCAGCAGCAGAACTGAGAGACAGAGATCCTAGTATTCAGGCCATGCTTCTGCCATAGATAGCACATAGCTTGTATCCACATAATTGTGTGGATATGAACCCTGAAGCACATGCAGGGCAGGCCTACCATTCTGGTAAGTGCTCCTGAGACATGTCTTCAAACTGTTGTAAATATCTTGTGGGACAATTTTCCAACTGTGTTGGAGGAAAATATAAGGTCTGAGTGGCGTTCCAGTTCTGCTCCCCTTGAAGCCTGGGAGGCGAGCCACCCTGAGGCTCTCCAACCTCCTTCTCTTTTCTGCTGAAACAGGGCTGCCCAAGCAGCCAAGAAGCCAGCATGGTGAAAAATGCAGGGCAGGAGGATGGAGAGGTGAAGAAAACCTGCACTGATCCTCCCAGCCTGCACAGGATGATGCCAGGAGCTCATAGACATCCTGATAAAATTATACTTACCTCTTTTCCATGTAAGCTTAAGCATAGTTTATTCCCACCACTAGGGGCAGGTAGACATTGATATACAGTTGGCAATTCTTGATGGGCAGTTTGGTCTTTAGAGAATGAATGTCTGATGCTCTGGTATAATATGTTTTGTGCATTAAGAAGGAGTATATTTAGACTATTTATTTATATTTATATACTGCTCCCATAACCCCACAAAAATACTCTATGCTCTAACAGATAGCTGCCACAGTCAGTAAATTTTCCTCAGCCACAGAGGTGATAGAAACAGTCATTAAAATTTCCTTTAAAATATAAAATATTAATTCAACAGTTGTTAAAATGTCTGGGGAATAAAAAAAAATAAAATGTCTGGGGAATAAAAAAAGTCTTTGCCTTGGACCAGAAAGATAACAATGAGGACATTAAGCATACTTCTCTGGGGAGCATATTGCAAGATTGGGTGCAACCACCAAAAAGACCCTTCTCCTCTTTACCACCCCCTCCCCTCTTTAGGGAGTGGCTCCTTGAGAAGGACCTCTAAAGCCACTCTTAGTGGTCAGGTAGGAACATAACATAAGGAACATTATAATGTCTGCATGAAAAGCTATCAGCACTGGCCTGCTTAGGTTTCCTGGATTAAATATTATTTTTATTTGCCACTGTGCACCCTATTTAAATAGCATTTCCTGCTGTGCAAGGATGTTTCCATCAGTCACTTCTTACTGGCTATCAGCAGAGGAGATCTCACATCTGAAACTCTAGTATTAAAATCACAACAGCTGCTTTATATTGTATTAATTAAAGGAAAGGGGACTTTTCTCTGAGGATCAACTTGAATGTGACCAAACTTGCTTTCTTTTGTAACAGTTTGAGGAAGAGGTCTTGGATTGCTGCATGTATCTTCTGGATAAGAGCAAACTCAAGCCAAACGCTAGAAAAAATCCCGTGATCATCTCCAGGGCCATGTCAGCTTTGGTACATCCTTAAATCAATGTTTGAACACAAATCAGTTTATTGTAGGTCTGGGAAAAGAAAGCTATAAGCTCCTTTTATGGGGGTGTACAATCAAAAGAACATTAGCAGTTTCTTCAGACAAACAGGAAATACATGTGGCATGCAGGCAGCCCCCCGAAGGGGCTACCAAGATGGAGTCCCAGCAAGATGCCTTTATAACCTACCAGTTACATACATTGTTGGGGGGAGGGTGGGGAATCAGGTGGGGCGGTCACATTGGTAGTTTGCTAAAGGCACGTGAGAATAAAACAAAAATATTACATGGAGTTAGAGAAGAACCTTCTGAACAGGTAAGCATTGCCATGTCTAAAGTGTGCCCCCAAAGGAAGACTTTCAGGACTGCCACTTCAGCATTTCTGAGGCATACCCAGGAAGCAAGGCTTGTAATGTAGAATCCCATATTAAGTCCAAAGCTGTTTTTAATGGCATCAGGCTTTTAGCAGCCATATTATTGTAGAGCTTTTCTTCATTTTCTCTTAACACAGATCATCTGCTATCACTAATGTGCTGTTCCAAAATACACTTTCAGAAATGAGGAAAAGGGCCTCGAATGGTGAGGTAACTGGAGCTACAGAAACTGTTTCTGCAGTGCCCAGACACCTAGCACAACATATGTTGCTATGCATGGATCCCATGGATAAATAAAAGTTGATCCAGGACTGTGGAGTCACGCAGTTAACAAACATGTTGCACAAACATGCCACATGATATTGGTCTTCCAGATTCAAAGGAATCATTCTCCAAATTGCAATACAAATAATGGTTTATTAGAAAAACAGGACCCTCTTGATCTAGGGTGTTGAAACACAGAATGAGATTTCTGCTAGTGAGCTTAGATGGCTCCGTCAGGGGTTCCTCTATCAATGGTAGAGCTGTTACAGAATGCAGAGGCAGGCAAGCTGTCTTGATTTGTTCTTCCCATCTGTTTCTTAGGTTAACTCTGAGGACGATCATGGAGTGTTATTTGCTAACTGGTCAGGACATTATCCTGGTGGTACTCCTCCGCTGGCTTGGACAGGAAGTGTCCCAATTTTGCAGCAGTATTACAGAACCAAAACAATAGTCCTTTACGCCCAGTGCTGGGTTTTCTCTGGCGTGCTCACTACAGGTAAGGTCTGCAGCTGTCTTGCAGGTGCCCAACTCTTCTGAAACGCACGCGTTTATGTTATAGTGCTTAGGTTCTTGATTAATATGTGAAACTTCCATGGCCAGAGGTTTCCTATCTTGGAGTCCCAGTTCCTGGCAAATACTTCAAGACCAGCCTGCTGCTTGTAGGCTTCCTCTGAGATGCCTGGCTAGTCACTTTTGAAAGCAAACTGTTGGGCTAGAAAGATAGACTCTTGGTCTGATCCAGGTCTTCTTATGTTTTAAAATTTTAACAAACTGTGGCACAGGATAGCCACCAAACTCACTCCAGCATTTATGCTTTTGTGGCCACCAGCTGTGCCTTATACCAGCTGGGGATGAAATCCAGTCCTTTCCCTACCATGATCCATCCCTTGGGTTCTAAGGAAGCTTTCCCCAATCCAGCACCCTCCAGATGTTTTGAGCTACAATTCCCACCACCCTTGGCCAGCATGGCCCATGGCTTCTGGGGATGGAGTGAATCATATCCCAACTCATCTGTGGAAAGTGCAAGGTTGCAGAAGGCTCTTCTACAGTTTAGAGAAACTCTAGATGGAGTCCTGGACTCTGTAGGGCATGGATGCTGCCGAAGGGAGCCTCACAACCAAACCATTTAGAACTGCTTTCTTTATTTTTATTTCAGTTATGCGCAGCCTGGGGATTCCAGCTAGAAGTGTGACCAATTTTGCGTCAGCTCATGATACAGACCAAAATCTTAGAGTTGATGTTTACCTGAATGAAAATGGGGAAAAGCTGAGCAGATTGTCGAGGGATTCTATTTGGTAATCATCACTAATTTAAGGTTTTCTGAAATTCTCTTAGGAAAATATTAGCGTTGAAGCAAGGGAATCCAAGCTCTTCATGCTTCTGGCACTGAATATGCTCCTCTCCTCATTCTACTCATTTGTATTAGGTACAAGTTAAAGACAGTTGAATGTCTACTCATGAGTAGGCATTTCGGTGCCCATTAATATCTTTTGAAAAGTATGGGCCAGTTTTTGACCATTAAAGTCTTACATTTCTAAATCACGGCATTTTAGATTTTGACCTGAGCAGATGAACTCTCCGCAGCATGCCCTGCCTGCTCCTGCTGATGAGCACAAAGATGCTCAGCTCCTGAGTGCCTTTGCATTCCTCAGTTGGAGCGACATGGGGCATGCTGGGAGAGGCTCTCCGGAGGCCCACTCTCTTTCTGAACCCAAGAAAGGCAGCAGGATGGGATGGAGGCCTTGGGAGGGCTTGCTGCAATCATGCCAGTGGCGTTGCTGGGATCCAGACTGGGGGACGGGGGCGACAGGGGGACTCCAGCAGAGCTCAAGACCTCAGGGGCCACATCTGGCCTGTGGGCTGCATGTTGGACCACCTTGGCTTACAGCATCCTTCCCCAGCCTGGGGCCCTGGATGTTGAGTTTGGGTGGGTAGCTCTTTAAGCCTGAGGACTGAATTCTATTTCAGAGAGGCTGTGGGGGACAACTTTCCAGTGGGGCTGGCCAAAGGCAATGGGGGCAAGGCTAGGTCCAAAAGGTATGGAGCCAGGCTCTAGATAGATCGACAGACTGACTTCATGCATTCCTTTTCCAGATTGCATTAAGTTACACCAGGTGGTCAATTCTTATTTATGCCTACCTATGTCCTCTAATATATGTTGACTGTTCTAGCTTATAAACCAGAGTTGATACAAATGTTTTGTTTTCAATTATGAAACCTAACCAGGAACTTCCACGTCTGGAATGATGTGTGGATGAAAAGGCCAGACTTACCAAAGGGCTTTGATGGCTGGCAGGCGATTGATTCCACCCCTCAAGAAGCGAGCCAAGGTAGGGTTTGACACACTAGCACAAGCAAATCCAAGTTTAAAAATTGGTTATATTAAGCACTGGTTCAGTGTACCAACCTACATGGCTACCACACTGATCCCTAATATTCTTACGGATGGATGAAGCATCCATCAGTTCCCATGGAGTGGCTCATCCATCAGAGTGGTTCAGTCCCCATGAAGAAATGTCAACTGGTACACCAGGCGACCACCTGCCTTTCTCTCATGCTTTTCCCCTCACATTTAGCAATATACAGGTGAAGTAGCAACGTGTCAAGCTCCCATCTGAGCAAAATCTTAATATCAATGTCCTCAGTTTATGGCTCATGATCAACAAGAATTTTTCCACCTGTGGCATTTATTGTGCCTTCATGATTCCTTTGTTGTTTATACATGTTTGAGACATTGTGATCCTTCAGTTTCGCTTTTGTTTTTGAAGACCATTTGGGGGGGGGGGGTGCACATGTGTGTTTTAGAATGGGGAAAATGGAGTATTATTTCCAAAAGCAACATACAGTTACCTTCCTACTTGTGTAATTACAATATTCTGCAATAGCACAGTGCCAGCTGGTGGTTATTTAGTAGAAACATAGGAAATGAGTTCTTTATGTAGAGCTCAGATTTCAATGCTATATGTGAAAGCAGATACTGCACCTAACAGAAAAGAGGCAAGACTTGGGAATCATTTTCTGCTGCTAATATTAGCCACTATATATGCTAGCTTGTTTCTATAGAGATAAAAGAAGATTCCTGACAGCACCTTCTGAGCTGGGAATTGCAACCATGGCTACTCAAAGTGAACATGCAGAATAAATGTGGGATTATTTATCAGCGCTTTCATCTGACAGAACTGGGGAAAGTAGAAGGAGACATATTTGAAATGCAAATGTAGGGAGACCAAACACATGGGGAGAATGAAAAGCTAAAGTGGGAAATAGGCTTTTCTTAGTCTGTGTAAAAACATTCATATCCTGACCTGGTAGAGGGGAACGCTAAGTGTCTCTGAACATCCCTTCTAGCAAAACATCAAAATGTTTCCTTCCATGCCATGCAATGCAAGGCGATGTCACCTGGTTTGTTTGATTGTCTGTTTTGTTCAAAATGTGGTATGTGCATTTCTGCAATGCATTCGGTCTCTGTTTGTCCTGCTACACTGAGACTCCATTAGGCACAGTGCTTGTCAGAAAGTCCACAGAAGTTTTCTGCTGCAAATCATTCCACAAACTTGTAAAATCAGAGGCTGCAGGAATCTGCAAATCTCTGTGTGAAAATGGGAAGCAGCATATTACAAACTAGAACCTTGGTTGTTGTCTATTCTTTATCTGTCATAGAATTCTGGATAGAGATACTATTTTACCAGCCATGGGCTCTGAATACAGAGCAGCAACGCACTGTATGATGTGAGTATCCCACAGGCTCCGAATTCAGAAATAAAAACAGATAATGTCCTTCTCTATAGGAATTTACCAATGTGGCCCTTGTCCACTAAAAGCCATCAAAAATGGTGATGTCTACCTTCCCTATGACGGCAAGTTCTTGTTTGCTGAAGTTAATGCAGATAAAGTCTTTTGGCTGGTAAAAAATAAGAAGGGCGCAGAAAAATATGTCAAGCTGCGTGAAGAAACCAAAGTGATAGGAAAGAACATCAGCACTAAAGCGGTTGGAAAAAATATCCGCGAAGACATCACTGCCCAGTACAAATTTTCAGAAGGTATCTTTTCATCGTATCTTTTCAGCCAGAGAGGAAATTATTATTTTCCACATAAAGTAATGGCTTAGGGCTTTTTTGTGAAAGATTCATGGATAGCTTCTATCATTTGAAATGAGTAAAAAGAAAAAATCAAGTTTTTTCAAATGGGCGAGCCAGAATTAATAGTCACTAATAGCAAAATCCTATGCATGCTTAAAAAAAATAAAACTACAATTGCCAGCACCCCCCAGACAGCCAGGCTAAGAATTGTAGCATTTTTTAAATCATAACCATGCATAGGAGTGCATCTTAAAAAAGCATCAGATATGAAGTGATCTGGTATAAGATCTAGTTAACTTTCTGAATGTTACTAATTTAACTTATGAATGAGACAAATATGTGCATTAAAATACATGTAACATACTATACTCCTCAGAAAGTTAGATTTGGAAGCTGCGCCCTGTCAAATGCATAGGAAGAAACTTGACATCTGGCATTTCTTAATCCTGGGAAAGGGAGAGCAATGCCTGCCACACACATTGCGTTTGATGAAAATCATAAATGATCTTGCAGGGATCGCAGTGTTCCTGGTTTGTTCTTTCCCTGTTTTTAGGTGATCCCGAGGAAAGGAAAGCTGTGGAAAATGCTTGCAAGTATCTGCAGTGTGACAGTCTGGCAGACACTTTCGATAAGGACCAGGCAAAAGACTGTAAGGCTGCCCTGAAAGTTGAGATGGAAAGTGAAAAAGCACTGTGGCCAGGGCAGCCCATTGATCTGAATATTGTTGTAAAAAATGAATCTGCGGGTGACTGGACAGTCCATTTTGCTGCCTCTTGCCAACTGGAATCATACACTGGGAAAGTAGAGGAGAGTCTGGCTACTATCAAGCAGGTTGTCCAAACAGAAGGCAAGCCAGGTATGTATGCAAAGAAACGTGGTCATCTTCCACATGCTACTTTGATTATGATGGCTGTCCACTTTTCTAGAGTGGAACTGGCAGAAAGTAGCTCTACAGATGGCTGGGATTTCAGCTCCCTACATTCCTGGACATTGCCCTTGCCGGCAGGTCCTTCCAGGAGCTGGAGTCCAAAATACATAGACATCTACATTTACTCAGCCTGGCTCTGGAGGAGGAAGGCCTCAAACACTGTCCCTCTGAGTGTCTCTGTTAGGAAAGAAGTGGGGGAGTCATAAAACAAGGTGTACTGCCTTAGCCTCCCCTATTGGAAGAGTCCTCTTCATCACTCAGTTAGGCCCTCCATTTACTTGTAATGTTCCCCCAGCTGGAAGTAGTCAACATCAGTAGGGCCAGTCACAGACTCTCAGCCCAGCCTACCTCACAGGGTTGTTGTTGTGCAGATAAGATGGGGAGCAGGAGGAGAAAAATGATGTAAGCCACTTTGAGTTCTTTAAAAAAAGAAAAGGGCGGGATAGAAAACCGATAAATAAATAAATATACCTTAGGCAAAGCAGAAAGAAGCATCGTGTTTCCCTCTTGCATTTTGGAATGTTTAACTCTCTAAGGTGTCTCTTCCTTGCATTGGTACAGTTGTTCAGATCCCTCTGAAAATAGCACCTGATGTTTACATAAAAGCATTGATGGGAGTAGAGGATGAACTGATGGTCAGAGTCAATGTGCTTGCTGACATCCAAGAGACTGAAGAGAAACTTGCAGAAGAGTGGACTCTGAACTTTCAGTACCCACCGCTCAAAGTGGAGGTAAAGAACTAAAATAAGAGCAACTCAATAATGAGGTAGCATGTGGGTTGCTATTTACATAACCTCAGAGTAGTTGAGCTAAAATTCAGAGTAAAATTAATAAATCATAAATAGATGAAAAAGTACTCTAGAAGCAGAGAAGATGTTCCACGGAATTATTTCAGAGTAAGCTGGCCAAAATGTGGGCGTCTTAGACATTTAGGGCTTCACTCATCCCATCTTCTGGCACTTGGGGAGGGGCAGGGACTGGACATGGAGGAAACGTGGCATACCATGTGCTTTCACCACAGGAGTGGGCAACCTCTGGCCCTCCGGATGTTTTGGCCTGCAACTCCTATCATCCATTACCACTGCAATACTAACCAAGGCTGATGGTGATTGTAGGCCAAATCATTTGGAGGGCCACCTGCCTTCCCTCCCAATTTTACTGACACAGAAATAGCCCTGATGTTCAGTTAGGGAGTGATTCTGAAGAGCCTGAACAGACTTTTGAAAGGCTCCTGACAGGGTACAGTGAAGCAAGCAACAGGCCCCATAATTCACCGTATGGGTAGGAGCCATTCTCTATTGCTACTTTTGTGCCTTCAGCATCCTTATGAGGATGAAGGCTACAGTGATATTATCTACGTGCATCACATTCACTTGTTTCTTTGACTGAAACTGCACTTTTGTGACTCTTCTTTCTTCTACAGATGGCAGAAACTGCAAAGATCAATCAGGATTTTACTTGTGCATTTATATTCAAGAATACACTATCCATTCCCTTGGAAAACTGCAAACTGTATGTAGAAGGCCTGGGCATTTTTATGATGGAAATATTCGATCAAGGGTAAGATGAATGTGGGGCTGATCCACATTCTGGCATATCTTTCTCACAGAGCTCTTTGTCTCCTTCTTAACTGGGAGGTTAAATCTGAATGGGTTTGTAGAGGATGGGGATGTTTTAGAAGGATCAACAGTGGAGAACTTTAACTGGGTATGAGCTTAGATGGCTCTGCCCATATAGGTGGAGGTGCCTGATCCTGCCTAATCTTGGAGGCTAAGCAAGGTCAGGCTGGGTTGAAATCTGGATGGGTGACCTGAGGATTCCTTGATTCCAACCAAGCCCTCCATGGGCCACATAATGTCAGGGGATGAGGCCACTGTGGTACCACTTCCATACAAATGTAACCATGGAGGAATTTTCACGTTGTATTGGAACAAATGTCCATCGAGTCCACCACCATTTCTTTGAGAACAGCCATACTGTTCCTGTCTTTGTCCATTTGTATATTACCCACCAATATGAATATGTCCAGGGCCGTTAACTTGCCTGAATAGCTATTCACCAAGCTAGTATGTCAGGTTACCTTTGCTAAGCAGGAAAGGTGTAGGCTATTAGCTGGATGGTTGACCACAGTGGAAGCAGAGTTGGACTTGATGGCCTTATAGGCCCTTCCCACTCTACTTCTTTTCTTTTCTATTCTAACAAAATAATAACAAGCAAATCAAAACCCTTCCAGCTTCAAGAACATCCAACAAGAGAAAACTAAAACAGACAATTACAAACAGCAAAAAGTTGGAGTGCATGGTCAAACATTAAAGTCTTTTTTACCAGTCAAGTCTCCCTCGGGAGAGTTTCTCAGATGAAGCAGTGCATCCATGTTGGTACCCAGCTGCCTCGTTTTAGATGGCGAGGACATTCAATGAAGGGCCTATGCAGGTGACTGGAGTGATCTGGGTGGAGATGCTTGTGTCTCAGGTCATGAAGGACTTTATGCACTTGACTGATCTGATCCAAAGGGAAGTCTGTGAGCCAAAGAGGCCTGCTTGCTTGCATGCATTCATACAGACTTAGTCCTAGGTGGACTGCCTTAGTGCTCCAGTTTGACAGATCCACACATCTATTTTCAGAGGCTTGTGATTAAGCTCAAATTCATGTAGTAGATAAATTGTTCCAGATCTTTGCAGGTCAATCCTCTACAACAGCTGGCAGCATGCTGTGGGTGCCTTGCTGTGTGTTTGCACATAGTTGGTAAACATGGCATGACACAGAGCTCTAAAGAAGCCGCATGTTGGGTGGATCGAGGGTCTGTTTTCACCATGCCATTGTCCCATTCCTTGTGGGCACAGGCAGCAACTTGGGCCCATACAAGGAGTCATCTGCAAGGAACTTCCCTTTCATTTTGATGCAGAAAATGCTCTGTGGATGTGCCATGCTTGGTACATGGGGTCATGGATGTTCCCTCCCTTGTAGCAAAAGGGAATACCTCTTTGTGTAAGAGGGATTTTGATTGGGAAGTTTGTGTACAGAGAATCCAAGCGATTCCAAGAGAATCTACGTTATGTACTCTTTTCATTTTATTTTTCTCTTTTTTTAGGGACATTGCACCCGGTGGAATATTTAAATCCATGATTGTATGTGCTCCAAGGAAAACTGGGCTGAAAAAAATAGTGGCTAAACTGAACTCCAACCAGCTAAAAGGAATAACTGTAGAAAAGTTTATTTCCATCACTGAGTAGGGCCATTTCTCAATGCCATCAGATGGTGTCAGTAGAGGCATATGCTCTGTATAAGCCTTGCTAATACTCTTTGCAGCCTTGCTTATGGGCCAAAAGATGAGAGGGAGGCAACATAAATGTTAATCTAAAAGAATTTAAGTGGCTTAAGGCTAGAGCTGTTTTGTTGCTTGCTAATGAGAATTTAATAGCGATTATTCAGATCTGCTTTTGGATAGGTAGAGATTTGACAGCTTATGATGACTAAGAATGTGATTTGTGAAATCTGGAGCAGCATAATGCAGACAGTCTGAGGAAGGAGCTGGCTTTGTTTGCTGTTTGCAAACAGTGCTGGCTTTGCCTAACGCCCACAATGCTCACACCTCCTTGCCCTTTTACTTAGCTTTGCCAGCTGTTGATGCTGCCATTTTCTGACTGCTTCTCCTTTTCAGGCTTAACGGTAGTATATTACCCTGCTGAAAGTAGTCAACCTTCCTTCCTATGATAAGAGATGCATCATTCAGTGTGTTGGGCTGTATGGTTTTAACCAGGACTGTGCGTATGCTGTATTCAACACACAGGCTTAACATGAGGCCCAAACATCAGCTCCTTGAATATTTCATTTAAAGATGCCAGGGCACAATTCCACAGTGTTGCTTTAGGGACCAGTCCTGCTGCCCCTGTGAGCCTCCAAACACAGGTGCTTCTGATCACCCAAGGTTCAAGACAAGGCACTGCTGTTGCCATGCCTGTTATCGGTCTTCTGCCATCTAAACTCGGGGCCAAGGAAGGGGAGAAAAGGAATCTGGAACATCAGTTGGAATCAGCACTAATCCATGGCCCCAGCCTCCAGCTTTCCTCATTTTTCCTTCCTCCAAGGCCCAACTGCAACCTTGGGTTGCAAAAAGCCAGTGCAACTCTTCATACTGGCTGCAAGGGGACAGGGCAAGAATGTAGATTCCAAATAATTCTTCCAATGTTGTTGGAAGACCATAGGATTGTACCCGGAGAGGTCATTTATATGTAGCCAGTTTTCAAGACTGTTGATTTTCCCCAGAAACCTTTTGTTTCCGATTGGGCCTTTGAGAGAATAATGCTCTTTCCTGTAGTTCACTTCTGCTACAGTGTAAGCTTTGGTTTTGCTTCCCTTCTATTAGGACATCTTCCTTCCCTTACTACCAAGTACCACACCCTTGCCCAGCCTTGTGTCTTCCGGACACGTTTGGGCTACAACACCCAGAATTCCCACTCAATGGCCCTGCTGGATGAGAATTCTGGGAATTGCAGTCCAAATGCCTCTGAAGGTCACCAGGTTGGGGAAGACTGAAGTACAGCAAACCTCCTAAATAAGCTTTTGGTAGTCAAATGTGATATTAGGTCCTAGGGATTAGCGGTCAGGTTTTTACATCTCCAAAAAGGTCAAATAATTAGGCCTTTGCTATGTATTATGTAACAATATATAGCTATAGCTTTGACATGTTCAGTTTTCAACATTAAAAACACTTCTCTGTCACTTTAGTGGTTTATTAATAAGCAAAACATCAAGCAACTGCGAGCATTTATTCAAAATGACACAGAAGATAAACACATCCAGCTTTCCTTGCAGCTCACATTACAATGTTAGGTTGTGCCTAACATTTTGAAACCTGTAGCTTAACTTTATGGGCTGAATACAGTTTAATCATACCCCTAAATGTCAATGATGATGCTCTGGAATAAGCAACCTGCAGTGCAGTGTCAATTGCATTTGTTAGCCCTGGTATGTTTCTACTGAAAGTCGACTTTTCAGCTTTCAGCTGAAAACACTCTACCCATCCTTGCCTAGAGGCAAAGTTCAATCTTCTTTTGTCTCATGATTTTTATCAAAGAAAAACTAACCCCTCTCAATCCATTCTACCTCCACCTCTCCATTCTACCTCCTTATCCATGTTACATTTCTCTTTAAACCTTACTTTCAAAAGGAATTGAAATCCACTGTGCTTTAGTCACCTGCACAACAGATGCATCATCTTTTGCATTCATTTCCATACTTCCCTGTGAATCTTTGGCAGGTGAACAGACAGTGCAACTCACCCATCCAGATGTACATGAAGGGTTGCTGCAACTATACTTGCTTCTCCTGCTTAATGGAAGCAAAATTAAATTCTGTACATCTGAATAACCTACAGAGATAGCAGGATTCCGCTTCTCTTGGCCCAGAATGTCAAAATTTCTTTGGCAAACAGTATGTATGGCTCTTGGCTTATCTTGGGAATTTTTTCCACTGTGTAACCTCCAAAATCTCCATTTCATTTACGTTTTCTGAATCCTTCTGGGGACTCCTTTTAGGTGAGCTTTTCTTTATGTTATATTTTTCATGGCAACAAAAATGTTACTGGCATCTGTGTTCTTCCCATTGATTATTTTTTCTCTAGAAAAAGAAGCAAGTTTGAGGAAGAACAGAAAGATAAAATAAAAATAACAGCTGGTTCATAATCTGAGGCATCTGGCTTTCCTTAATTTGCAGTTGTGAGGTGAAATGTGAGATGATGGGATTGTATTAGAAATATTACATGTTTTGAAACATGTAACATAATTAACTGAAGTTCCTTGATAAACTGTTATTTCAGAATAAAGCAACAAAATAAAGACAGCAAAAAGAACATACATAATAACAGACAAGATCAATAAACAAAGAAATTAACTAATCATAATGGTTGGTCTGTAACCAATATGCTTTTGAAACAGCTACAGTAAAACATCCTAAGTAGGAGTTCAAGTCCTAATGAAAGAGTAAAAAAATATAATTTATACAAGATATAAGTGGA
This sequence comes from Varanus komodoensis, assembly GCF_004798865.1. Taxonomy (NCBI): domain Eukaryota; kingdom Metazoa; phylum Chordata; class Lepidosauria; order Squamata; family Varanidae; genus Varanus; species Varanus komodoensis. The sequence goes on along the minus strand of NW_025335269.1, from coordinate 21,339,128 downwards.
GCCTTATATGTATACATATAAATATGTATATGTAAATGTATCTTATTTTGGTTATAATAACCAGAAAAAATGGGCAACTGGACTTGGCTGAAATATGATCAGGGGTTTGAAGAGCTCCAGCATGCAAAATGAAAATAAACCATGTTGCCATTTTTTCCCTTAAAAGTAGGATCTCTTGATTGCTGCACTTACAGAGTAACTTTACATTGTAGGCTGAGGCTCCCAAATTGTATCAACCTGCTGATCTTGGCTTGGTTGCTTTTAGACTTTCTGCTAACACACTTTACATGACTTTGCAGCTGCGTACAATTGTTTAAGAAGCTCTTTATGCAGGAATGCACGATCATCACATTCAAAAGGGTGATACATAACTGTAGCCATTGCCAGTGGTCTACAGTGAAGAAATCCCTGACAGTAATAAGCAACCATGTTCCCCTTCTTTGAGTGGTCCCTGGATGGCCATGCATGAGAAAAAAGCCTGAGTTGAGCGTCTTCAGAGCATTCTAGTTTTTTGGGGTATCAAGTATGGTTCTAAGATCCAGTATTAATATCTAAAGGTAAAGATTCAAATCTCCCCATTCAGTTCACTACTGTACAAAGAACCTCTTAAAGAACTGTAGCTGTAGGTAAGCAACTTCCCCTCCACCTTCATGATCTCTGTCCAAGCACCTGCACGGGAGATGTGCAAGGTCACGCACCTGGAAGGTGGGGCTGGCCATCAGACGAGAATGCGGGGCTGCCTTTCCAATGGCCCTATGTGCAAAGCAAAGCATTGGATCAAAATCAAGGGCTGCAGTCATGTTGTGGCTCAGGCCAACTACATGAATAGCAGACCTTAGACTTAAATACTTGGATGGCAGCGGGTATAAATGGACCCCCTTCGGTAAAGAAAAAGTGAGAGATGGCCTTCATCATATTCTGGGCTTCCTATATTGCAGACTGTCTATGGGTTGCCCAGGAAAGATTGTGGTGAAGCCTATGCCCAGATACTGAAAGAATTTGACTTGATCAATACATTGACCATCCGTTGTCCACTTTTTGGTGCCACATGCTTATGAAAGACCATGATTTTTGTTTTAGTAATATTTGCGGTCAATGGGTTGTCCTTGCAATAGGTCATAAATGCATGCATTAGGCATTTAAGACCTAATTTTGATAATGGCAGTGGAACAACATCATCAGCATACAATAGTAGTGGACAAGTGTTTCAAAGAAAAATGTTAGGCACCATTCCACAGGGTTAAGCTCAACCCAGTCAGAAGGTGGGAACACAGCAAACATGCACAATATAAAGTGAAAGTGCCCGTGACATCTACGGATAATACCAGTAGGGCAATATTCTAGCTGGAATGGAACTCCCACATCACCTAGCAAAGAGCTCTCAAAATGCGCCTTAGGGCACCTTTGACCTGGTGCTTGTGGGCACCCCAGCTATGGGTGCAAGTCCAGTATAGCAGAGCCAAGGCTGCCACCACTGAGCATAAAGCAAACCCAGTATCTCCTACTCTCAAGTGCTTTCACCCCCATGGAAATGACTGGCTAAAGATCCTTTCATTGGGTTTCTTAACAGCACTCTTGTGTTCTTAGGGAAGCATAGCTTATAGATTATACGGTTTTCTCAGCGTTGCATACAACTTGGTTGTCAAATCAGTGTTAGCATAATCAACAACTTGGGGCACTCCTTTATAAATCTCCCCACTCCCCACCCTTTCATCCTCAAAGCACTTGGTCTGGGTTTTGGTGGAAACGGCAAAAGATTTATTAGGAATTCTGGCAAAGATCACAGCCTAGGAAAAGGGTTGGTCAGTTTCAGAGCACAAAGCAGTTAGTGGTTTAAAGTGACAATTTAGTGGCAAGCAGGAAAACAGAAAATCACAGTCTAATGATTTATAGCCCTGTGGTCAGCTCTGAAAATGTATGGTCTCTGTGGTGGGATTCCTCCAGTGCCTGGTTGAGTCCTGCCATTTCTTTCTCCGAGCCCTGCACTCTAGCATTTTTACCTAGAGGCAGGTGCATCTCCTCTGCTTACATGGGTTATGTTACTCCTCACATCAGTATCAAGAAAAAAAGACCTCAGGTTCTTTCCCAGTGGAGTTCTCTCCTTCCATCCTCACCACCAGCACTCAGGGTGGAGATTCCAGAAGTATTTATTGCTTGAGTCTGTTGACTTTCTGACAATCCCTCTTTTCTAGCTCTGAGAAAGAGTTCTTGATGCAGCCTCATTGTTTGGGCACCTGGGCAATTTTCCCAGGTACCCAAACTCTCAAGTTTGGGTTTTGAAACTCTCTCAATGGGTTTGAGAGTTCTGTTTACCTTCAACTGACATCACAAGACCAACATCTTGCCTGTAGCTACTAGTTTCTCTTCTGTTTTTAGCAGACAGCAAGAATTAATGGTAAGTTCAAGGTTTCTTCTTTTCAACATTGAGTAAGATGGAGTTAGTGTGGTCTGGCTGAGTGGGCCACCCTAAGTGGACTATGACAGGTGTTCTGTCGAGCTTCTCCCCCTTCCGTCCACCTACAAGGCCATGTAACTGCTGCAATCTAAAGCTCCTCAGATGCCATCTCCTGTTCCACCAGGGCTAGTTGTTTAGCTTTGATAGGATACCGAATAGTGTGGACTTGTACCCCAATAAAATATCTCCTTGGATCTGCCAACAGAGGGCCTTTGAGCAGCCCAAGTGTTTTAAATTATTGCCATTTCAGGAACTTTTTTCTGAAGTTTGTTTGACTATTGAGCTGGAGAAGATCTTCATTCATAGCACATGTCATGGCTTCTTTATATCAGCAGTACCAGAAAGAACTTTGCACTGGACGTCTCCTGTAATTGCAGCATCCTATGGTCCAGATTGTGTGGGCTGGTGTGCAGAGGTAGCAACTTGCTTAAAAGCTTAAATGTGATGGATTTTTCACTCCTTTGACCCTACAAAACCTATGGATGTTTCTGGTGTATGATGTTGCAAAGAGAGGACTAGCATGGATGGAAACTGAGTTCCAAAATTCCCATAGAATAGAGGCTTTACGATCATTGGAAATATATAAGACAACACATGTGAGATGAAAATAGTGATTCTTTAATAATTACTATACTCAGTAGAAGTCAGAAAATGAGATACAAAGAGCAAAAATAGAACACCAGCATTGGTAAATACATACACTTTAATTGCATAGGACGGCAATTGTTGCAGCCTGAAAGTGCTCACAAAAATACAAGAATTTTTTCCCTACATGCTAAGCCCCAAGAGATCATTTATTGCAGTCTTTGAAGAAAGACACATTTAATCCTACCATGCTTTCACAACAGTGGCCTGTCTCACTCTGCTGGTTTGAAACAAAAACTCAGGCTAACTGGCTGCACAATAGCATGGCCTTGTGATGAGCTTAGCACCGTGACAGCATTTCCTTCCTTCAGTTCCCCCTCCAAAGATTTCCTTTTGCAAATACTTAGATCCATAATGTGAGGCATTTTAAGGCAGGCTTGTTCTGTTGGCTTCAATGGAGCTACACAGAATAGGCAGTAATACACTTAGCAATGTAAACACTGGATTCCCAAATTGAGAGACTATTAAGTTTGAAGCACCTTCTTAGGCTCCAGCCTAACAGGCTCGTGGATAAAAGCATAACCATGTCAAAAATGGTTTGAGAAAGAAGGCAAAAATTAGAAAGCTTTGGTTAATAGATTAACCTTGGTATCTGGTAAAATCATTTGGTCTCAGTTCTCTATGTAAAGCTTTATAAAAACCACCTAGACTCGAATAAGGCACTTTTATGCAGTATGGAAATTGTTCTGTAAGAACCTTACAACAGAATCTCAATGTGTAACTATTGCTTGATTTTTCCTCTTACTTCTTTATCTGTTTTCAATGGGGTACAGAAAAGACACAAAAGGTGATGGAGATACAACTGAATTCCACAACTATATAAAACTTGACAGAGGGAAAGATGAAATACCTAGATTTCTGTCAAAACATGTGTCACAAATGTAACCTATACCCTGGCCACCTCCTTCATATGACCCAGAGAAAGAATTTAGTTTCCCCTTCACCCCACTGCAAACCTGCACATGAAGAGGTGCAGGGTCCTCCTGCAAGGAGAACTACCAAAAGTGGGATGTCGAACATTTTCTTCTTTTCAATCTCAGTTTGTATGCTGTCCAATTACCAATGTCTCTGGACGGCTAACAGCATAAATCAAGAGTGCATTCTCGAGCTGGAAGGGCCTTGCACTTGTTCACCAGCTGCGGACCCAGTCCAATGAGTACCAATCCCTTTCCTCTCCCTTTATATAGCAGGCTTCCCCAACTGACTGCCCCAAAGATGCTTTGGACTACAACTCCCATCATCCCCAGCCAGTAAGGCCAACCTAGAGGACATTCAACTGGTTCCCAGCTCTCTGCTCATTTCTCCTACCTGTGGCTGCTGAAGATCCTTAGAAACAGAAATGCGAGCTTTCCAAGTAGATCCTGGGCACCAATCTCCATCTTGGGGATATGCTGCCAGCCAGAGTTGTACCATGCTAGAAGGCTAACAATCTGATTAGTGTAATGCAGCGTCTAGTGACAGACAAGGATCCTGCTCATGACTGTAAATGGGGAAGGAGAACAAGCAAAAAGGAACAAGAATGCATAAGCAGGAGCAGCTGCTTGGTTTCCAGCTTTAACAGGGAGTTTAAAGGAAAACACAAAACTCTTGAATTCTACAGGACAACCCTAGGCTGGCCATTTTTTCCCTTTTATAGGTATGCATGCTATGAAGGTTTCATAGCCCTAAACAGTGAAAATCCTGGCCCATTTTTTAGTTACTTCTTTGAAAGGCAGAAAACTACTTGCTGGGTTTTTAAATATTTTTTTCAGTTTCATAAATAAAGCTTTAACGTTGTAAGAAAAGGTTAGAATACTTTGGATGTATTTCTGTCTTTCCCCCTTAACTCTGATAAGCAAATCCTTTTCCTCAATGCCAGATCATACAACACTTTTGAAACGCCATGCCATTTCAAGAAGGTTTGCCATACACTCTATGCAGTTGACACTAATGTTGAAGAACAGATGTTTAAACATTAGACCCAAAGCTTCCTTGCATATCAAGAAAATCAGTTTGTCAGATCCTAGCCCTACTAAGCTAATATATTACAAAGATTTCCTCACCACCATGTTCCCTATTTTACAGGAAGTAAACAGGAAGCACTAAACAGACTTGATGCTTTTCCAAAGGATAAGCTTCATAAGGCAAGAAACAGCACAACACTGAAAAACACTGACACAACCAAGACTGAGAAACCTATTCAGCTAATCTTTCAAGTCTGCTTTCAGCTATGCCCCTAATTTTAATATCTATGGTGAGCCAGTGTTCTCCCAGGTTACTGACCATGTCAGTTTCAACTATACTGCTGGATCCGTTGCTTCCAGACCATTCACTGGGCCCTGAAATAAACTTTCCCTGCCCATCATGCTTTCTTCAAAGATACACCATGTCTTTAAACATTTAAATTAAGTAGTCTTCTGAGCTATACATGTGTATTTGCTCATGGTTTTGCTACCTAACTAATCAGGCAGTCACTACAATTATCATTATCATTATTGTTTGTGCCTGCAGAGACACACACCATTGTGCCGCATCCTTCAGCATTTTGCTCCAGGAAACAACTAGTTTGAGACTCAGAGTGCATTAACATTGTCCCTACAAATCTATACTCATTTGCAACATGCATTTGAGATTGGGATCAACAGCACATTTGCAAACAAATGTTCTAATGACTGATTCCAACCATTAAGAGTTCAACAGAGTGTAGCGTTTATCTATCATTACCAACCCTATTAATCGTAACTTTTTTCTCCTACAACTGCAACTGTCATAATCAATCCTGGTTTTGCTAGCAAGTGGTCTTTGCACCAAATCTTTACCATTCTGGACACAAGAGAACCATTACTTCTAGCAATCATGTGTATCATATTAAGACTCCGTGGGGACTTCAATGTAAAATGAATGGTTTCAATGCCTGGAGCAGGAATGAGAACAAGGTTTTGTTAGACCCGCAGAGTCAAATTCCTGGAGCCAGATTTTTCTCCTTGGCTCAGTTTTCTTGGCCAAACTCTGTACCTTGTGTGAACCATACCACCCCAGCTAGTGGATCAGTAGGGGTTAACCAAGGTTTGGTAGTCTGACTCTGAAACAGGTTTCTTATTACCTATTTTTAGGAATGGTTGACTTTAGACAAATTGTTAGTGTTTCCATGGGACAGTTCTGGAAACTTGGTTAACCCATTCGCAGCACAGCGCAACATTGTAATAGGAATGTAGATGCATTGCTTTTGTTTAGTAAGCTTCTTGGACAGGATACCAATAAAGCTTCCTTGGTTTCATGCATCAGGAACCCTTGAAAATTAGTCTCAAGTGCACACTTGTCAAAAGTAAATAAGGGCACTTTGCATCATTCACATAACACATCCACAACCACCTCTTGATCAGAAAGCTGCTCAAAAGCTTCCTGCACCACCATTTCGGAGGGAGCAACAGTTGCTGTGCCGGCTGGCGGAGACTTCTTGCAACTCAGGTCTGAAAAAGGACTGAACCATCGCAGTGAAAGATCACCCCCGAAAGCCAGCTTCATCCCTTCCCAGCCGCTGACTTTTTCCCAAGTTGGCTCCTGTTTTTTAAGTCGCTCTATGCCCTGCAGAAAACAAAATAGGTTGGGTTTATTCATTACAGCCAAGCACCACAGCACTTGGGACATGGTAAGAGCATCAAAGCAGTCTAGGATCTTTCCTCGCCAGAGGATATGAAGGCTTCTGAAGAAAGAAACAAATGGCCCGGACAGCCTTCAGCAAGAAATAAAACAGGAGGGAAAATTCAAGAGTACCTTGACCAGAAAAGGACTCAGGCACATTCCCCTCACTCTGGTGAAAGGCCAAAATGGTGTTTTTCACACCTATCTGGGGGAGATTCACAATACTACAGCAAGGGTTGCCAGATTTTCTTAGGTCCAGAATTCTTGGCCACAAGCATGAACTTTGTGGGGTTGGCTCATTAATCAATGATTTTATGATCTGCTGCATGAAAAGCCAACAGAATCCATCTGCCTGTGATGGCTTGTGTCCAACACTCTGTTTTTGACTTTTCACACAGGAATATTCTATTAGGGCAGTCACCAAACCAAAGAAAACCTAGTGAATTAATAGTACAAGTTCAAGCTATTAAAGATGTTCCAGGTTGCAAATTAAGCAACAGTTCTGAAGAAAAACAGCAGTGTTTTAGAACAGACGTCTATTTGTGACAAGAGATACCTTATTTGAAGATCTAATTCTTCACATATAATAAAAGACATCATCTTTTAAGGGTGCCTGGTTTGGGAACAGGTATTGGAAAGTTATTTGTGTTAAAACAGAACAACTCAGCAGGGGCTATTTAATTAAGTGGGCTTTTCTGCATTACCAATTTTTGCATTACCAGTCCAAAAAGTACTACAGACCTAGCATGAACTTCATCAAAGCAAAAGCAGTTGTTCTAGCTGTTTTTTTCAAAATCAGGCAGAGACAGCAGCAGCTTTTGACATTTTCATTCACATCCACCGTACCAGCTGAAAAGAATCCCTCATATGCATGTGAAAACAGCTCTTCTTCAAATGATCAAAAATCCTGGAAAAAGCAGAAGTTGAGAAGAGCCCACTGTACATGTGATTAAAAGAAGAGGGGTCTTTTCAGATACTATGGCCTGGTGTGTGTGTAACGGCAACCCCCAATATGGGTTATTGTTGAATAATGGGTTGCCACTGTGTGCAGCCACCTTTGTACTATGAGTAGCTCACCAGGGAGAACAACCCAGAGTTCACAGCCCAACAACAAACCATGGGTTAGCTTCCAAGTTTGATAACAGTTAACAAGCCTGGTTTGTTAGCATGGTTTGGTCCACAGAACACAAAACCCCCTAATTCAAGAACCATCCATGGTTCAATGACAGCACACACTCAACTTAGATTCTGGTTTACTAGGTTCTGTGAACCCAGCCACTGTCAAGCTCCAATGATCCATGGAAGTTTTGCTAGGGCAATGGACTAGCTCCCCATGAAGTTGTCTACCAACTATGACGAGTTAGCACTTCCATATATCAGGCAAAGCCAGCAGAAATGAAAAGCACAGTTAAGTGTCACTGATGTGTGTGTGCAAAGGTTTAAAATACCTAAGAGAGTTGCTGCTGTCAATGAGGAAAAGGATTACCCTAATGATCACAGTAACAGCAAGTAGCAAGTCCCACTTCCATGGCAGTGGTGCAAATAATTCAACCTCTTTCCTTAGGATATCCAAGGCTGCTGAGAGGAACAGGGAAAACCACTGTAGCTCCATGGTAGCTATCAGTTTTATTTGTATCTTGCTAGCTGTGGAAAAATTATGGAAACAGTTCAGAACAAGGTTTAATGCTTCTTGCCCATTTACTTCCTACAGGGGCTCTTCAAAACAGAGCTGGTGTTGCCTATTTAAAAGAAACAGATGTGCCAGTACAAGGCTTTAAAAATGTTTAGACTTTTTTTAAAAAAGAGAGAGGAACTTGTTAAGGCTTTTACAGCAAACAAATGTGAAGTCCATATGCAAGCATAAATCTGAAAATATGGTTAGGGATTTGGGTCAATAGCTTGTTGATTTTATATTGGATTTTCCAGTCTTACTGTAGAAAAATAAGAGTGAAATCTGTTTGATTTCACAAGACAATCTCTTCCTAATGCTTATACTCTAGCCTGAATTTTACAGAACCAAAACCTGATTACAGATGACAGATGAGAGTTTCTGCTCCAAAGCTACCTCAATATGCTGGGCAAGCCACTACGAAGAGATGCCACAAGCACGTTGGAATTGTGCTAATGGGAAAAGTACTGCACTGAAAAACCTGCAGTTATACTCAGCAAAAAAGCAATGGGCTATTCACACAACCATTTCTTATGAAACACTTTTTTAGATTTTTGACATCACCATTTTTGTGAACGCTCCAACATTTTGAGATCACAGCTGGGAAACATTCTGGAGCTGCCTTTTAGTACTCCTTTTTAAACAAAGATTACGCCTCCATGGTTGATAAGGCATGCTTTTTATTTGTGTGCCCTGAGAAGTAATACCTGGAGATGAGCCAAATCTCAGGTTTTGTTTTCCCTGTAAGAACCAAATTGCATTAGGTGGAATTGCTTTGAACTGCAGAGATCTGTGCTAGAATTTTCCATAGATGCAGTGTCTGAAAATATACTGTAACTAGTGGTGAGAAATAGAAAAGTACTGTATTGCAGCAGTTTCAAGTGTTTTCTCAGCTTCTGAACCTCTCTTACATTTACCAATAGGCAGCCAACCCAATTTGAAACACAAACACCACTTGCACTTACAATAGAGAACAAACAGGATTCTACATATACCACAAAAGTAGTTCTTTTGGGGACCTGCAATGTATGATTCATATTATTCCTTGCCTCTATTTATCTATCTGTTTAAAACATGAAGACAAATGAGAGAATTCAAACATGTATAAAATGGATCACCATACAGTATTTTTAGTTCAACGCTAGATCATGCCTTGACACCAGCCTCATTTTATTCATGAACAGGTAGCCTTACTGAATGGCCAGAGGTGGACATTAGCTGGTGGCATCTTCAAAAATAATAAATCTATTGCAGCAACTGCTGATGCAGCTTTGGAGAACCAGAACAAAAACATACGCCACAACAAATGCATTAGTTTTTAAGGTGCTACACGGCTATCTATATGGATGCCTTGGGCTCAGTTCAATGTACAAACAAAATGGTAACACAGAGCTCTCAACTGAACAAAACACAGATTAAATTCTGAAGACCACAATTCCACTCGTAACTCTTGCCTTAGCATTCCTTTTCAGCTTGCAACTGCAGATGGATGAGGATCACCCCACGCTGCACTTGTGCAAATATGTTAAACCGCCTTGCCTCTTTCTCCTGCTTCAAGCTGGGAAAAGAATGCCACACCAACACAACGTTTACCCCTTCCTCCAGTTCCAAGTGTAGAGGTGGAGATGAGGGTTGTTGGCAATGATGGTGGCCGTTGTTCTTGGTGTGACTCACGGGTCATGCTGGAAGCAACTGCCACGCTCATTCTCAACAGGGCTGGCAATTTCCCCCAAGACCAATATACTTGAAAGGGTTTCTAGAAGGGGAAAAGCAGAAGATTTTCCTCCGTTTCATGCAATGCAAGATCAGGAACAAGGGGAGGGGGCACAATGCTGGCTACCCTATGTTTTAGCTTAGCTATAAGATTGACTCAAAATATATAGACCCCTAATTTCAAAGAATATAGGATTTTGAATATACATTTTGAAATGAGGTTCCATAGTGATGGTAGGATTCATATTATGAGGTAGAAAGGTTTATTAGTATACTTCAGGATTTTCACTCCCACCTTCCAACAAAACTATTCAAGACTATATATTGAAATTTTAATAGATTTACTACTTTTCCATATAACTAATTCCAGGGCAATCCCTCAAAATTAGCATCACAATGCCATAATATAGCACAATCAATAAAGCAATAAATAATCTTATCAGGCATTCCAAGGCTGGGGAAAATAAAAAGACCTTCAACCACTAGTGAAAATACTTCAGCATGAGCAAAAGTCAAGCCTTCCTAAGGAAAGAATTTCAATGCCATGTCCCTCTGAATATTTGAATGTCTGCCACCAGCCATTTTAGGACTTCCTCCAGGAATCCATCATAAGGTTCTTGATCAATGACTTAACAGAGAAGAATATTTAAGCTCATCTTCAAAATCCATGTTCTCAATAAACACCATTTTCAATTGTGCAACTGCAAGTTTGTATCTCTTACAATGTACCCAGATATGGGTAGAAACTAGAAATAAATGAACAATGGTACACTGAAGAGCAGTCTAAGATGAACCCCATCAAATGCCTGGCGAACTCATTCATTCAAAGAGGAAATAAGGCCTTGGAAGACCAAATTCAATCATTTCCAAGGCCCTCTGAACATAAAGATAGCCATCATCAAAAATAAGCTATTAACAAGCAGACTAAGATGCAGATCTATGCTGAATTGCTTTGAAATACGTTTCAGTGAGCTCAGTGGACCTCACTTCTGCATAAGAGATTCTCTAACTTTCCAACCAATACCTGTTATTACTAAATACTTTGGTCTTCCAAAGAAATTTCTCTTTTAAGCTCTCAGTGCAGTCAGCTAAGCCATTGCCTGCATTCCCATGGCAACAGATGCATTAACACACAATTTTAGCTGCACAAAATGGAATTATTAAAATGTTTGCTTATGTGTTCAAAACAATCAGTGACAACACATTTAAAAAGGTAGCTTATGTCCTATTGATTTTTAGATGTTTCCCATCATTTTAAACTCAAGTTCTCAACTTTCTTCTTTCTACCATCTTGGATGCAAACAGAATATAGAATTTTATCTTTTTTTTTTTTTTGTTTGTTTGTAAAGAAGGCACCAAAACAGTGTTCAGAAAAGGTTTTATTGCATTTGTTTCCCATATGGAAGCATTGACAGAATTGAAAAGATGCAGCATTCACATTTTTTTCATAACAAGAGAGATTTATTGGCCTCCTTCACTGACTTCCCTCCCACTCCATGGCTATGATTCAATCTAAAGAATGAGTTCAAGAGCACAGCTTATTTGCAGTTCTACATTTTGAAGGGATTTTCTTTGCAATTATTCTGATGGCTTCCATCAGTAGTTATTTTTTTTATCCAAAATATATGATAAAGTTCCAGCCCAGATAAAAAATAGTTAGAGATTCGGTCAGTTTGGGTATACTCTGTTTTAACTGCTTCTTTCAAAAAACAGAATGCCCTCTTTACTTTCTGTTCTTATCACACAGACAGTTTGCCATCCACAAAGTCATGACAGAAGGCATGCATGATCCTTTAACATGTGACATTTCCCTGATGTAAAATATATATGTATAAATATAAAAGAGAATAAACATTTAGAGATATAAAAAGTGGCAATGTCTTTAAAAGAAAAGGGTGGATAATGCTTACATAGCTACTTAACATTCTGTGCTTATGTTTTTATCTGAACTTGCAAGCCTTTTTCTATACAAGAACACTGTTCAAAAACAATCTCTCAATTTAAAAAAACAAGACAGACACCATCTTGCTATTCTACACTTCTACACACTTAAATCAGTATTTCTTTCTCCTCCAATTATAAGGCATTACAACCCACACATACACACAAAAACCACCCATTTCACCTAGGAAGACAGCATTCCCTGCTAACCAAACAGTGCAAAAAAGATAGAATTCTTTCTTGTAGCTGTTCAAAGAATAGTAATGTAACATATAGTAACGTTGGCAATATGCTTTAAACATTAAACGCTAAGCAATTCAATTATTAACTGTCCCTCTTGCAGGGTCATACTTTTATCTTCCATCTTGCAGTTCTTAGTGAGGCTCGTTCTCAGTGGGGGAGAAGTGAAAGATTCCACAACACAAGGAGAGATACCTACTGCAAACTAAAAGCACTGTCTGCCATCAGGAAGTCCATAAATGGTTATGACAGAAGATGGCGGCACAGTTGGCACAGACTGTTGTTTGGATGTCAACCATGGTAGAAAGACTACTTAGTCAGCATGGATGGGTGGGCACAGGAAAAAAGATATTCTCCTTTACATTAGTGATGTCAGAGAAAGCAGATAGAGAAACAAAACAGGCCAGTAAAGTTAACAAGTTAAAAAAGAAAAGAAAAAGCTTCAGCCACCAGAGACAGAGAATCGTCGAAAGTTTTCGGAATACAGGCCTGCCTCTTTTTTTTCCTGTTTTGGTCTTTTCTCTGCAATGATCAGCCATTTAACAGGCATTTTTTAAAAAGAAAAAGAAAAGAAAAATTGCCTTTCCATTTGAAACATTCCTGTATAATAACCAGAGTGCTGTAAATGTAGTTTTTAGTGGCAATGCTGTTCATGGATTCTTAGACCACATACTGATATGGGTCTGCTTTTCCTTGGTCTGGAGTAGCAAATGGGCTAAGCCAAACTATAGAGAACGGATGGCCAAATACTGCTTTCATGTTCATCCATTTTGTTTTTTTAGCCCATCTTCTCTCTTCTTTTTTCAATTGTTCTATTCCCTGAAAACAGAAATATGACATTTTCAGTCAGGAGGTTGTTTTTTAGTTCTGATTTCGGGGAAAAGGATCCCTCTTGTCTATCCTTTATCAAATGGCTGAAGCAGGAAACCCTGAACATTTTCAAAATAGTTTTTTTTTAAATGGACAGAGAAACAAAAAGCAAAACCATAACAATTTATGATTAGGTGAAAACCACACAGCCATAAGGAAAATGTTAGAAAATGCCATAATATCCAGAAAAGCACTCAATATGGTCTTCTTTACGTCTATATGACCCCCATATTACCCCTCATCCAACAACTCTCAGGTTCTCTCTCCATAAGCAACTTCAGGAAGTGCTCCAGCATCAGCACCACTTCCAGAATCCCACAGAATGCTTCTAATCAGCAAGGTTCAGGCTGTCAGCAAGGAAAAGACTTGCAGGATAAAGTTTAAGCATGCTGACAGTGAGAAAGGAACAATATTAAGTAAAGATGAGAAGGAGAATTAACATAGGCCTTTCAAATTCTAATTGTTGAATGCTTCAATATTATCAGCATGTGTTTGAGATAAAAATCATGACTAAACAAGAAAGGTGCCATCACATTTTTCACCCTATTAGAGAAAGTGTATTGATTCTTTTTTCCTCTTTAAGGCCACTTTTTCATACTGACATTCAGAAATTTTGAAGGGGCAGAGTAGGTCACACCATTAATCTCTGTGTGTCAGCCAAATATTTTATTGTATGTGACTAATAACTATGACAAACAAACCTTTAAAATATCATGCTGTAACAGAATATACAATAGGAGGTCTCTGTGTGTCAGAGAGGGCATTAAATACAAATGAAAAGAAAAACCTAGAAAGAATAAATTCAATTGTAGAATAGGGAACATGAGGGCAGAACATGAGCAGTCTCAGCAATTTAGCACACGGAACACACCACCGCTGTGCTCCTGACTGAATGGGGAACTTCCAAGACAGAAATGCTTTTGTGAGAACACCAAGAAATAAAGTTGCAGTGAGGGCTGATTTTAATTACCTAGAGAATAAGTGTACATTCAGGTTGTGACAAAGAAAATATTTCCATATGCAGCAAATTACTCTGCCTTAGGAAGGTCAAGAAGCCAACGGAAAGGTCTCATCAGTGACCAAATCTGGCATGAGACATAAATGTTGCTTAACCATGTGGACACTGACCATAACACTAGAAAATCTCACATATACCCGAGAGGGAAATTGTCAGTAAAGTCCATAGCAGTCAAACTTAATTTCAGAAAAAGTAATTTGTTTAAAAAAAGAGTGTTAGTTAAAAAGGAGGCTGAAGCAATTATGTCCAATGGAGATCAGGGTGATGTTTTCTGAGCTAACTGACAAATACAAGTCACAGGGTCTGGATTCACATGTAAATATGAAGTGCCTTATTTGTATAAAGAATAAGCTTTTTACAAAATCAAATTGATTGTCAACACCATGTATTAAAGGACGGCAGAAAATTACACATCAGTCAATCTATCTTCTGAGTCAGAGAAGATAAAATTATTATGCATAGTGAAGGATAAACCCATGCTGGTGGTAGAACTGTAAGGCCTTTGCAAAGACAAGCTGGGCTTCACCAACCTTTCAGAATTCTTTGGAGTGTCATCAAGCATGAAGGTAGGGAGTTGACTGAATAGATATTGGCTGCATTCAAATGTAACAGCAAACCCTAGCCTGTTGTTGAAAGTAGGCATGGACATCTGGTTTGCGTACTTCCTCTTCTCCTTTGGACTTGCATAAGAAGAGGGGGATATAGGTTCCCAGTGCTACTGAATGAACCACAGTTTACAGCTTTGCTTGAATCTGACCAACTACATATAATACAAAGCAGGAACCCAAATCAGATCAAAGCATGGTTTGAGATGCTAACTTACAAGTAAACTCCACTTAGTACAGAACACTTAGCTGTGATTTGCCAAATAAATGGTTCAGCATCTGTAAGCCACCCAGAAAACCCTTGGGTTAAGGGCGGCATAGAAGTAAAATGAAATAATAAATAAATAATAAATAGTGTTCACAGTGGAGTTAATAGCTTGTATTTTTAAAACTCCTTAGAAGTTATCTGCAATCAGGTAGACCTAGCAAACAGAATGTACCAGGTTATTCCAGATTGTGAAATCCAAAGCGGACTGAAAGATCTCTGAAGAATCTCTCTAAAATTCTTTAGAGGGTATCAACATGGCAAATGAGGTATATGCAAACATTTTTATCCTCATATAAGTTCAAATTCCACAATTAGGCAATACCTTTAGTAAAGCTAACAAAAATGCCACAAATCTATGCCAACTTTTCAGTTCTCCAAAACGCTCTCCAAAACCATATCAGATGGCATAGAAAGCAGGACATGAGGTAAGAAAAAGAAAAATCTGAACATCTGGCCAGATGTTTTAGCCATGTGGACAGCAATTCATTCAGATCCAACTTCAAAATGGAGATTTCCAGTCTAAATAAATTAGTATTACAGATATCAGATCAGATCTAGCAATGCACTCTGGGGCAGAGAAACAATGACTGATCTCCACTTCCAGAAACAAAAAAGCCAAGTGTAACTCAGATCTACCTCTTGTTTTGAATAAAATACAATTCCTTGAGTCAGCAAAGAGAGGAAGTACCAAGTAACTTGACAGTTCTCGTATTAGTAAAGCTGGAGATTAATTTTAGGTGGTTCTGTAGGTAAAACTTCACATATACACTGATGAGATTGGAATTACCTGTGACTACTCAGAAAAGTGAGACTAATGCTGTGGTGACCAGCTAAATGAAAATGTCAGCTCCATGTACAGAAAGGAAAAAGAGGAGGGAAAGAAAGGGAAAACCTGAATACAGGAAAGGAATGCAAGTTCCAGTAGTGGAGGAACAGTCTCTCCCCCTTGGCAATATAATCCTCTGGCAAGAGCTAGAGCCCCATATATGGTTTCCTCATACCTGTATGGTTTTCTTTTAAAAAATATTGTTGGGAACATTTCTGAAATTTTCTTTGGACTGGGAAATGTACCCAAATGGTTGGTAGGTAAATTAAGATACTATCTATGCTTACAAGTGAGAGGATTAAAAACTTTATTTAATAGAGTTCTCAAGATATGACAGGACAACCAACCATCGACAACTGCCAAATGTTGGTTGTTATGTCGTGTGAACCCAGTGTGGGCTACCCATAACCCACTGCCAGCTGCATGTATCCTAGTAAACATGGATAGAATAAGCCACTGTTTTCAATGAAATTTACCCAGAAGTGCACACACACCAATCTTAAGCATGTTTACACAGAATTAAATCCCACTGGGCTCAATGGGGATTGTTCCAAATAGATAGTATTTAGGACTGCTGCCTTAATCGCTTATGATTGCACTGTACATTAACTTTAGCTGAGTGAACTTAGAGATATTCCTAAAAGGGTGGCAAAGATATATTAACTGATGACATGACAGACTCCACCCCAGTGTATACAGTTTTAGGCATATATGAACCTACTTATAGAAAGAATTTTCTTCCTGAAACACAGCACTTTCCTTCCAAGTAAACAACAAAAAATGATTATTTGGTGGTATGGAAGGCTCTTTGCAGAAGCTAATAAACATTGCTCATACCCCAACTACAATTAAAATGTCATGAATAGCTGTATGACAACTATTTTTGGAATGAAGATCAACAAATGAAAGAAATCTTCCTTTTGGTTTATGGAACAAAACAAGTAGAAGACAGAAATGGCCCAACTTGCTTATCTCTTTTCTGGCTCTTCCACAAAGTCAGACAAGTTGGTCAGATTGCAAAAAGCTAAAAATTTTCCATTGGGAAGGAGCAAAATTAGAAGGGCAAATGACTATTTCTCTGTATGCTCATCAAAACACACAGACTTATCCCTTATGTCACACAGGAATTATTAGGGGAAGCTTGACCACCTTAACAGCTCTCCTGTGGACATTCTCAGTGAAACCTGATACTCTGCTGAAACAGAACTTGATGATTCTCCATTAAAAGGGGCAAAAGAGAGCACCTTAAGATATTTTTTATTTATTTATTTAAAACATTTCTATGCCGTCCTTTGCATAGCCTCAAAGGACAGCTTTTTTACCTAGGTACAGTTATCTTCAAATAATTTTTTAACCTGTTTTATATATAACTCTAACCCAGAGTTTATTTAACCCCATGGGTTGCTGAATTCAGAGCTGATGTGCTGTGCAAATCTAACTGCGCTAACCACAAACAACCCAAAAAGTGGACCCATTATTTACTGCTGGGTTGTGAACTCTGGATTGTTTAGTCACAGCTTGTTGACATGTGTGAAGTCAGAACCATTATTTACCAATTGTTCTGTCAAGCTACAGAGGAGGTAAGTAAAAATGATAAAAAATATTTGCTGTTCTACATGCCAAAATACAGCACCACAAAGTCATTTGAGATTATTGGGAGTGGGCAAAGGAGCAAGAATCAACCTATGAACTGAGAAAACAAATCATATTTTGTTTTCATGGACAAACCCTTGATAGGTCAAAAACTCACGGGTTAAACAAAACATGGGTTAGTGCTATGAGCACTCTCCACCACATTTCTCCTATCATCTTTGCTTGCCACTGCAAATTTGGTTCCTGGAATGACAACACCCATAACAATTCCAGACTCCACCATGTGTGTGAGATTCTCTGTTCCGTGGAGTGATAGAACATCACAAGGTAATTCCAATTACCACTTATAAAAACTTTTTTCACAAGTGTCGTATTTTCATTCTCATGCATGCCCTTACTGACTTTTGGAGTATGTTGACTATTTCTGAAAGTTTTCTCACATTGATTGTTACCTAGCAAGGTAAGGAAGGCAAAAACCTAATGATTTTTATAAAAGAAAGTACTCACCGTTTCATCAGTGCAGATGGAGTGTACTTGAGTTCCAAACATTACAGACGTGAAGATGAGAAAGAGAAGAGCCTCAAAACACAGGAGAATGAGAAGGATCACAGTAGTTGGTGGAGAGAAAGAACTGCATTCTGTAAAAACAATATGACAAAGCTTTAAATATCCTAACAGAAACTGAGCCAATGGATTATTATTGAAATGTTAAGTACTTAAAAGCAGTTTATAAAACAGACAGAACTTACAAGAATAGATATACAGTATTTTTTCCCTGAGTTATATCATGCCTTTTTCTGGGGTCTAGCTATAGCCTACAGATATCCTAAGGTAATTTGTGGAGGCCCTTCTCCAAGTTCCTCTTCATTCTGACACTTTAGAGGGTATACTAGGGAGAGCTTTATTGGTGGCAGCCCCCTTTCCCATTTTGGAGCACTCTGTCCAGGGAAATTTGCCAGGTGCCAACATAGTTTTCTCTCCATTGCAAGGTTCAACCTCTCCTTTTAAATCTTTGCTCTTTTAATGCCATCCATATGTTGGTCTTTTAATTTGCATTTACTTCTTGGTTCATTTTATCCTGCTTGTACTATTCTGGGTTTGCAATGTTTTTTTTTTTACCATGCTGGCTTTATATAAACTTTTCTATTTCACTACAGTGAAATACAATACAATACATGCACGCACACACAATATAAACATATTACTTTATGGCTTTTAGTTTTTATTAACTGATTCTACTTTACCACCATACAGTGCCTGGAAAAAAAATATAGGCACCATATAAATATCATAAATTAATTCACAGAAGAATTTTTGTTGGCATTGTACACCAAATGTGCATATGACTTAAAAATAAATCTGCCTAGCTGCCATGGAAAAGGATGCAAGAAATTAAGAGGCAATTTTTAGTAATACTGTTTTGAGAACTGAAGATTCAGGCTGTGATGACCCACAGGTCCCTTTTTCAATTAAGCGCCACTCCAGGGGTTTGACCTAGCTTTCACCATGTGCATTCTGTCATCTAGAGATAAAACATTTGTAGCATCATAAAAGGGACAGTCTGCATGGCAATGAAATGGCAGGGGGGCATTACTTCTGGACACAGCTGAAAGTCCACCGTCAGCATAGGGTGCTTTGATTACAAATGGCCAGATTCTTCAAGAAAGTAAAGTAGCACTACTCCTGTCTCCCTTTCCCAATCCACGTACTACATACAGGTGAACCTGTACTAGAAGCAACAGCCAACCAAAGATGTATAGAAGGAAGGAGGGATAAAAATCTCGTACACCTTAATTCTTCAGTATTTTTTCTGACCATTATGATAGGCTCTCAAATGAGGACTATACAACCTGGAAAGTCAATGGTACCAAACCTCACCTCGTATGTCTACATGGTTTTGTTTGTTTTTGAAGCAGGAATTGATCTTTACTCCTACAAATATGTATGCATGTACACACACACACACACACAAACACAAATTAATACTCTTATATACCTGTTAAATAAATTTACTAAAACAGTGTATTATAAGAGACAATCACAGTAAAGTACAATTAGAAATATCAGTTTCAGCATGTAAGTCTCTGAAAAAGTGACCAGCAGTGTATCTGATCAAACAAAAAAAGTGATTTGGAAAAGCCTGGGAGTGAAGAAGTGTCTGCAGCGTAATCTCTCCAGCATGCTTTTACTCAAGGGAAGGGGAAACTTTCTGGGCAGCCACCTGTTGAGCCAAGGTGCATGCTGGATGACCAGAAGGGCCTCCTTAAAGACCAGAAGCATGAGCAGGGAAGGGATGAGGCAGCCTTTCAAACTCTGGCATTCAGAGACCTTAAGTCCAGGCTATTTTAAAGCCAAATGTTTGCTTTATTTTGTCCAATTCACAACAGCCCTGAGAGGTTAGAATGCAAAACTGTGATTCAACATGGCTCATGCTGCTTTGATGACCAAGGGCACAATCCTAAGCAGGTTCAGACATAGCAGAGGCATGCTGGAAATTGAATGACTTTCTTCTGTCAAAACATGCAAAGCCTAGAAGTTCATCTACTATTGATTTATATCCACTCCAGCTGTGTTTTGGACCTTTGCTAGGGATTGAAACAACCGTTATCACCCTGGTAGATTATGTTTGCTGGTTGGATAAATGGTGGTGAGTAGATCCTCCAGGACTTTTCAGCAATGTATAAAACCATCCATCAAGGTTATCATTCTTCCAGGTTGTCTTGCCTGGAAGAGTCTGGAGGCTCCCACTGTTCTTCATGGTCTCCAGAAACATCTCCCAGAAGTCCATGGTCTTTTCATTATGTTACATTTGTGTTGCAGGTATTATTTCTATTTGATTGCCTTCCTGATCTGATACAGTGTTTTTATTTTTTAAATGTTTGCATAGAAAAGTAGGGGAAAAGGAACGGGCAGTATCCAAGCTGACAGTAGCACTACCATTAATTACTGTGTAAAAGCAAAAACAACGTTCAGTGCAATGCCAAAAATGCTAATTGTTAGTTTTTCTCTGGAAAACCCAGTAAGTCAGCTAATATTATTGGTATTGCACAAGAAGATGCTTTTGCTTGCCCAAAGTAATTTACATGAGTGCTTGCTTCAGCTTGGATATTGCCCAGTATGATATTAGTCACATTGTGCAGATTAAACCTGAAAGGGTCAAGTCAGTACTGCAGCAGGATGTGAGCCAACTCTTTGCGCCTGAAAATGCTGCTGCTTTGGCAATGCCTGCAGAGAGCAATTCTTTTTATCTAAGGTAAGAAGACATTCTTTCTCGACATGTTACTAATTTGGAAAGAAAATAATTGTGCCCAGTTAGTTTAGAAAGCTTTACATTTGTTTGTACTCACTTGTCCAGTCTTCTTCAAAGCAATACAGGAAGTGAAATCCAACCATGATAAGGGCATGCAGGGAAATTAGTGCTATATACATCTGAAACAACACAATTTTGAACTGTTAAGAAACACAGCTTTGCAGATGGGAACTTTACATACACAGTGTGCAAAATACACTGAGAAGAGTTTCTAGCAATGCCATGTTGAGACGCAATGATTTCATAGGAATTTATCCCAGAGATTCCTCAACTGCTTGGACTCTACGTCTAATTGAAGTACTATAATCAACAGATAACATCTTCTACCTACTAAACCATACATACATACAGAATCTATACCCTGGAATCTGAGACGTGCATTCTCTGTATGTCCTTTCTTTAGCTGAAATTTCTCCCAGAGATTTCAAAGAAGTTGTTCTGCAACCTTACAAAAGTAGCGTATACTTACAAAAACTTAAGTGCGCATTCTGTAGTCAGAATAAATAAGTATGAATGTACATGCCAGTTTTCTCCTTCCAAGGAGCTCAAGACAGCTCACATAATTCTTCTCCTCCTCCTTTCAATTTTGTCCTCACAGCAACCTCAGCCATGGAGCCAACTGGGTGACTTTGGGCCTGTCACAGACTCTCAGCCCAACAGGATTGCTGTTGTGGAGATAAGACTGAGAGCAGGAGAATGATGTGCGCCCTTTTGAGTTCTTTAAAAGAAAAAAGGCAGGATATAAATATAACAAATAAACAACCCACACTGTGAGCTAGGTTGGGCTGAGAGTCTGTGACTAGGCCATGAGCTCCATGGCGAATGGAGAACAGAAGGAAGATCACCTGAGTCCCAGTCCTGCACTCTTAACCACTATGTCTCTTTAGCTTTCAGGCAGTTGTTAACACATTACTATGTGAACAAATAATCCTGAGCTAAAGTTATTCATACTAAGATATAACTGCTTATAGCATTTTCATTTCAGTGCCAGGCCAAAACCTTTTCATTTTCCATTATTTTAAATGTTAGTCGTGTTTTAAGATTGATTTTATATATTCTCTGGATGCTGTATCTTATATTTTATTGCATTACTGCCCTGAGACATTGTGAAGGGCAGAATATAAAAGCTTTAAATATAGATAGATAGATAGATAGATAGATAGATAGATAAAAGACTGTAGCTAAACTATGCTATGCACAGCTTTTTTCAAGCAAGTCCCCTGAATAGAGCAGAATTCTGAGTAAATATGCAGATGACTGGCAGGCCTGCACATTGGATCACAGTGCACCATAACAAACTGAAGCTATATTGCACCATGCAACAGAGTTAAGGTTCAGCTTCGGGTTTTAGACAGGGTTGGGCTGTTAATCTAATAAAACTAAACTAAACTAGTATTTTTCTTTAACTGCTGAAGTTTCTTAAGGAGGCCATCCTTATAGTGCATGTTTCCACCTGAGTTTTTTTGTGTCACGCCACTGTAACATTTGCTCCGCCAGACAGTTTCCCTCCACAGTTACTCTGCCATTCTCTTATGTTCGCAGGAATCTTTTTGTAAGAAAAGCACACACCCAGTGTCCCACTCACAGCAGGGGAAGGCAATAATGAAGATTTTAATAACCTCCAGGTTGGCTTGCCAGTTTTTAGCTGGAGCTGAAATCCAAGCTACAGCATTCAGTATAGATAAACTTTAGCTGTGATTAAAGATTTCCTTATCTTCAGCCTCATCTCTTAAATCACTTCAGCCAGACAATGAACAGGCCAGTGGAAAATACCTGGGCTAAATGAACTGACTGAAGAAGAGGTCCATTTTTTTCCTCTAACAATACTGAATTATGCAATAGTAGGAAAAGGAAATGTAGCCTTCCATTAAATATGGTATATGCCATGTGATAAAGGCAGGTTCCTACCAAGTCCGAGGAAAGATACTAAAAATATGCTAACAACTTGTTTATTCTAATCATAGAATTAAAATTGGAAAACGCCAGAGGCACTCTAGCCTGACATACCCTGCACAACAGGCAAGAGTGCCACTACTCCTCTTGTCCAAACTCAAGCCAGTGTGTATCTGCGAACACAGCAGTGCTTAAGTGTCATGTCTGTACATGGAACAAAACACACCTAAAGCCAAAAGCACCACGTGATTCAAGCCACAGAGCCAGAAGGCGCATGACTAGGGAAGGCAAAGCACTAAGTCTTCAACTGCACAGAGGATTACCATTATCTCAGTATTTTCTCACTTTTAAAATCCCTGCTATAATTGACACCCTCACTTTGGTGCTATATTATTTAGTCATGTCTCACTGCCCTTTTATTAAGTAAACCGGACCATTCTGACTGCGGTAGATAGTATTTGATGTTAAGCAAAAACAGCAGCGGATGAAGTAGCCAGTCTTCAAAACTTCCAGAGTATTTGATATGTAGAATAAAGTGAATGGCTGATAATGTACACTTAGATGGATGGATTTTAATTTTAATTACTTTGCTTCAAATGTTTTGCAACAGTAATATATTTTTTCTCCCCCAGAAGAATAACATGGTAATTATTTGACCAGGTAACCACAGAAATTGAGCAAGTCCCACCTGAAGTGACAAAGAATGCTTGAACTTCTATACAAAACACTCATTCAGTGAAGTACTTACTGTAAACAGTACAAAGTACTTCTGGTTATTCTCTCCTACACAGTTGTTGACCCATGGACAGTGGTGATCCATTTTCCGTATACATCTCTTACAAACACTGAAAGAAAAACAAAAGGAACACACAAATCATAAACTGAAATGGAATCTTGTCCCTTCAAAAAAAATCTACTCTTCTACTCTTATTAGATCACAGGAAAAAAAATCCCCTTTACCAAAACCTCCTTCACCTTTCAAGTTACCTAAGCTGAGGTCACATTATTTTAGATACACAACATCATTCATAATTGAATAAATATCAGCTGGATTTGTAGCAGCATTAATAAGTGATGAACTCTGCTGAAGTGCCTTTATCTCATTCAGTCACAACTGTTCTGATTGCAGTATCTGAATCAGAGAATTCTAATTTGATTCTGCTTTGTGCTAAGTCGAAAAAGGACAACTTCTACTGCTAGATATCCACCAATTTTTGAAGATCTGCATGTTTCAAATTAACATAATACTGCCATTTAGTTATACGAACGGCTCTCATGGGCTATACTTGTGACATTTTGGTGTATTATGGCCTGTTGTCTCTCATTCATCCTTCCTTGGCTGTGTAAAGACATTTGAAATTAGGGAGCAGACAGTAGCAGTTCTTGCAGGGCAAGTTCTAATTCCTTTTACTTTTTCTGCTCCTGCATCACACACACCTGGCTCCACATCAACTACAGATAGCTTTCTCTCCTTTCATGCTTTAGACAGACTGTCCACTCCATTTTTTTCTTTGCACAAGTCCCTATATGTTATAAGCTCAATTATCTCTTGACACCACACAGAATTTTTAGAACCTTGAAAACTGATGTGGGATGTGGCTTTGTGACAGACACAAGGAACAACTAAGTAGGGTTCTGTGCAGCCCTGCTGCAATAATTTGAGTAGAGTGTTTTATCATTAACACAAAGCTTTGTCAATCATGACAGCGCATATCCTGATTCTGCTCCAAAATCAGGAAGGCACATGAGCCTGATCCAGGTCAGACAACAGTATGCCTTTCAGAGATGTAGAGACACATACACTTCAGTGGACTAACTACTGAAATTATTTCTGCTTACACTCTGTCTCTCCCTCTCTTACACACATACAGACACTTAGACCTCAAGGAGTCATACAGGAGTTAGACCTCAAGCTACCATTTGCCACAGTAAGTTAGAGCATTTTTAAGCTGCAAATTATACATGGAAAACTAACACATCATCACAAAGGGAAAGGGAAAGGCAGTCAGCACAGTAAATGCAGCTCACCCAACAGTGACGTAAGTCCGTAACAAATGTGTCAATACTACCTGCAGTGATGTGCTCTGTCTGGTTTGATACTACAGCATTTTGGACATTTGTAAACTACTTGTCCTGGCTTCAGCTGTAAACTTTCTATGAACTCTTTTGTGGCATTCCCTTTGGGCACTGCACCCTGGAAAAGAAATTAAGGCATTTTAGAATGTTTTTGTCATCAACAGGAAAGTCAATAGGATGCTTGTTAGAGAATGGTTGTACAGAAACAGTGGAATTTGCTAGATCCATTAGCTAAGTTTTATATGCTTAAACAGGAAACTGATGAACTGGCATTAATGGAAGTTCAATTGTTTCAAAAGATGGAAATGTCTATATGCTGTTTACTTCCTGAAGTACAACAGGCAGATAGTCCCTATGAGGAAAATGGGAAGAAAAGGTAATGATTGTTTACTGAATGTACTGAATACACAACAAGGAGATAGCAGGTTTAAAACTACACTTCGGAGAGAATTTCATAGCTATAAGTAGTAGTACATTAATGGTACAAACAATCTGGGAAAGTTCTGCAGCATCCTATTTAGGACACTTTATAGCCTGTCCAATGTCAGTATTTTCATTGTCTTGAGATTTAACAGGTGCTACAGTCAAATATAGGCTTTTCCAACCAGATGTCCTCCATGTGTGTTGAACTACACCACCCATAATCCTCAACCATTCTGAGAGCCAAAGTGGCTATGGAGGACAATATATAAAGAACTGTATAAACAAACAAAAAAACCAGCAGGCTCACTGGGTGGGAATGATGGGAGTTGTAGCTGAATATGCCAAGGGCACTGAATCGGGGAATGCTGTATTATTATTAACAGGGATAATGTATTATAGGAGGTCAGTAAGCCTTACAGAAGATGTGCTTTCAGATCAAAGAGGGTGCTATTTCATCATCAGATAAATGAGACTATCTAAATTCAGCACCTTGGAGCCAAAGGGAAAGCAACTGAGTTGCCACCAAGATAGTGAATCTCCCTTGAAAGCCCTTCTTGGAGGATGTTTTTGCTAATCCTGAGACCCATCTGTCACAATCTTTCCAAATTGTAGGAATCTGAGCAATCCCATGGCTCTTTAGCAGCCTACAAGATTGCTCTGCCCTTATAAGAGAATGGAGTATGAAATATTGCAGGTAAAGGGATGGGCTTTGATTATGCTTATGCCTCACTGGGTTCAGCTAGCAGATAGTTGGACTGGGTTATTCCCTTTGTTTCATTTCTGTTACTATCTAGCACTCTGAAGTCCCTAGATAACATTATTTGGAGATAATCCAGATAGTCATGTGCACAGAATTCAAAACTGATAAGCAAAATGAGGCAGCTGCTTACTTACCTTCATTTCAAACCCACTAAGGCTTGAAACAGTACCTTGAAAAGGTCCATAGTTTAAATAAGCCAATGCACATCTCAGTAACCAACTAGCAGCAAAGAGGGCAAATATTTTTATTCAAAACACAGTTTGGTTGAACTGATAGTTCTTTTAAGAGACCAGCACACAATACATGTGTGCTTTTCATGCCATGACCCAAAAGCAACATTACCAGTACTACTGAAGAAGGAAAAAATGGATAGACTGCTCTCCTCCCAACTTGTTCTTTGTGTTCTCTCCTCCTTTACTTATTCAAAGAATCCCTCCTGAGCTGGCTTAGGGTCATCAAGCAGCTTCTTAATGGAATAACACACCACACTACTTTATTAATTACTTAGGGTACAATCCAATGAGGCTGCCCATAGGGAAGAGTATGGGCATCCCATGGAAGGTGAAAAAAGCATGGAAGTGAAGGCCACCTGCACATTCCTTCCATCCTGCAAAACATTTGCATGCCCAGTTTGGATTGTCTAAGTGCAGCACCTCAGAAGAGAAAAGGAGGATACCATGTGTCTTGGTGGCGCCAGTCTCTTCTTCACCCTAGTCCCCAAGGCCCTTCTCCAAGGTGGCTTTTGTGTCCTTGCAGGTACAACCAGTGCAGATCTTCCTGCACCAGCTGTGGGGCAGGGAGGACATTTTTCAGCCTGACAGCTGGAGATCCCAGCAATCCCAGGTACCTTCTAGCAGTCCCAGGATTGCTCTCGTAATATATCAACTGAGTTCTTGCTCCCCAAAGGTTTTTATAGAAATCCTGCAACTTGAGTAATATGTGTACCCTTGAGATTCAAGATTATTTGGCCCCTAAATTGTCCCAACAGAACAAGGAAGATGACAGCTGGTTAATACAGTCAGGGGGAAACTTACTGGATCTGTTATCATAGCTCGCATATGTGAAGCCAGAGCCAGGAAAGCCAATGCGTTGAAAACTGTTCCATTGATCACACTGTAAATATAGTCTCTTGATGGAAGCAGCATAACCAGGATGACTACAAAGTCTGCATAGAAGACCAAAAACCAAGTGATGACTGCGCAGGCGATCCCACAGCCATCTCGAATAAACCACATTGTTCCTGAGGAACCACTGCTAGGAGGTGGAACACACTTGTCTGGTTGAAGGTATTCAGGTTTCCTCTCAATATCTCTGAAGCGGTGGACTGGAGTAATCATCATAGGTTATAATGTCCATTCTTGGATCTGAAAAATATATACATTTTTTAAAAATGGCTCTCCATTTTACAAATGTAACCAAGTAGCTTCCCTTTTGACATGCAGCTTGCAGAGGGAATTCTAGAGAAAATGAGATTAAAATAAAAGGGGGATCAGTAATGGAGGAAACAGATTCAATAAACAAGAAAATGTTAGTGGTGACTTTTTATTTATATACCCTTTGCCAACCAAAAGATATTTTGGCAGCTTATATTAAGGGTCATATCTGTATGTATAAAAATAGTTTCTTATCAAATTTGGAAGGGAAAGCATTAAAATGGTTTAAGAACTCAATACTGCCTGTTAGTGGCATTTAAATATGTCTAGGGATGACACTTGTTAATCTATCAGTCCATATGCACACATACAAACTTCAAGTTCTACTCCCAAGAAACAAATTATCTTTCTTCAGAATAGGTATGCTACATTGTTAATTATATAATTCCATTATGAAAATG
Organism: Varanus komodoensis; assembly: GCF_004798865.1. Taxonomy (NCBI): domain Eukaryota; kingdom Metazoa; phylum Chordata; class Lepidosauria; order Squamata; family Varanidae; genus Varanus; species Varanus komodoensis. Next base: position 21,311,368 of record NW_025335269.1, on the reverse strand, counting down.
AGGCTAGCACATAAATTAAAAAGTCCACAAATTAAAAATTAAAATTATACTTGGTAACACTCACACATATACAATTGTTGTTGTATTGTTTTTTGCTTGTTAAATATGATTATTTTGTTGTTTCTATGTATATTTTTAAATCTGTGAACTGCCCAGAAAGCCCAAATGTATAAAAGTGGTATAAAAGTGTGGTGGTGGTGGTGATAATTTAGTACACTTGAAAATGTCTGAATTATTGGAATTCCTATTTCCATATTAATTTGACATAATTATTATTTTAAAATTAAAGGGTAAATAAGAAATTATATTTGGGAAGAAAGACAGTAGCTTAGCATAAATTACAATTTAGCTACTTTTAGAATTAAACTGACTTCTAGAATTAAACTCTTACATTAGAAGCCTTAGAAACTGAGTTTTTCCTCTACCCATTTTCTTTCCACCCTCCACTACAACATGAAAGGGACTTAAGTTTGAATTGCAAAAGCCATGAGAAATGCTTTTAGCATCACCTTGCAGGACTGAATTCAGTTGGTACTGTAGGGCACAGGTGGTAACCATAGGTGGTGTTTTCATCATATACCTGAATTGGGTTCCCATTCCCCACCAGGTGCCCAGTGGTGAACAGGAACAGTGAGGACAAGGCTCCTCCCCAACCTTTCTGGACACGTTTAGAAATTAGAGAAACTGCTGTGGGCACCACCACATAATGCCTAATCAGCACTTCGGCATCCTCCTGCCACATCTATGCATCTTAGGCTGTGCCCTATGTAGCAATAACTTGTTTGGTATCTATAGGACACTACAATGGCACTTTAATCATGCATTCTCTAATTTGGCTTGTTGGCAGTGCAACGCACCTAATGTTTCTTCTAAACAGATGTAACACATATAACTGCTTCGTTTTGGGAGTATCTTATTAGACAGATACACTTTGCACTGGAGCACTCTTTAATATTCACTGAGCCACACACTCTAAAATTGTTTACTCGCTTCACTGAAATTAACAATTTGACAGCATAAATGGATTCTCTACACTCTTTTGACAGTTAAATGACTGATATTACAACACTGGAAGAATAAACACTCACCTCCCACAATGCAACAGACAAACTATCAACACTTTCAATATACGAACAAATGGTATACAAACATCACTTTCAAATGGACACTTATTTAGAGGTTTGTTCCATTTTGTTGAAGCCTATGTTTCACTGACAGAAAGTTGCGTACATTTTCTAAAATATTTTTAATGGATTTGTATAGAATGAGCAGGGGGAGATCATTTCCAGTGCTCAGGATACCATGTGCCCTCTCCCCCAACACACACACTGGGATTTCTGCATCACCCCATTTCAGTTTTGGAGGTCCCTAAAACCAGCAGTGCTTCAGGTCGCAGCCACAATGACCCACATGTCCCATTCTTTAAGCCACAGTATTGAACCTCTTTGTGCCAAGGGCCGAACTCTTTTTCAGAGAAGCTCTCAGGGCCACATTCCATGGGTGAGCAGGATCAAAGGCAAAAGAGTTGGGGTCAGGAACCCCACAATATTTAAGCATACAGCTCTTCCTGGCAATAACTAAGCCTTACAAGCGACATCTCAACCTTTTGAAAAATACACAAAAGCCACCAAACAATTGATGATTGTGGGAAAAGCATTAATTACTATTGCTATTATTATTTCATTGCATTTATATCCTGCTTTTTTCCTCTTGCAAGAAACACAGGTGCCTGACATAGCTCCATTTTATCTTCACAACAACCCTGCAAGGTAGGCTAGCTTGCGAGGGAGTAACTGTCCCAAAGTCACCCAGTGTGCTTTCAAGTCTCCAGTCCAGCACTATACCACACCACAATAATATGGCCTTTTAAGGAAAACTGGAGGACTGAATTAGGCCCCTAAGCCTGAGATTTTCCAGCCCTACTTTAAGCCAACTAGTCAGTTTGAGTCATATCTGCAACTCCTTCACCAAATCACCAACAGATAACAAACCTCAAGGAAACTGAGGTTCTGTTTTTTCTCCTTCTGACTCAGAGGCAAAACTTAACAGCCTCTACAAAGCCAATGAGGGTAACTGAAAGCTTACCAATCTTGTTTGACCAGATGCAACAGAAGGATAAAGTGGGTGGAAAAGCGAAGCCTCTCAAACCCTTGCGTCTCCTCTTAAAAACTATTATCTGCGTTAGCTCTACAGTGGCAATCTACTTATTGGTACTTTTAAATACTTCCGTGGTGTTAACTCTTAAAGTGAGAAGCGTATTTACTTTGTGGTTTGAAGTACATCACCATGGCTCAATCCTGGCTGAAATGTTTGGGATCTCACATTAGAGCTCTTTGGAGAACAAGAAGGGCTGTGATATTGTGGCTGTCTACCTTGTGCTTGAAGGACAAGCAGTCTTTAATCAAATAATGCAGTTATGAAACACGACAGCTTATTTTACTGAAGGGAAAAAGGTAACAGAAGCCTTGGCAGGAGTGCTGTTGTTAGCACTTTGATCTTTGGAACAGAGCTGGGCAGTGTCCATTGAATGTAATATTTCAACTCTAAATGGCCACAAATGCCAAGATAGCTATTGACTAATTGAAAGTGGCTTAAGTATGACTGAAATAACAATTCACTTTTTAAACTGAGAAATCAGTGTGGCTTTTTCAGCTTGACAATCACCTACAGAGCACCTAAAAACACCTGACAACTGTTTATCACCAAGCAAATTTTAAATCTATATGAAATGTGTACATGACAACAACACAGCGATTTTAATTAATAAAATTATTCCTCTATCCAAAAGGACTGGGAAATTGGAATTACACTTAAATGTTCACATCTCCCCACAAAAACAAAGGAAAGGAAAGCTAATCATGTGAAGATTGAGATTTTTAGAAATTACCACTAAAACTACCAGCAATCTTTTGAGGAATGCTGCCAAAAGGAAAATCCCTTAAAACAATCCTGGTTATGGTATTAACTGTGCTTCTTCAATTATGTTTTGAGTAAGTTTCTTATTTTATTTTTCTAATTTCCATACTAACCAATAGCTGAAGCTTTTTGGGAAGTTTACAACATAAATTTGGTCAGTTAAAAAGTAAGTATATATAATTAAGACTATTTTACATGTTAGAGAAGAAGATGGGTCTCCACACTTCCACCATGACTTGGACATGTCTTTTCTGTAATATTTAATGGGCATTCATTTTTCTGGAAAGTATCAAAAATATTTGAGTAGTTTTGGTCCTATGTGGCTTTCACATACAGGTTTACTTTATGTTTTCAAACACTCAGAAATACTAAGATAAAGCATGGCCAGTCGTGGCATAAACAGAGGGACCCAGTTTCACTGCTAAGATATGTACGAGTAGTAGCTAAAAATAGGGTGACTTGGTGTAAAATGCACTGTACTGATTGATATAGTACCTGAATCCATAAACACATACACCACAGTGTTCCACTTACATCTGAACTCTAACTGAACAAGAACCACAATAATGTAAAATGTCAGGTGTTAACAACAAATTCATTGTGTCGCTTGAGAAAAATCCATAAATACAATCATAGTCAGGACAGAAGTCTTGATTTACAATTAGACAATGCCCAAAATTGAGTGGGTGAATAAAATGAGTTCAATGTGTTAAGTTTTTAATCTGTATGATTAACCGTTCTTTATAGGAACAAGGCTTTATCTCAGGCTTCCCCAACTTGATGCCCCCCAGATGTTTTTGATTACAAAATGTCTATTTCTGGAGGCAAGATACATATTTTTATTACAAGCTTAACTGCAACTCTGAATTCATCAAGAACATTTGAGTGTCCGCCATTCAGACCCAATGACTAATTGTTAGTATTTGCTGCATTTGATTAAGAAATTCAGTGCCATTCCGGAAAAAGCAGCTCAGGACTGGGTATCTAATGTCTTCCCTATTGAAGACAAATGTAGAGAAATTGGATTAGTTCTGTATAATCTGCCTTGGTGGTCCTTTCATAGCACTGCTTTCTAATAGCTGTATTCCTAGACCCATTTCCTGCTTCTGAAGAAGTATTTGCAAATATAACTTTAACCATTTGCTTGCTTTATTATGTTTGCCTTAACATAATTTGTAGCCTTTTAAATAAGTATTAGGGCAAGAAGGCCACTTTCAAATGGAAGACATTTAGCTTCCTCAACTTTGTGCCAGAGTAAATTAAAAAAAATGCAATCTTTTAACAACGAAAAACACAGTTTTAGATATTGAATTTAGATTTTGTTTTCTAAAAGTCTACTTTCTTTTAAAATAGCCTGATTAAAGTTAAATCTGAATACTAAGTTAAATAAGTAATTCCTGAAAACTAAATCAGTATTTTTCCATCAAATACATAGTATTAAAGGCTGCTTTTCTATGCAATTAAATAATTATACGTTTTTGATGCCAAGCATTATATGGTACAAGAGATCATATAATATATTACAGACCTGATACTATGAACAAGTAACAAGTAATTCTAGACAGTGAGATGTGGCAATAATTTCCAAGATACAGCAAACTTGTATATTACAAGGAGAACCACTTCCCGTACACAGTTACCTGATCTTGCATCCACCGTGGCAAAATGGTCACACATTCAAAATGGTGGTCACACATGCCATAAGCCTGTGGACTGTCATGTCAGGTGCACCAGTCCATTAGCTGCAATTTGCACAGACAGCGTACATTATTTAGTTATTTCATTTCTATACCACCGCATTGACAAAAGCTCCCCGGGTGGCTTAGAGTTGTAACAAGTATAAAATAACATGACTTTGTGATTAATCAGCCAGCATGCATAAATATAAAGCACCAATAGTAGTTCAGCTGATGCATTATTTTTGCAATCTTGCGAATCTAATCAGAAGCAAAATTCCATGGCATTCAGTGAGGCTTAATCCCAGGTAAAACAGCATAGGAGTACAGCTTGAAATCATTAAATAGCCTTGATTCTGCACAGCAACCAAACAAGCATAACAGTGCTCATTTATGCCTCTTCTCATCTCTGGTATATCCATGCATTGATTCAAATAGTTTATAATAAACCAAGTATCCTGACGAGAATGGACCCTCCTGCTTACAAATTTTCAACCATTTATTTTATTAGAAGTTCTAAAAACAGAAGTAAACATGGCTTTTCCGGCAACTTTCCATTTACCCCATCTTAAGTTTCACAGTCATGTGGTCAAAGCCCAAGAAGCTTGACAACCATTACATCGCCTCCAGGGAACCATTCAGCATTAAATGAAAAACTGGTTCCATGACAATTTAATGCGTATTTCCTCAGAAGTCCAACTGTGTTCAACAGGACTTGCCCCCACATAAAAGTGTGTATAGGACTAGAGCCTAAGCCATCTTTTCCAAAGCTCCATATATGTTTGATTACAATGTAGACCAGCAGGTTGGGGAAGGCAGCCAGTCAGTTTGTATTATTTGGGTCATATGCAAAAGCTCTTCTTTTACTTTGCAAGTTTCAACGACTGATTCAGAATTTGCAGAGGAACAGAATCCACCAAATACAGTACAATGAACAATGAACCTGAGCCTTTAAGTTCTGTGTGGCTCCCAAAATGCCATACAGAACTGCAGTATTCAAAAGAGCCAATAGCTGAGTCTTACTGACAGCTATCATAATGGAAGTGACTTTTTTATGGAAAAGCAGCATTTGAAATCTCAGCACTCAAATCTGGGATTTTACTATTTTGTTTTTTTTAAATTAAGGCAGAAAAGGGAGACTATGCATTAAATCAGACTCCTCGAGAATTTTGAAATGTTCGAGGCTGAATATTCAAATGTAAAAGCAAACTGAGTTCAATATTTTCAAGGTGTATGCACTTGTGCATACTCTTGGAAAAGATATTCCCAGTTACCCTGAATCAATTACTTTAAAATATGCACAAGAGGCACAGCATGCTAGTTTTAAAAATCACCAAGTATATAAAACCATTTACACTAAGAATAAAAAATAGACAGACATACATTATAGATTAGTGAAGACATTCGAAGTAGACTTTTGTAAGTATGTATGCCACAGAAAATTGGTAAGGAAGAGATGCTGTAGTATTTTTTTCTGTGTACCAACATGAACACTCTTCTGTTATTTCAGCATGCCAGCACATCTTTGTAATTTATACTGGTCCAGAGCCAGCATTTGTGCCAAATATCTACTCTCAGCCAATACGCACTGAAGACAAAAGAGAATCTCGTGATTTCTGCTATGTGGAAACCAGCCTGGATGAAGGATTACACTCAAACTGTATGTATCTAAATTATGTATTTGAAAAGGAATATGAATATGCAAAAATGAAATTCCCTAAGAAAAAAGTATGGGAGGTAGAAATCTTTGGGCTTCTAAGTCAACTTTTTAAATCCAGCTTCCAGGCTTAAAAATTCTACTGTTTTCTACTGAGTACTTTCTACAGTAGAAAGTTGGTACACTATCACAAACTCTTCTGAATTTTGAAAAAAACTAAGGAATTACAACAGGATAAGAATCAGGAGTAGTTGTCAAACAACAACATTACAATAATTCACTTCTGAAGCACAGCTTGATCCAGTATTCCAGGTACACTGATACAGCTAGATCTATTAGTACGTGTTTTTATTTCAGTCCTTTATTGTTTCAGAGAACAAAGCTTCAGTTAACTTCTTAAGTAAACCAGGCAGCAATGAAAACCTTCTCTAGCAAGAGTTCCTTCAGAACTTACTACTCTTTACCAAGACACTTGAATTCTGCTTGCCAGGGAAACATCTTCAGGTATAGGACACAATTAAACATTAGCTCTGACTTCACTGATGCAAAATGTTATCATAGGTCAATCAACTTCAATTTGGAGCAGTTAAGTATTAGCTGAATGTTTTGAGATGCAGTATTCTGTACCAAAAAGCAACAGGATGGTTATACTGAAGGTGCAAGGGGAATATCAGTATAGCTTATGTCAGCTCAAAACAAATACCAAATGAGCAGTTTAAACTACACAGTTGGGGGCATATTCTCACGGCATTCCCCATCACAGAAAAAATGCAGAAAGCTGCTTTCTAAAAAATAGTGACAAGCTGAGATCACAACACTGCAAGGTAATAAAGCCCTCTCGGTCGATACTTACAGAGAGAGTGACTGAGCAATTATTTCTCCTCTATCCTCTCTGACACCCTATTCATTGCTAAGCTGTTCTGACCTTAATGTGGAGCAAAAATCAGAGCAACTCTCTCTTCTAGATGCCTAGTGTCAACTCTTTTGCAATGCCTGTCAACGATGGCTTCACCACTGTGTAACTCAAGCCAATAAATAAATACCTGTAATACTGATCATGTGAACATGTTCTCATAATACTTATGTAACTGTCAGAATTTCCATTTGTAAAGGATGCATTGCATCACTTAATTATCATCAGCTACCTGCATACTGTGTCTCCTATTATTTCCTTCAATTTCAGGCCTGGGTAAACTTGTAAATAATTTAAGGTCATGCACTGATTTGTTACCTTTGTTTACTGATACTTCTACTATTTTAAACAGGTCTCACTGTGTTTCTTTACAAACTTGGTTATGCCATGCACAGGACCACTGACTAATCTTTCAGAATTCATACTGTACTCACCTGTCACTGCAGAAGATAATAGCACTGTGGTGCCTCAGAAATTCATCATCACCATCATCACCACCACCACACTGCATTTACATCCCACTTTTTCTCCTCTTGCAAGAAACCCAAGGTGCTTACAAAGTCCTCCTTCACTGCATTTTATTCTCACAACAACAACCCTATGAAGTAAGTTGGGCTGAGAATTCACTGCCCAAAGTCACCCAGTGAGCTTCAGAGCCAAGTGAGCACTAGAACTTGAATTTCCCAGGTCTTCAGTCCAACACTGTCACCACCATGCCATATTGGTTCTCATATACAAGTTTTTTGTAGCATATGTGTTTATAAACCTATCTCATCTGATGCTTTAATGGGAATGAGAAGGTAGTAAACATATGGTATGACAATCAGAAGTATGCATAAGCAGAAGCTTCTCTAAGAAAGATAAAATAAAGATAGTAAGAATACAAAATATTATTAAAGAACTGTCACATTTAGGTTCTATTGTAGGTTTTCCACAGGAATCTGGTTGATCACTTGCACACAGAATGTCACACTAAATAAGTCTTTGGTCTGATCCAGCACAGATCATTTTATGCTCTTACTCATATCATTTATTTATTTATAATATTTCTTGGCTGCCTTTCAGGACAAAAGCCCTTCCAACACAGAGAACAGCATCAAACACATAAAACCAGCATGTTATTTAAAGCAACAAAAACACAATAAAAGTTATAATATATTATTATAATGTACAGTCAAACAGGAACAAATTTACTCTTTGGAGTATAAGAACCATCTATAATCTTTATTCATTCTGCAAGGTATTAAAATATGTTAATGAATGCCTGTACTATCGATAGTAATTATCATGTGAAATTGCCCTTTTAAGTGAGGCAACTGAAAAGTCAGGGACTGAGTAAGAGTCTGACCAGACAATGCTTCCTTCTGGCTAGTTCTGCACTGCAATGCTGAAACAGGAGGAGGGAGAGAAAAGAAAAACCTTAAGCAGGAGGTCTGCCATTTTAACTTTGTTAGTACAGCAAGTCTGCCGGTTCCTTGAAATTTGGGTTTGCGCAGAACAGCTCAGTTCCCATAGAGTTTGTGGACTGAGTTTGCCTGCCTGGATAAGTGATAGGCTTCTGGACGGGTGATATAGTTTGGGAATGCTCCCGAATCTAGTATCTACTATCACTGGTGACATGGAACTAGCTACAGTTATCCAAGCTCTAGTAAACTCTTTGTTGGATTACTGCAATGTGTTATGCATGCCTTGGAACATGGTCTGGAAACGTCAGCTAGTCCAAATAGAGCAGTAAGACTGTTAATAGGACTGGAGCAATGAGATCATATTAAGCCAGTATCTGACTCCCTTCACTGTCTCAGCCTGATTGAAGTGCTGATATTAACATTCAAAGCCCTAAGCAGCTTGGGGCCAGGTTAACCTAAAGATCATCTTCTCCCATATGCATGCCTGGACCTTAAGTTCACTCTCAGTGGTCCTTCTGAGGGAGTCCCTGCAGAGGGAAGTCGGGTGAGTGGCTATTAGGAACAGCCTTTTCTGTTGTGGCACCTGACTCTGGATGAACTTCCCAGGGAGACCCTGCCCAGCACCTGCATTATACTCTTTCCAGTGCCAGGTGAAGACCTTCTTTTCCCAGGAATTTTAGTTTCAGACTATTAAAATTCTTCTACTAAGAATTCTACTAAGGTTTTACTCTAGTTTTCACTTTTTAAAAATACTTTAACCATTTACATTTTTATACTGTATTTTATTCTTTAAATTGTTGTGAACTGACCAAGAGCTTCCACTATTGGGCAATTTAAAAATACAACATATGCATAAATAAGTAAATATATATCCAATGTGCTAATTCTTCTTTCTCTACCAGAAAGCAATTTACAGTGCAAACTATATTACAGTATCTAGCAGGTTGGGCTAGAAGTGACCTTCAGATGCTGAAGGACTACAACTATCATCAGCCCCAACTAGCACAGACCACTGTGAGGAATGATGGGAGCTGCTGTTCAACATTTGGAGGTCCATAAGTTGCCTACAGAACTTTGTAAATAAGCCATAAAGGTGCAGTCCTATGCATGTTTAGACAGAGCTGCAGAGTCTGCCAACACAGGCATAGGATTGTGCCTAGAAAAACTAGGCCTCAAAACTTTTTCCTAACTTATTAAGAGCTGGCAAAGCAGAGTAATAAGCTCCACCACCCCTGCAGTAGCATTCTGCACTGCTACAGCAACATTAGCCTCCTTTCAATTCTTTTTGGCCTAGGCTACCAGCATGTTTAAATATCTGTCCTCTCAGGAACGCAAGGTGGTTCTCTTCAATAAATTTTATCCTAACAATCCTGAGAGGCAGGCTAAAGTAAGAGACAGCGCACCTTCCGAAAACCAGCCATACATTTTTTATGATTGAGGAGAGTTCTGAAGCTAGGTCTCCCAACTGTAGTTTGACATACTTATGCGTTACTCTGTACATTGGCCTAGCCTTCACATAATGCAAACTCAATAGTATGCGCTGCTGGACAAAAAAAGAAAATCCATGGTTTGTGGCTAGTTTGGAAACCCTGGATAACCTAAACTATAGGTTATTGTTACACGTGACACAGGCATGTCACCAGGTTATTTGTTATGTTTTATTTATTTATTAAAAGCTTTTGTATGCCGTCCTATTATACAAGATCTCAGGATGGCTTACAATTTTTAAAAGGACAATTAAACAACAATATCAATAATAAAACAGAACAAAACAATAAACCAAACAGAGCGACTAAACTATTAGAGTTTAAAATACTGTTTAAATAAAAAGGTTTTACATAGAAGGAGGGAATGAAGGAGGAAGGAAAGAACCTCAGGACTGAGAAAAAAATTGTGGGTTGTTCTGCTGTCTTTTGGACAAATGTGGGTAGGGCAACAAACCATCAGTTAAATAAATCATGTGTTAGCATTATATGTGTTATCTTATACAACCATTGTGGCTGGATGAAAGCACTGAAAACCATAGCTTATGTCAAGGGAGCAGAAACATTGATCTCCCTGAAGGCTAATCCAGCCCTCCTGGGATTCAATTGCCATGTCCTCCTTCCCCATCTCTGAAATTGAATATTTTGGGGCTGAAAAAGATTCTACACTTCACTTATGTGATGTTAGATGTGCCTAGAATTCACCAACTGACACAAAGGCATGGAACATAGCATGCTTTTATGACTCTGCACCTAAAACTGTACCTTTAACACTTATGGTTCCTCTTGCAAAAAACTATGGAATGAAACCATGTTGGGCTTCATTTATTAAAGACTTCAGACTTCTTTCATTTATTCTATAAAGACATTAGGCAGAATAGTTATACTATTTGCTAAACTGATTAGTATTACTAGATTAACTAGTTAGTATTTTTTCTGTTTTGAAGGATCTACATATAAATGATGAACAACAAAAATGCTTTGCTCCCCTGAGTTTCAGCATTCTTTGACTTTCAGTTTCTTTACTGTTTCTTCAGTTTCTTTCAGTTTCTTTTCAAGACTTATGCTTCAAAATACCATACTGGGTTGTCTGCTGGCTTTGCAAGATTATGTAATGTTGGATCTACCCAAACTGGTTAATTAAAAAGTCTTTTGGAACTACCAGTTCAGCAGAATGAGATGTTACTATATCATATCACAATTTAGAGCAGGCAGCAAAGTTTTTTTGGAATGCTGTTGTGGAATAATTCTGCTGTGATCAAATTACAGTGGGCTGGATTTTGCTGAAGCAATGCATCTCGTTCTCTGTACATTACAGATTATGACTATGTATGGATGCAGGAACAACATAACTAACTGAACAAGCAAAGTTAAGCATAAGTTCATGCAACAGAATACACTGAAAAGTACGCAAATACTGTCAAAAGTAATCAGTAAAATCCTATAAATATGGACTCAGAAGGTAGCCCCATTGAGTTCAATGCTACTTAGCCTCAGGTAAATGTGTACAAAAGTTGAAACCATTGTCCTTTTAGATAAGAAATAGACTAGTCAGCAAGCAAGCAGAATGAAATACCATTATAAAGAGTCAGTTATCCAGTGACTCCTTCCCATCCAGCTCGCATTCTGACTGATGGCACAATATAAATTTAGCAGTCCTATAGGATTGTACTCTTAGATAATTTTAACAACCTATACCTAAAGAATGGCATTCTCATTTTTCCTAGATATTGAAGAACCCAAAAGAAAATAATTCAAGAAAGTCACAATGTACTAGCTAATGCAAAGTTATTTTAAAATAACATGCATTCACATTTCTTCTAAGTTACTGCAATCAGGATTTGATGCTCTTGTGAACATAAGAGTTTACTACTTACTCTGCTTACTATTACACATGTGCTGATGTTACCATCAGTTATATCACATGGTAAGATTTATCATAAAGAGATTCATAATGCAAAATACAAATTCCTAAGGTATGAAGTCTTTATACTAGTTTTATGCTTTAGGAATTAATTGCAGCAAATGGCAATGCAAACATCAGATCTGGTATAGTAACTATTTGCTGATGCCCTTCAAACTGTGAGAGCAATTTCATAGCCTCAGCATGTGAAGTAGTGGCCTTGAGTGGCATATACTACTAGTCAACGCTCCACGGTGATGTCCAATGATATGCAATGAGGGTGTGCCCACACTGGAACTCTCACCCCATTGAAATTTATTTTCTCCACAATGTGTGGTTTCTCCTCCAACAAGTGCAGGCTCGAGTTGTTTAAACCCCACCCAGCCCCAGTTCACACAATTGCACCATCTCCTTTAACAGCATGCTGAATAACAAGGCCAATGTGTTGATTATGTTTTTATCCTGTCCTTGTCTAAAGTCTCAGGGCAACATGATTCCAGCCCACCGTCATGTACCTCCAACCACTACCTTGTATTAGTTACTCTGAGAAGTAGCAATTGGTCTAATGTCACTCAGATAATTTCTTGGCTAAGAAAGTATTTGACTGCAAGTCTTCCCAGCCCAATTACAACACCCTACCCATTGTGCCACACTGGCTGATATTGTATTCTGATATAGTTCTATATCAGAATCATGAATTAGATTATATTTCAATACTGCTTGCAGTAGTTTTCAAGATCACTTGAAAACTGCTGAGAGCCTCAATGGACCACTTAAACATAATACATATAAAATTACATTTAGAAGAAACTATTTGATGCCAGTACCATTGCCAACAACAGTGCCATATTATGAAAATCATGAGTCCTAAGATGGGGCATGGAGAAGAGCTCCTTCAACTTGTAAAAACTAGGGGGAAATTAGCAAATGATTCAGTGTTATATTATGAAAATCACAGGCCTTAGGCCAGGCCCCTGTTTGATCATCTTACCCTGGTCAAAATGGCATCAATCTTTATTGTTAGAGAAACAAAGTGAACTACAGGGCCAGGTACCAATATTCTCAATTGCTCCACTCCACTCTTTCTGTGAACCACCTGAATGAGGCTCATGAATTACTGGCGCTCCATGAACAATACGCTTAGAACAGAACTTAGCAAAGTCCTCACAGTAAATGGATACCCAGATGCAATGGTAGAGGCTTTTGTCCTGGTCCATTGTGGGAAACTATGTTCAACTACAAGTTCTGATCAATTAAGCAAGGTGCTAAGGAATATATATTTAGCCCAAAAATATAGTGTTAACCAGCTTAGAGGAAGCAAAATAAGCAATACTACCTGCTCATGCAATAAACATGCTCTAAGGTTTTGTATTTCTTTATGTGGCCTGCAATTGAGAAATATGACATTCATGTAGTTAAACATACCAATAGTACATCCCTAGCAAGATGCTTTGGCAGCCTTTCCCAATGTGGAGTCCACTTGGGGCTTGGGGCTCACCAGCTTGAGGATCACTAGCTTGGGGATGCTGGTAGCTGTAGCCTAACATCTGGAGAGCACCACGTTGGGGAAGGTTATGTTAGTCAATATCAGCACACGAAGTATTCATATCTTTAGAGCCACCACCATGATTTTTTCAGGCATTGTTCCCTGTATCTGACTTGTGAACATGGCGCTTCATTTGTGCACCTGCCTTCGAGAGTCGTGTCTTGCAGGGTGGGCACACTTCGGCCAGCAGCCTGGCCACCGATCCACTAGTTTCAAGCAATCTTTCAGCAGTCCCTTCCGTGTTTAAACTTCAAATCCTCAGTCAAGCACGACTAAGATCCGGATGGGAGGGAGGAGGGCGCAAAGATTATAGTTTCCCGGGGACTGACACTGGCTTCACCTTGCAGGAAACCCCTTTCGGTACAAACCGGCCACCATGCTCGACTGCCGGCTCGCTCGTCGTCCGTCCCTCCCTCTCTCCCCCACCTTCCCTCATATACACACCGCACCTGCCCGCCTGCGCCTCGCCTTCCCTAGGTCTGCACAGAAGGCAAGGGCGGCCGGGCGGCCCAACCTCTGCCGCTGGGCGCCCACCTGCTCCCGCTCGGCGCGAGCTAAGAACTCCGTCCCCTCTCCGGGGGTGTCGACGCTCCGTTCCGCGGGGTCTTCCCCTCCTCTCCCCTCCCCTCCCACCTACCCAGGCTGGAGATGAAGCAACACGCTCCCCGCTGCTGTCGCCGCCGCCGCTCCGCCAGGGGCGCGCGCCTCCCGGGTCGACCTTCCAACGCCCAGCGCGACGTTCCATCCGGCCCGCCTGCCAGGAAAGCGAGCGCGCGGCGCCCCGGAGCTCCTGGCCCCAAGCGTAGGCTAGGGCTTGGCTCTGCCCCTTCGCTGCCCCCTCACGCGCGCTCAGGAGGGAGGGAGAAACGAGGAAGCGAGCGACGCGAAGGGCGGCCCCGCCTCCGCCCCCGCTCAGAACCGGAACGCCTCCCTCCCCCTGAGCGGGCGAGCCGCCTCGAAGTCGGGAGGCGCGCCCGTCCTTCCTGCGGCAGCCGCCGTTTTGCTCCCCGGGCTGCTTCGAGCGGCTTTGCGGCGCTTGGATTGCTTCGGGGACCGCATCGGGGAGGAAAAGCCTTGGAGCTGGCCCGAGCCACCACGCCACACCGTCTCCCACACGGCGCAATAAGTGGTAAAGGCTCCCGACCCTGAATGCGGACCCTGAACGCCCAGGTCCTAAACAGGTTAAGGCTGCGATCCCATGCTCACTTTCCTGGCCAAAGCCCCATTAAATATTATGGGGCTTGTGAGAAAACAAGCGTAAGGCTCGCGGAATTCTGTCCATTTACCCAGGAGGGAGCCCCATTGAATGCAGTAGACTTTATGCGCGCGTAGACCTGCATATTACTGTTTTTTAATTTAGCAGTAAGTGCCACACAATTCAGCTAAAATTCCTACCAAGAAAGTGGGACTAAGATGGCAGAAGCAATGTATGAAGGGCTGGGGATCAAAGATCATCTTAATATTTATTCGTTATTCTGAGTCCAGAAGGTCTCTTTACATTCATCTTTAACCATGTTTCTACTACACTAGTCATTAAAATAATATGAACTTGCAAGATTACAAATACTCCCCTCTAAAATCGAGCAATAAAAGCAAACTCAAAAGCTCCAAGTAAATGTATAATGGTAGAAAACTGAGTCACGCCATAGCTTGAAGACCATGAAATTTGGGACACAGACCAAAGAGATTCTAAGGCTGTGTACCTTTTGAAAACAGATTTGCTGGTGTGCTTCAAGCCTGCAGTATCACATTTAGTCTGACCAACCTATAGCTTAGCACTTGAAAGATTAAAGAGGAGCTAGACAGCAGTCTGATGGATGGTTATATGTTGGCATTGTCTTTCACATTCCCCCCTTGGGGAAATGAAGTGGGCAGACCCTTCTTTGATGTGCCAGTAGGCATGGTTTCACTAAACAGCTTGGGTGTAATGTGCCCAACCCTGACAGCTGGGTAACATTGCTTAAGGCTTCACTGCAGAAAACTAAGGACTATTTCAATCCTCATGGAGGCTTTCTCTTTCCATATGATGGAATCCAAAGCAGGACTTCTGTCAGAAGCTCTTAAGCAGCAGAAAGTCGGATGCTTCAGTGTTTTAAGGCTTTAAGGGTACTCTAAATTGGGCCTGGAAGCAAAGGGCAACCAGTGCAACTGTTTAAACAGAGGCAAATATTGCTCCACCCCTATTAATAGGTGGACTGTTACATTTTGCACTAGCTGAAGTTTCTAGAGCATCTTCAAAAGCAACCCCAAATATATTGAGCACATTACAATACTCTAATCTGGAATTTACCAATGCAAGCTTTGCAGCTGGTGTATCAGCCAAAGCATGCTGAGTTACAACCACCTTGAGAATCCAGGGGCATTGCTGGATCCAGCAGCCCGTTAACCCATCAACCTGTTCCTTACAGAGAAGTGTGACCCTATCCAGAACACGAATATCTCCAATCAAGGGGTCTACTGAGTCCCTTGCGATCAGCAACTCTCTCTTACCTGCCACTGAGATTTAGTTGTTCACCCTCATCCAGCACTCCCATTAACTGTAAACATGTAAACAAGGAATAGAGCTTGGTGTCCTCAGCATACTGAAGACACCCAGAGTGATGTTGAATCCTATACCCAACTGACAGCATCCCCCAGCAAGTTCATAAAACTTCTGGAATGTTAACCTCAGAAGTTGTTTCAAAACATATATTCCATTACAAGTAGATTGGTAAGTGGATGTGTGGTGTTTGGTTGTAATCCACAGTTCATGCACAAAAGCCTCCTTTGGGCTATGACTTAATGACATACTTGGATGAAATAGTTCTGCGTCAACATTTTTAAAAAAATGTTATCGGGAATTAACAATAGATGTATATTTTCAACACACTCATTCACAATGTGGTGGTGTGTTATAGAGGGTAAGTAAACAAGGACACAAAGGACTATCATGACCAAAGTACACATTTCTGTATCTGGTCAATGACACATACCATTTCATTAATTCATTTGTGATACTTTTATACAGCTTAAGATTGTAAAATCCCTAAGCAGTTCAATTATGCGTATGTAAAGAGATTTCTTTAACCTTAAATTTTTTTATTTGGGACAGAGCACACTGAATAAAAATAAAAATGTTTATTACGCAATCTCCTCTGTTCACTTTCACCCATAAGGGATCTTGCACTCCAGCGCACACTTACCGTGCAGCAAGCCCTGTGGAGTTCAGGCAGGTTTACTTCCGAGTAAACATGCACAAGTTCGGACTGCTCGCTTGCAATCCTATGCATTTACTCGGGAGCAGGCATGCGTGAGTAACCGGATCTACTTCAGTCTAAACCCACCAGTAGAATTGGGCAGCCAACACTACCAGCAGAACTTCCCTCTTCTAGAAGAGAACTGCACCAGAGGAAGGAAATTCCCCAGCTAGATCTTTTCCCAGCCCTGAGCCTCCCTTTCCATCCGTGACGTACGAGTCCAGAATGAATCACCAAGCAGAAAGGCAAGGCCACGCCTCGCCGAAGCGCTTGCCAAGGGGGGGGAGGAACCCAGCACGAGTGACGGAATTAGAAGGCGCCGCGAGGTGTGCAGAATTGAGCGGACTGGATTGGGTGCCATTGATGACGTCAGGAGAGGCGCGCAGAGTGCGTCTGCGCGGGAGGCTGAGAGTTATGGCGTCTGTGGTGCTCAGCGAAGCGGAGAAAGTGTACATTGTGCACGGCGTCCAGGTAACGGGCGCGTCCGAGGGCGGGGAAGGCTCTTGCAGGTGATATAAGGAGCTGATTCTCAGGACTTCAGGGATGGTAACTCTGGATGCAGCTTTTTAATCTTGTTGAGACCGTATCCCAGTGGATCGGCCTTCCCCAATCTGGTACCCACCAGATGTTTTCCTTCACAACTCCCAGCTTGCTGGGGCCACTGAAAGTTGAAGTCCAAAAGTTCCATTGAAATCCAGAAGGTACCAGATTGAAGAAAGCTGCAGGAGAGGGGGGCCTCTGATCTTGTGCAGAGCTCACTTCTGCTATTGAGAACTGATGCGCACATACACGCTTATAAGTTTATGACCATATAGTGTCACATGATGTGATTCGCATATGTGAATGAGCCCTCACAGCTTTAATGCAGCATGCACAGAGCATAAATATTGTTTGGTGTCACTTCAGCTATTGCACTTCCCACAGAGTCCTTTCACATCTTGAACAGCAGTGCATGCAACCAGCTCCAATCAGGCTCTTCACATCTCTTGGAAGGCAAGGTTTCCAAGAAGGCTGATGCATTAATACCTACACTTTTACCAGGATTATTCACAGTCATACACTGGACTTTGCTGCTGTTGTTTGCTGCTGTGCTTTTCCCAGCTGGAGTTGTCAGCAGCTCCTCTGATTCTGTGTGGTGGGCACAAGTTCCATAGGTGAAGCTGTCTCCATTCCTATATGTTGGTGAAGATTAAAAAACAAACAAACCAGCTGAATTTCTGCACTGGTGTGCAATGATAAATAAGCTCCAATAGAGAAAGGAGTGGGTGAATGTAGCCTGCTCAACTTGTTGATAAACTTCACAATGTTATCAACAATGTTTTTTACTATCAATACATATATTGATAGTAAAGAGTGGTACAATTTGGGTGGAATAATGGCATAATTGATAGCTTAATCCACTGTTTATCTAATTTTCTTTAGAACATTACTATGTCTGAATTAGTCAAAGTGAAACATAGGAATTATGCATTTTTTAAAACAGCTGGATTATTGATATGCTTAGAGGCCTGGATTAAGGCTTGGTTCAAATTATCATCTTCTAAATCATGGGTCCTCAAACTAAGACCCACCGGCCAGATCTGGCCTGCCATGCCCATTTAACCGCCCTGCCCCAGAGGTTTTGCATTTGTGCAGGCATGCGTGGGCACGTGGTTTGCTTGTGAGGAGGTTGTTTTGGACTCATTTGGAGAAAATGATCTTCTTGAGAGCAAGCCAGCACCTTGCCCCGTGCGCCCCACCCCCTCACCAGCTCCCTCTCCCCCTGCCGGCACCGCCGTGGCAGCCCATGCCCACTGCTGGCACCTGTCAACTGGCCCCCTGTTGAAAAAGATTGAGGACACCTGTTCTAAATAATTGTTTAAGGAACCAGCAATGAGCCACAGTGTCCCTTACACCCACACATTTCATGTCTCCTCCTCCCTTCATGAGGAAGAGGAGAGCACTTCAGAACAAACTAGGGTTCCACATTGCATAAGGACTTCAGGAACTGTGGCTTATTCTAATCAAACTTAGTTAAAACAAACAGGAAGAAGCCATGTTTTGCTGTCCTGGTGTCTTAACTATTTGTTAGTTCCTCACATTAATATGTGATATAGAATTGTGGCTTATTCTGTAGTGAAAGAAGATGCTCTCTTGCCACAAGAGAGAGGAAGGAGAGCATGGGAACCTGAGACTCAGTACAGCTTGTTCTTGATCATCCCAAATCATGCTTGAAACTTTTGTCTGAACTAGGCCTAAGTCATTCATGACTGGACAGAATGCAAAGGTAGATGTTTTTCTTTGGTATTTGCTTCGACTAATCCACACTCTCATTAATAATAAGTAATTATCTCCTTCTCTCAGTGAGATTTATCTTTGTAGTTAAATAGTACTATTTTGTAACAACATTGTGATTGTTATTTTAGGAGGATCTTCGGGTTGATGGCCGTGGCTGTGAAGACTATAGATGTACTGAAGTGGAAACAGATGTGGTATCTAATACAAGTGGATCTGCAAGAGTAAAACTTGTAAGTAAAGGGACAGTATGCATTCCTAGTTATGGTATTTAGTTCCCTGTGAGCACCAAATACTTTTCTTTAGACTGCTAAAACATGGCTACAGTCTGTCTAGGAATCCTGTCCTAATCACTGGCTGAACTACTTTGATCTCATGAACAACAAAAATCCAATGGCATTTTAAAAGAATAACACATGTATTGCTGCATAAGCTTTTTGTGGTCCAGCTGCATGAAGTGCTGTCTATAGTTGGCAGGTGTGTGTGTGTGTTTATGTTATATACATCAGTACAACTGCAAAGATACTACAAAATGGAGTCTGTGCAGGAGAAAGGGGTGTCACATCACTATGGATGGCACAAGTGGAACTTAACTGCTGTCAGGAGTGTAAAGGATCCTGTCATAGTGGCCCATGGCTCCCCCAAGTGGTGCTGAATTGGCAAAGCAAGACTAATTAAACACCTGACTATTTAAGCAATAGAATGATGTCAAGTTATGTAAGTGAAGTGAAAGATTGGCCTAAATGAGAAAAAGACACTGGCTTACAGGCTGTTTCCTGTTAGAAAAATGGGTAGCTTGGGGGCTAAGAAATGGGAAGTTGAGTGAGGAGGGGGTTCACAGTGTAATAAAATGAAGTTAGCTGAAAGCAGCTGAAGGGAAATGGTATAGCCATTGTTATGGGAATCACATACAGAAGGAGCAGGAATGGAGGACTAAAGAAACAAGCTATGAGAAAAACAGACACTTCTGGGGTGGGGGGAAGGGCCCACAGAAACATTTTACTCAGAACATATACATAGGAGGGTCTGCTTTTTGACAAAAAGCTGCAAAAGGAGAGGACATAGGCCAGGAGGGTGATGGTTGGGAAACTGAGATAAGGCCGAGGTTGGTAGGGCAGCTTGCATATAGGCAAGCCAGAGCTGATGTGGCAGCTGATGCCAAATGTCCGTGGCAAGCCAGAGCCTTGAAAGAGGCAGATTTAGCATGTTTTCAAGCTAAACATGTCATTTTTCTGGCTCTGAAGTGGCTTGCCACTGAATTTGGATGATAGGCTGATGTTTTTATTTTATTTCTTTATTTAGGCTTCTGGACCACTCAAATTGGTGGAAGGGTGCAGCCATTCCAGGGGGCCAAGGAGTGGAAATGGCCCCTAAAGTTGCCCACCTTGGCCTAGATGTTAAAGAAGGGTGGGGGAGTGAGAGCGCCTTCCAGCAAGCCATCTGAAAACCAAGGACAGCATAGGCAGCTGGCTCAAAAGCAGGAACCTGAAGAGATTATTTAACAGAGAGCAGAGGGGTTTGAGGATAAGAGGTAAAGGGGAGGGGGGAGTGAGTAAGAAAAATTGACTGGGGAAAATCATGCAAGGAAGGAGTTGGACAGCCAAGACTGTAGCAAAGGAGGGTGCCTGTAAAGCACTCTATGTATAAAATAAATGGAGTTTATTGTCCTTAGTTTATTAAAGTGCAATATTTTGTTTAAAATACTCTATATGAAGTCTAGAGATGAGTTGAAATCATTTACAATTATAGATACTCAGAAGCTTGGTTTGTTGCATTGCTAAGCTTATGTTGACAACATTTGTATCCCAGGCTATTGCACTGTAAATTTGCACTGCTTACCTAAAGAAAGTTCTATATGTATTGGGGTATTAGTTCATTGGCTGATTTGAGCTGGTTAAGGAGAAGTGGATAATATTGACCAATAGTAGAGAGTATATGTTGGTAAGATAAAGGGATATATGTTGGCAGATATATTTCATATATCTAGCAGAAATATATTTAACAGAATTCTGTATTTTAACAGGGGCACACAGACATCCTGGTTGGAGTCAAAGCGGAAATGGGAGTACCAAAGCTGGATAAACCAAATGAAGGCTACTTGGAATTCTTTGTTGACTGGTTAGTGCAAACTGCTTACAGTAGGACCTTTTATATAACCGTATATGAACAATG
Organism: Varanus komodoensis; assembly: GCF_004798865.1. Classification (NCBI taxonomy): domain Eukaryota; kingdom Metazoa; phylum Chordata; class Lepidosauria; order Squamata; family Varanidae; genus Varanus; species Varanus komodoensis. The sequence goes on along the minus strand of NW_025335269.1, from coordinate 21,290,185 downwards.
TTAAAAGTTTTTTATGAAAGAATGTACATGCTATTGTTTATTTTTAAAGTTTCCATGCCAACTAGACAAAACAGTTTTTCCATTAGTAGGAGGAAATTCATTTATATTCAACCTTTCATTTCTTCCAAGAAATGCAGGGTGGCATGCATATCACATGCACACACATTTTAAGCTGAATGTTATTGTAAATATTCATTTTGAAAATGAGTGCTTATTTGGTTTAGGATTTCAAAATCTGAAGCAATGGATCATCAAAGATATTTAGCAATCTAATTTGGGAGCTGCTTATTTTGATCTGTAACATCACCTAAACATTATGGGTTGGATTCAGAAAAAGCCCACTTAACAGGGCTCGCACACTCCTCCTGATTGTCCTGCACCTATAAAAAGGTCCTTTTAAACATTGGTGGACTCTGAGGCATGAATAGGCTGTGGCACAGAAGCATGAAGATTCCCCCAAAGCAGGATCTTCTTGATTGCTGCATACATTTGTTACATTTTGTGCCTCTTTTTTGCAACTGATGCAACTGGTTCTGTTCTAGCTGCTTTTCTCTAAAATTTAGAATGTAGATAAAATTAGCGAACAGCAAGATAGAGTCCAAAGAGGACATTTTTAATAAAGACTTTTTCATTAATATCTCATACAAGTCATTGTAATCAGTGCATAGAAAAAATGGTGTTCTATGTACATACAGATGTTTAAACACAGGTCGCTTCTAGATAAGGCTGTTTCCTCACCCTGCCTCATTCACAAGTTATGGGGGTGGCTTAGAGGTCATTGTGCTGTGCCTGTGTTTTGCCTACTGCCTTTTCACATTCGAGTGAAACCAGAGACCCATGAGCACTGTTGGAAAGCTGCACAGAATCACTGCCCATGCCCAACTTGAGGGAAGGCACATGTATGGGCACAGGTGCCTGCCAACACCTATGTACTAGTCAAGTTATTGTACAGAATTTCTCCTAATTCCTTCCCATTTTTGTAGAGAAGATGTAGGGACTGCAATGGTGCACTCTGTACATATAACCTAACACAAGTAGCATTCCATACTTGGAAACAGTGAATTAAAGTGCATCTGTCACATTTTACCAACCTACCACTAGGCGGTGCTGGCTGAACATATTTTAACATCTGGAGGGATTCTCTGTAAATTACTCTTGCAGATTACTTGGATTAAGTATTTTTATTGTTGCTTCGTATTCCTACATTTTCAAGGATTTCCTTGAAATCACCTTGAATTGCAGTCCTGGTCTCTTTATATGCGGGAAACATACAGGAAAGCATGCCTTCCACTAGAATGTTTATTTTGTATTTTAATTAGATTGTTACTGAGATTAGAAATGAAAAAAGCATGATTTGTACACTTGCTCATTTACAACTACCTGTTGAAGAGTACCACCACTGAATTGTTTCATTGGCTCTGTGCAAGAGATCTGGCAACCTGTTCAATAATGAAGAACACAGCAAATGCATGTAAAGAGCTCTAAACTAAATCATTTCCTTAACATAGATGTAATTAAAGTAGGTTTTCTGAATGTACTATTCTGAATTTTTTATAATCAAAACCTTGAGCCAGCTACTCGGAAATTAGCTATGCAACTTTATCATCTATATAATTTAGATGGCTCAAACTTCTGCTCTCTAGTCATTGTCAGAATTCTTGGAATGTTCATGATAATTTCAACTGCTCTTGGTGAGGGTAAAAGCACTAGATACTGACAAGCTGCAGTTTCCCTGGTAGAAGCAAAAGTTTAATGGATGGGAGAACAGATGAGCAAGATAAATAAGGCAGGAGAAAGAGAGTGACTGCTAACTGCTGAGAGGTGAGAGTACAGCTTCCTCTTGCACTGAACCCCTGCGTCCTGCTTCATACTTAAGCAGAGCAGAATTCTGCCCATAGATTTTGTTCCTCTCAACAAAGGACATTCCACTGTTTTTAATCTGAGGAATGAAGGCAAAGATTTCAACTTCCAACTGGTAATGCAGTCATTTCTGTTTGTTTCTTTAGTATAATTTCATATGAAGAGAAGCAATAAGAAAGCTACTCTGAAGTGAGGTAAAATGGAACACCTTTAGACTGCTGCTTCCATTTAGGTCAGGGGTCCTCAAACTTTTTCATCAGGGGGGCCAGTTGAAAGGTGCTGGTGGTACGCGTGGGCTGGAAAGCTGGTGTATGAGGCAGCAGCTTGCTCACTTGGAGATCGTTTTCCATTGGGCATGGTGGGCCAGATCCGGCCCCCGGGCTGTAGTTTGAGGACCCGTGATTTAGGCCGTGCAAAACTGTGCTTAGCACATTTATTATGCCTTAAAGCATTCAAAGCACTTCCCATTTGTTACCTCAGAAATCACACACCTGAATGGCACACTACTATTCTTTGTAAATGTAATGTAATCCTACATAGTGCTAAAGTTCAGAATCCTGAAAAGACAGGCTTAGGGTGTTGTGGGGTGAGGGGTGATAAATCTACCTTTAATTAAGCATAAGTCAGATCTCATCCTTAGTGAATTGGGGTGATTGTGTGGTTTAATGTTAATGTAACTGGGCTATTAACACTAAGTATAATTTAAGTATACTTAAGTATAAGTATAATCCCATCTGCTCATTATTACTTGATGACTAAATTGTGCAGTGCTGGTAAATTAGATACTTGTTAGAACTTTTTCTCTGTATACTTGTTGTCATTGCTCGTGGCATGACCCGAAGGAGTCAGAGCAAGTTGATTGCTGCATGAAGTATCTGGCCTTTCCATATTGTTACGAAGGATACTATCTGTATGTGCCATTTAGCTATGCATCCTGTGAGAAGGTAGATAGCACAGATTGTTAATGGAGTGGCCCTCTTCTAAGGTTGCTATGTTACAAATATTTCTTAGAAGTGCCATGCTAAGGAATCCTCACAAATGCTAATAAGAAGTCAGTCTCTCTGGGATATTGGCCAGTATAAAGAAGGGTCATGAGAAAAGCTTAAGAGTGGCGTAGAGCCAGGAACTAGAGAGATACCAAAATGAAGCTGTGGCTTCAGCCATGGCCTAGGAAGGAACTGCAGGGAAACCCATCACTATAGAAATGCAAACTCTTTAAGGAAGTAGGCTGGAGTGAGTCCTGTGGCTAGGCTCTGACCTATACCAAGCTTCCTAGGAAGGCTTAGTCATGAGTTTCTGCAACAGAGAAGCTCTTCTGCTGTTTGCCTGCCTTAGCTAAGATTTACTGGATTTATTCTTACCCCTGCTTGACAGGAGCTGCATCTAACCGGATGTAATGCCCAGGAATTTTTAAATTGAACAGTGCTAGGATTTAACATTTTGCTGAGCTCTCCTTTTAATCTCGTATTGAAATCTGTCTGCAGTTACTGAATGGTGAGGGAAGGGCCATGTTCCAAAAGCACTATTACTTCATATCCTGTAGCATTTAACCCTGATGCTCAGATTAATTTGTCTGCTAGACAATCAACGTTGGTTAGGAAAGCTCTTGATCTTTCAGTAGCACTGTTTAAGAGAGCTGCATATCTCAGGATGATTCATATTAACTGAAGCAGCTCAGCAAAGAAATGCATGTCACAGCCAGTAATTTTGTCTTCCTGGCAGGGACACTTTTGCTGTTCATATCCCTTACCTTGCATATGCCTATTTTCTGCCTGGGGTAAACTGAGTCTAGTTTGCCTTTGCATGTTCTAAACTGGATGTTTAGCTAACCTTAAGCTGCTGAAATAGCAGCAATAGTCCTGAAATTTTCTGTTGGATTTTGGCAGAATCACACAAACGCGATGTGCGCTTGGCATATGTTTTGAACCATTAATCTAGTTTGTGTTTTAAAAAATTGCTATGTTGCCTCTGCCTTGAAGACAAGTATAGCTAAATGGTCAGAGGGTAAAGGCCAGTAGAAATGCTGTTTTTCATGGCATCCTTCCTTTATGGCTAGGAGTGTTGGGAATTGCAGTCCAACACAATTGGGGGGCACTAGGTGGAAGAAGGCTTTTAATGGGATCAGCCTTCTGATGAAAATATGCAGCCTGTTCTTTACCAGTAGGGAGGCATAGCAATTTTTAAAAACAAAATACTGCTCTTGCAAAGATTGATTAGTACATTATAAAAATGAGAAAAGACAAACAAATTAAGAGGAGGGGGGTTCACACAACTCTTCTGCTGCCCTGGAACAAGTTTGCGCGCCATGACAACCCACCCTGACAATAGGCTTAGCAGATGGATTGTTGTGCAAACAAACCAGGATACATCTGACAGATGATTGGGCTGCCTGTGTGGGTTGTTGCCTTCTTCCTTGTTGGATCTCCCATATGTATCCATGTCGGCAAGCTGTTTACCCAGCCAATGCAGATCTTTAAAACAGCACACAGCTGTAGGGATCTTCTCTGAAGAGGTAATCCTCTCCCTTCTTTCATACATGTAAAGAGAGCTCTTCTGATGTGGGACCTGCTGGGCATGCATCATCTAAAAACCAAATGCATGTGTGTGCTCAGAATTGATTACATTCGCATACACAAAAAATGTGTGAGGCTTGGTTAATGGATTAAAACGTTGCAAAGTTGTATTTTACATGACAGTCGTGATTGTCTCTATAAGGGCAGTGAAGCCTTCCAACCTGGAGTGGTGCTGTGGAATGTGTGGTTGCTCATGCTTGCAGCAGCGGGTTTATGCCCGTGATGCTTTGCTGCCTGCCTGCACAGTCTCTTCCTCCCCTGCAGCAGCTTGTGGCTCTGCTTGTCTAGGATTTCAGATTGAAGCAGGCAGTGTTTCAAATCGTTTACTATACCTTATTCTCTCGCAGTTGGGCAAGCCTTCCATTGAGCCAGATCATCAGGCCCTCTAGCCTAGCATTGTCAACACTGACTGGCAGCAGCTCTCCAGGGTTTCAGGCAGACATTTTTCCAGCCCTACCTGGAGATGCTGAGGATCAAAACTGGGGCCTTCTACGTGTGCTCTAATGTTGAGTCACAGGCCCCTTTCTAGAAAGAGTGGTGGGGAGGGAGCAAGTTCTTGCTTCCACCTGCCATGGACCAGAGAGCTCTGAATGCCAGGCTTGTGACAGTCAAGAACAGAGTGATCTACACTGGCAGCCTGAGGCTGGCAAGTAAGTCCTCCTGCATGGATACCTTTTAACCTGGAAGGCTTCACATTCTTTTGAAAAAAAAACTCTTTCTTGCTCACTCACTCTCTTTGTGGGTTTTATATTGTTGCCCACCCCAAGTGAGACTTGTTGCAGGTAATGAGCCTCCTTCAGTTCAACAATACTCAGTACAGCAGCAGTCAGTTAGGATCATACCAATTATGCTATCATTCGATCTGTTATCCCCTGCTGCATTTGTCTCCTTAATTTGTCATGTCTAACAGGCTATATTGTTAGCCCTCTTCAGTGTTTTCCCTCATTATTAACCTGAAGACAGAGTGACACAAATGGTCCTTACCTTTCAAAACTGCCATGAAAGGGTTGCTTCTAGGAGTCAGGAGGAGACAATATGGATAGATTGAAGCTGAGATAAGCTACATGGCCTTTCCCTACCCCACCCCTAGCTTTTTTTTCAGGTAATCATTTGGCTCCAACTTATTACAATGATTTGTGATGTCTGAATGTAATCATGTCCCCTGGCAGGAAAAGAATGGGATGTAATGTTCTGAATGGTGCCCTGACTTTTATTTTATTTTTCTTCCTTCTAGTTCTGCAAATGCCACTCCAGAATTTGAAGGCCGGGGTGGAGAGGAACTTGGCACTGAAATAGCAAATACCCTCTACAGAATATTTAAAAATGAGAGCTGTGTTGACCTGAAGCTGCTTTGCATTAATCCCAGAGAGCACTGCTGGGTGCTTTATGTTGATGTATTGGTAAGTAAAAATGAATAAAATTGAGCTTATGTTAAACTTTCTAGAATTCAAGCTGTGATATAGTGCTTAAGAGAAAGGACTGGGACTCAGGCAATCTACGTTCTAGTCCTCGCTCACCCATGAAGCCGACTGGGTGACTTTGGGCCAGTCACAGACTCTCAGCCCAACCTGCCTCACAGGGTGGTTGTTGTGGGGAGAAGATGGAGAGCAGGGGGAAGAGAATGATGTACGCCACTTTTTTTGCCCTTGACATTGCCACTGCCTCAGATGCCCTTGAAGCCAGGCACAAAAAATCCATATCCCAAAGGCTGGCTGGTGAGGCAAAAAGTAATGTGTTCAGGAATCTAAGCACAAGGCAGAGGATTCTGGAAGTTGAACCTGGGGCTTGCTGCAGGCAAACCATGTGCGTGCCCATGGACTGACAGCTTCCTCCCTAGAAAGGGTGGAGCAGATTGGGAGCAGGTTCTTCCAGTTGCTTCCCCCACTTGTCCTCCAGGGTCTTCCCCAGCTCCTTCAGCTTACCCTTTTTCCCCCTGACTTGAAGGGTCACACTTCAAAACTGCCAATCGACTGCTCCTACCGACCAACATTTTCCTTTTTGGGCCTGCTTGGGATCTGGAGGCATCTGTGAGTATCACCACAGGGATCCTAACAATAGTTTTTTGCTTTGTTTAAAATCTTTTGCAACATTGCTGAAATCAGAAGTTTGCTCACTGTACTTGTAGCTTAATAGTTGGAGTTCCAACCAAAAAAATTTTCTCTAGACTCATTTGAAGGAGCTTCTTTTATTAGTTCAGGTGTACCTGTGGGCATCTTTTATGAAATAAACATGTCCTAAGGGAATACCTTACTCTGGGGAGAAATAGCATGACATATCCATAAGTTCTAGGACTAGTACCTGTGAAGGACTGGCCATGTCAAAGACCATTCATGTAAATCTCACTTGACTTTTTTTTAATTTCAGTTGTTGGAGTGTGGTGGTAATTTGTTTGATGCCATCTCCATTGCAGTGAAGGCAGCACTGTTTAATACCAGGTAAAGCCAACATATTTTTCAAAAGGAAACTTCTGGGGCAGAAGTATGTATAAGCCTAAATTCAAAAGACTAATTTCCCTGCTCTCCCCTGGGCAGCTCTTTCCCTTTCAGGCCATTTTTGCAGGCAGAGAATTGAAATGCACATAATACATAGAGCATCTCTAAATGAGTATGAAGCTCTCAAACATAGAGTTGTTGTTAGTATTACTAATTAATTGATTTCTTTAGTTTAGTTTTGTACTGCACAATAGCCAAAGCGCTCTTTGTGGTTTACAGGAGCGCATAAAAGAAAATAGAAACACAATATCAAAATAAAGTTCACAGAATAAAAAAAATACACAATTAAATTTAAAAGCCAGATTTAACACTGAAACTAAACAGCTATAAAAGCTAACACAAATTAAACCACAAGACCTGTTAGGCAACTGACATAATGCCCCAATATATCAGCTAGAGCTAGTTAAATACCCTTCTTAGAGGATTGCCTTAACCTGGTGCCAAAAGGATAGGTACCGTATTTTTCGCTCTATAAGACGCGTCTGACCATAAGAAGCACCTAGTTTTTAGAGGAGGAAAACAAGAAAAAAAAATATTCTGAATCAAATGGGCATATAATCACAGGCACATTCCCCATCACTTCCCCATGGGCTGCACATCTGACAGACTTACTGCACACACATATTCGCTCTATAAGACACACAGACATTTCCCCTTACTTTTGAGGGGGAAAAAAGTGCATCTTATAGAGCAAAAAATACGGTAGGTCTCAGACATGTGGATAGTCACAGCTGAACCAGACATATCTCTTGGGAATGTTGTGGAATACTTGAAATGAGATGCTGCCTCGGCCCAGAAATTGGAAGGTGTATATGAAAGCTGCATGGAGGCAAAACAATAGTTTCAGTGAGAAAGCTGCTATACCCAATTCTTTTTCAAATAAAATTCATGGTTATTCTGTTTTCACTTTTAACTGTTCGTGACTTGAATAGCTGTGACATAAACTGATGTCACTAGGCCATCAGAAATAGACTTTTCCTATCACCTCAGATGCTATTGGATTCTATTCAGCCTCCATTTGCCAAGTGAAATCATAGAATAATAGAGCTGGAGGGGGCCAAGAAAGCCCCCCCCCATCCAGTGCAGACTTAAGTGCCTGTATGTATGTATTCTCATGGCAGAAAGCAAAGAGGAACTAAAGAGCCTCTTGATGTGGGTGAAGGAGGAGAGCGCAAAAGTTGGCTTGAAGCTCAACATTAAGAAAACTAAGATCATGACATCCGGTCCTCTCACTTCCTGGCAAATAGAGGGGGAAGAAATGGAGGTAGTGACAGATTTTATTTTCCTGGGCTCCAAGATCACCACAGATGGGGACTACAGCCAAGAAATTAAAAAACGCTTGCTCCTGCGGAAATCTAGACAGCATACTAAAAAGCAGAGACATCACCCTGCCAACAAAAGTGCGTATAGTCAAGGCTATGGTTTTCCCAGTTGCAATGTATGGCTGTGAAAGCTGGACCATAAGGAAGGCTGAGCACCAAAGGATTGAGGCCTTTGAATTGTGGTGCTGGAGGAGACTCCTGCGAGTCCCTTGGACCACAGGGCGATCAAACCAGTCAGTCCTAGAGGAGATCAACCCTGACTGCTCTTTAGAAGGCCAGATACTGAAGATGAAACTCAAATACTTTGGCCACCTAATGAGAAGGAAGAACTCCCTGGAGAAGAGCCTAATGCTGGGAACAATAGATGGCAAAAGAAGAAGGGGACAGCAGAGGATGAGGTGGCTAGATGGAGTCACTGAGGGAGTTGGTGTGAGCTTAAGTGGACTCTGGGGGATGGTGGAGGACAGGAAGGCCTGGAGGAGTGTTGCCCATGGGGTTGCGACGGGTCGGACTCGACTTTGCAACTAAGAACAACAAAAAATGTGTGTATTAGCCCATTTCTCAACAGTCCCAACGTTTTCTTAAAAATACTGCTTCCTTTCCTATCACATCATGAACAAACTTTAAACTAAAATGTCTTGATTGCACTCTAACATTTATGAATATTAATTTTAGTTATATTGAAGATTTCACCAATGTTGGATTCAGATTCAGTATAAAGGGAGATGACCAATACTAATAATACCTGGTATTTGTAGATCGCTTTAAGAATTTTCAGAGTGTTTCACTTACATCATCTTGTTCCTCTTACAGCTACTGTATAAGGTAGATCTGTATTACATTGATGATGGAGACTGAGGCTTTGAAGGTGTGAATTCACTTTGTGAATCATAGCAGAGAGGCCTCCTGAGTTGTACCTGGGGCTGTAGAACTATGCATAGTCCCATTGACCTCAGTAGAACTTGCTCTCAGAGTACACAGGTATAGGATTCTGTTTCTTGGCTGCACCATCATTCTGATAACAAATTAGTCCCTTTTTTGCCTTTTTTGTACCCAAAGTATGTTGGTCACTTTCTCAGTTTCTGTTACCTTCCATATTTTTTGAGACCTGTCATTTATTGATGATTATTCTGAATGGAGCAGTTCATTCAGCTTGCCTTAGCACATATAGGTAAATTAATTCAATAGGACCATGTCTCTTCAGGCCTCCTTCTGTCTATGGAAATACTGTAACTTCACCCAACTTTCTAGCTCAAAACATTCAGTCTTACGATTTCTTCCTCAGTGTGTTATATAAAATCTACACAGCACTTGGGCACAGTTATGAAAGGCCATGCAAAACAGTTTTAGGCTGTTTATTTGAAAAGACCTCAGCTTTGGAATGATCCCATTATATGTTGGGAATGTGTCTTTCCTTTTTGATAGATGGCAAAGCTGTTTTAAATTATTTGCTGATTTAACTTCATTTTTAAAAATTTTAACTGGGATGGAGGGATATAACTTTCCCTGAGGTTTTATGAAAAGTCTTTCTGTTCAGAAAATGAATTGAGCCTGGTCCCTTTTTTGTTAAGCCAAAGATAACAAAGGAAATCATCAGTTCTGAGCTAGCTACAGCCACAATGTTTTATTTTAAAATGATGAATGGGTATGCCATGATTTGATTGTCATGCTGTTATGAGAGAATGAGAGAGTTTCTCACTTTACCAAGTTGAAAGGCTCTAACATAAATCCACTTCCCTGTGCCCTTCAGGTGTCTTATACTATAGCTCACGGCTGTGGATTAGGGACTGCTTTGCAGCAACTGATGCTGTTATTCTGAAAGGCACAGGCAGTAATGCTCAGATAGGCCAGAGCGAGGGCCACATTATTGGCCAACCTTTCCTCCAGAGAGCTGACAGTGGTAACAAAAAGGGGGTGGTGGGGTGGATAAAACAATATATGAGTAATATAAAACAATCCTACACTAAATCAGTAAAACACAGAACGGTAAAACAATGCGGCAGCAGAGTTATTTAAAAGCCAGAAATGGATTGAAAAACTTTTTCAGTAAGACAGCAATTTGCTGTTCAGATATCTTCCTAAAAAGGGTTTTTTTTAACAACTTAGAAAGGCCATTAGAAATGAGGTGAGATGAGTGTCCCTCAGAAGGGAGTTGGTTGAGCCTGGGTGCAGCTACTAAGGGGGCTCCTCCTTTTGTCCCAACTAAGCATGTTCTGTGAGAAACTGGGACACACTGAAGGGCCTCCAAGGATAGTCTCAGTACACAAGGAGGCTGATACAGCAGAAAGCTTCCCTACAGATACCCCAGGCCTAAACCATTCAGGGATTTGAAAGTCATCGCCTGCAATTGGAATTTGTCCTGGCTTGGCTTGATGCCCAGGGAAAGGAACCTGCAGCCCTTGTGCTAGTATTTGGTAGAGAGGGGTCCCATCTGGCCAAGGGCAGTCAGGTCCAGGGGCAGGATATTGAGCACAGCCTTTCCTGAGAGCAGTAGCTGCTGCTCCAGCAGTAGAGAGCAGGCAACAGAGGCCTTAAGGCTGGCAGGCCCAGAGCATTCAGAGGCTGCACCCCAAGGGAATCTTAGCTGAAGTCTTGCAGAGGCCCATGGTGATTTCTATTGCTTCCTGGCTGAGGGAAGTCATCCTCAGGGTCTGAGGCTGAGGGGAAAGTCTGGCAGATATTTCAGGGGTGCTGAGGCTTCCCCTGAAATGGGACTTCTTAGACCTGTGAGGACTCCATCTAGTGCTCAGTGCCTGAGAGCATGACGGAACTGTGACAAGCTGTTTCAGGAGCAGGGTGAGGCAATCTAACATGACAAAATCTGCAGGGATGGCATACTACTGAGTAGTCACTTTTGTTTTCTTTAGGATACCCAAAGTACGTGTTTTGGAAGATGAAGGAGGACGGGAAATAGAGCTTTCTGATGATCCCTTTGACTGTATCCGGCTTAACGTAGATAACGTCCCTTGCATTGTCACACTAAGCAAAGTAAGCCTCTGGAGTGTCTGAACTTTTTGTTTCAGTTGCACCCCACTTCTTGTTGTAAACACAGCTGTGCAGTTCTTTTGGAAGCTATATGAGAGATGTTTATTATTGCTTTCAGAGGAAGGGATCTGAGTTTCTGTTTTTCTCATTAATTGGAGGAAGTCACCTTTGTTTAGCAAATAAGATTACCCATTCATGCCTTATGAAGCAGATGACTGTTGTTTACTAGTGGTTTGCAAAGGTATTTATTGTATTTATTTATTGTATATATTTATTCAGTTTATATTCTGCAGTTAAGTTATTCCCAAGAACTCTCTAAGTGGATTACAGAATGGATTGTTTTGGCACCCTGTTTGGGAAAGGAGCTTTTTCAATGCCCCCTATCCCAAGGGAAGCTTGCCTAGCACCTGCACTGCTGTATTTCTGGGGTCAGGTTAAGAATTCCCTGTTCTCCTAGGCTTTTAAAACAATCTAAAAACCTTTGGAAATGTTTTTCATACTTTTACATTACATTATCCCATTTCCCATACTGTTGTTTGTTATCGTAGTCACTTTTGGCAAACGTGTTCCAGAAATGGGGTGCAACCACCAAGAAGGCCCTGTCTGAACTTATATGACAGGATCCTCCAGAGCAGGGCTTCTAAAATGATCTTAACATCTGCAAGGCATCCATAAATACCTTACATGCTTTTTGGAGTATACGCAATAGAATTGTCTCTAATGACTGAATGACTGGAAAGACGTGTCCATTCAGCAGCTCTCTGTTTGCAGCAGTACTCTCATGCGTGCTTGGAACAGGGCCTTTGCAATGGGATTGTATGTATGCTTATTCAGAAGTATGGCCCACTGTGCTCCCACTTTGTGCACAAAAGGTCCCAAGTTCATCCCCCACCATCCCTAGGTGCAGCTGGAAAAAATTCCTGCCTGGAGCCTCCATGACTCAGCAGGAGTTGATAGTCTGGGTTAGATGGACTCATTATCTAAGACCCTTCCTGGTAGCTCATGTGTTCTTTGTTGCTTTTACAGATTGGCTATAGGCATGTAGTGGATGCCACCCTTCAGGAGGAAGCATGCTCTTTGGCTAGCCTCCTCATCTCTGTGACGACTAAAGGTGTCCTAACCTGTATGAAGAAAGTGGGAGGAGGGAGCCTCGATCCAGAAAGCATATTTGAGATGATGGAGGTAAGCAAGCTTTGGACAGGTTGCAATAACTCTAACCTCTTTCAGGTGTGAATTTTGGGCATGTTAGTAAGTCAGCCATAACCAGTTGTCCTGTTTTACTTTTAAATGTAACCTCTGAAATTTCAGTGGTTTTCAAGAAACTATTCAAGGTACACTCGCTAAAGCTGGTTGCTACAATTTCTGTTGTGGGCAGGCATTAACACATATAAACAATGCTGTTCCTCCTCTGAAATGGTGATAGAGGGTTCTTTTTCTGAAGAAATGTAAGGAATGTTTTTTTGCCAGGTGGGAGTTGAAGCCAGATGTTAAAAAGACAGAGCACATGATTTGTAACAGTTTCATAACTGTTCTTTCTTGTAATATTCTCTGATGTATTGATTGCACCTTTGTTTGTCAGTCTTGGGGCAAAAGGTTCAAGCTAGCACAAGCAGATGAAAAAAAAATCTGAAGCACTAGAAGATTGCTTTGAAAAAGTATAGTTAGGTTGTACTTCAGATCCGCTTTTATTTATGCTGAACACTGCTTATTTGTAGTGTTTGGAGCTCTTTCTTACATATTATGGTTATGCCTTTTGTTTCATTACTTTAGGTCTATAGTTTATATCTCACTCCCTTTTAAGGTGTTCAGATGATACGAGAAACCTTCCTTATTTTACATGCCAAGACACACAGCAGGGAATTGATTTTTGTTGCATTTTCCCATGAGCACTGTAGTGGCAATGTCTTCACCTTCTCTCCAATCTCCACTGATAACCAGAGCCAAAACTTTCTTTAAAGATGGACATTTTTCTCTCTGTTGGGAGGGTTAGAGTATTTCATGGTAACCCTTCTGACTTGCCATGTTGTTGTTGTTGTTAGTCGTGAAGTTGTGTCTGACCCATCACAACCCCATGGACAACATTCCTCCATGCCTTCCTATCCTCCACCATCCCTGGAGTTCACTTAAGCTCACACCAACTACTTCAGTGACTCCATCTAGCCACCTCATCCTCTGCCGTCCCCTTCTTCTTTTGCCATCTATTGTTCCCAGCATTAGACTCTTCTCCAGGGAGTCCTTCCTTCTCATTAGGTGGCCAAAGTATTTGAGTTTCATCTTCAGGATCTGGCCTTCTAAAGAGCAGTCAGGGTTGATCTCCTAGGACTGACCGGTTTGATCGCCTTGTGGTTCAAGGGACTCGCAGGAGTCTCCTCCAGCACCACAATTCAAAGGCCTCAGTTCTTCGGCGCTCAGCCTTCCTTATAGTCCAACTTTCATAGCCATACATTGCAACTGGGAAAACCATAGCCTTGACTATATGCACTTTTGTTGGCAGGGAGATGTCTCTGCTTTTTAGTATGCTGTCTAGATTTGCCATAGCTTTCCTCCCCAGGAGCAAGCGCCTTTTAATTTCTTGGCTGCATTCCCCATCTGTGGTGATCTTGGAGTCCAGGAAAATAAAATCTGTCACTACCTCCGTTTCTTCCCTATCTATTTGCCAGGAAGTGAGAGGGCCGGATGCCATGATCTTAGTTTTCTTAATGTTGAGTTTCAAGCCAGCTTTTGCACTCTCCTCCTTCACCTGCATCAAGAGGTTCTTTAGTTCCTCTTCACTTTGCCATGAGAGTGGTATCATCTGCATATCTGAGGTTGTTGATATTTCTCCCAGAAATCTTAATTCCAACTGGTGATTCATCTTGCCCCACCTTTCTCATGATGTGCTCTGCATATAAGTTAAATAGGCAGGGCAACAGTATGCAGCCTTGCTGAACTCCTTTCTCAATTTTGAACCAATCAGTGGTTCCTTGTCCAGTTCTCACTGTTGCTTCTTGACCCGCATATAGGTTTCTCAAGAGACAAATAAGATGGTCTGGTACTCCCATCTCTTTAAAAACTTGCCACAATTTGTTGTGATCCACACAGTCAAAGGCTTTAGCATAGCCAATAAAGCAGACATTCATGTTTTTCTGGAACTCCCTAGCTTTCTCCATGATGCAACGTATGTTGGCAGTTTGATCTCTAGTTCCTCTGCCTCTTTGAAACCCTGCCTGTACTTCTGGTAGTTCTCGGTCCACATACTGCTGGAGCCTAGCTTATAGGATTTTGAGCATCACTTTGCTAGCATGTGAAATGAGTGCAACGATGCGGTAGTTTGAAAATTCTTTGGCATTGCCCTTCTTTGGGATTGGAATGTAAACTGACCTTTTCCAATCCTGTGGCCACTGTTGAGTTTTCCAAATTTGCTGGCATATTGAGTGGAGCACTTTTACTGCATCGTCTTTTAAGATTTTGAATAGATCAGCTGGAATACTGGCACCTCCACTAGCTTTGTTGTTGCTCAGACTTCCTAAGGCCCATTTGACTTCACATTCCAGGATGTCTTGCTCGAGGTCTTAATCTCTTCCGCCTCTGTTAGGTCCTTGCCATTTTGGTCCTTTATCATGCCCATCTTTGCATGAACCATTCCCTTCATATCTCCAATTTTCTTGAAGAGATCTCTGGTCCTCCCTATTCTATTGTTTTTTCTATTTCTTTGCACTGTTCATAAGACACATGTTGGTTGGGTTCTCAAGGAGGGGAATTTTTCAGCATTTGAAATCTGCTTCTTTTCTAAGGGGGTGCTCTTTGGTTCTGTTTGTAAGGTTTTCCAGACCATTCCCTCTTCTGAGTTTTGCTTTGTTTTTTACTGGTTCAGTAAATCAGGATCTGGGCACAGAGTAGATCACGCAAGCATGTCCTTCAGCATATAATTATAAGTGTGGTGTGGGCAAATTCTGTGCAAGTTGAATATAAGCCCCAAACGTAGTTGTTGAATGCTAAAAATCTGCTCAACAGGAACACCATTTTATGCATGACTTCTTTGAGCTTTCCAGTACTTTAAAAATGGTTTTGATCAAGTTGAAACAATGTGAGTGTTCGCGGTTTTTTGCTCTGATGGGTTTGATTTTAAAAGTACAATATATGTATCTCACCTAGTTGTTAACTTTTAAGGAGAACTATTTACACAAAAGAAGCAGCCTTTTGTATGGAATCTTTTCTTCTAATTAAATTGTCCTCCATTACATTGGTTTTTGATTCCTTTTCATTTGCATTTCAGACAGGAAAGAAAGTGGGCAAGTTATTACATACCTCCTTGCAAGCCATCTTAGACAAGGAAGAGAGTCTTGGAACAGCACGGAAAAAAGTCGGATTCTTGGGATGAGAACCATCAGTTTGTTAATCCTGTTGCAAATTTATCAAAGTGTGGTTTATTTGTTCCTGATTTTTTTTACAAAGATCTATGTATATTTTTTTAAATAAAGGTGCATTTTCCTTCTCTCGTTTCTCATTGCAACTTTTGTTAAGTGGTGTTTAAATATTGGGTGCAAAATAGAAGAATATTATGAATGCTTTCTTTGCTTAGCCCAGGTGTTCGTGATGTGGAAAAGAGTTTCTGTTCTGATCTGCTCTTGCCAGTATGCATGCTCACAAGAAGGCTTTTGCGGTATTTATTTATTAAAAGCTTTTCTAACCCGTCCCCTACAAATGTCTCAGGATGGCGTATAATAAATGAGCAGAATGAAACAAACACCACAGCATCTGACAGTTAATATGCTAAAACCCCAGTTAAAATTAAACTTTAAAATAGTGGGAAAATAAAAAGGGGTTAGCTGACGCCAAAAAGAATATAACGGACCAGGCAAACCTCTCTGGGGAGCATATTTCATAATCGGGGTGCCACCGCAGAGAAGACCCTCCTCCGGCTATTCTCCCTCCTAATCTCCTTCAAAGAGGGCTCCCAGAGCAGGACCTCCACCTCAGATCTCAAGGGTTGGGTTTGCCGGCACTGTGCTTGCCCTATCTAAAACTCACACATGCAGCAAGGGTGCAGCAAAAGCAATGACAGACCTGAAGACTCCAGTGGTATTCACAGAGCCCCTCCCTGTTAATCCAGGTTATTGTCCCCACAAATACAATAGGCTGTACTAGAGAAGGGAGCCACAAGCACACTGGGTGGCTTAGGCAGCCTGATCTGTATTATGTCTCTGGGCAGGTTTTAAAGAAATAGAATGTCTCAGAAGTGAACTGCCTTGTTCCACACGGCAAAGAATGGTGTGGACAAGATTCTGTATCTGGCACAAAGGCATAAGCATCTTGCTCCGAACAGACGGCTGCCAGCACACCCAAGCAGCATGGCTCAAAGATTAGAGAGCGGCCTTCGCTGCTGCCATCGAGGCCGGTGGAAATTTCCACGTGTTGCCGCGCAGCTATTGCCACGTTTTCATTGTCATTCATCCAGTCAAACAATAAAAAGAAACATCTGTGGAGCAAAGAACTCAGTGCTTGTCCCAGAAACTTTATTGCTTTGCTCAAAATGTAACATCCAAAAGCCTCACGAAATAAACCAAGTATTTCCAAAGCTTCAGAGAAAATAAGAAATACTCTATCCAGTACTTCAAAATATTTTTATTCATGCGTCAGTGTTGGAAGGGTCCTTCTGAACTATAATGCAGATCAGCTGTCCTGAAAAAAATCCTCTTTTAAGAAATCTTATTCATTCATGAGAAGCAATTGGCTATTTTTTTCCTCTGATGATCTTTTGCAACAGCATTTTCAAGGTTGCTAGTTAGTCCCAAATGCCTTATTTCAAGTTTCAGTTCACCGGATCATTTCAGTAAATACAAAACCACATACTCCTCCCTTAAAGGACCATGAATCAGTTTCAGAATTTCACTGTTGTGTGACGGCCATCGTGAGGAGGCCATAACCCTGGATGAAAAATAAAATTTTGAAAAGTTCAGGAGTCAGGAGGCTGTTACATATGTGGAGGTGCCACTGGATTTCCGGCATTTGAATACAACGTGTGAGCCAGGATACGTTTATCTGACTGTAATAGCAGTAACATTTTATATAGCAGTTTATCTTTTGGACAATCACTTAGAATCAGGGATATGTTTACAAATTTTCCCAGCCTGCTGCTCTCCACTCATTTTGGACTTCAACTCCCATCAGTCCTGACCAGTGTTCAGGGAACCCAAATCATTTAGAGCACCCAGAGACTGGTTTACTCCTAGTTCGTATTTTACTTCCTCCAAATAAGAGCCAGTGTGGTGTAGTGGTTAAGAGTGTGGGACTGGGACTCGGGCATCTTTGGTTCTCGTCGCCGCTCAACCATGGAGCCAAATGGGTGACTCTGGGCCAGTCACAGACTCAGCTCAACCTACCTCACAGGGTTTTTGTGCGGATTACACTGAGAGGAGGCGGCGGCAAATGATGTAAGCCACTTTGAGTTCTTTAAAAGAAAAAAGGCAGGAT
Organism: Varanus komodoensis; assembly: GCF_004798865.1. NCBI lineage: Eukaryota > Metazoa > Chordata > Lepidosauria > Squamata > Varanidae > Varanus > Varanus komodoensis. The sequence continues at coordinate 21,272,500 of NW_025335269.1, read as the reverse complement.
ATGCATTAGTTAAATCAATAAACACATGTAAACATGAGCTACAGGATGTTTGTATACTATCGGTTTTGCAGTCACCAGTGCAAGTACAAACAAGTTCTAAGCACCGACGGAACAAACACTATTGGATTTGATGGAGCCAAGCACTGCCTACTTGCAACCCCTCAAGCAAGTTGCAGCTCAGCGTCCTCTTCTCATGCCATCTGTTAGCCGTTTACCTGGCAGACCAAACCAGGCACAGAAAGGATGTATGAATTCCTTCATGACCTACTTATTTCATATTTGTTTGCTGGTGTGGAATCCAGCTATGTCCAGACTGGGAATGTAAAAGCCATAACTAGTCACTTGGTTCTATTCCCCTTCTGCGGTTGTTCCCAGGTTCACAGTTAAGGCTTAGCATTTGTTTGCAGTTGAAACAAAAGCGGGATAACAAATATCAACACCATTCACAAAACTAACCATTAAATAACTAACACCACTAATAAAAAAGTGGGGGCAGGGGAGGTCTTCTATTTCAAAATGTGTCCTAAAGTGCATTCTGCCCCATTTACTTACCTGGCAATATCTGCTAATTTCCTAGAACTTTTTCTAAAGCTACTTGAGATCTCAGGGCCCATTTGTTTCTTCTACATTGGCTCTATGTCTGTCCTTTTCATAATCAAAAATGTCTGGCCATTCTTCATTGCACTGTTCATACTTTGTAACAGCTAACAAGCTGGTACCTTCACAGGGTTATCTCAATGGATGTATCAATCCTGTTGTGTCAATAGCCTCTCACATAGTTACCAATGGTGACTAATAATTGTTTCCAGGCAACCAGTTTTTCTAATTGGAAGAGATTATCTTTTCCCCCCTTTTAGGCTGTCAAGAATGTCACAAATGACTACCAGGCAGATTATTAAAACATTTGTGCACTTGCAACTTGCAGAGTGACTTATACAATGTCAGCATGTGGAAAAAATCAGAAATTTGAGGGAAAGTTAAGTAAAAGTTTCAAGAGGAGACAGGAAAGGAACAACTTTACAGTACCTGAAACAGCTGAAGTTCAGAAAAAGTGAGGAAGCTTTTGAGTTGCACAGAATGTGTTGTACTGGAGGTTTAAAAAAAGGAGAAAGCTATTTCTGGTGGAGATCATGAAAAACTCATTCTGTTCTTGCTGTGTCAGGATGTTGGTGACTTTGAAGTGCTAATACCTCTAAATCCATTATTCATTTCTAAATAATAACTTATCTTTAAATATAGCAAAATGATTGTGTAGATACTTGACTGCATTTCTTATAGCACAGCAATAGAACGTTTGTCTTTGTATATTAAACCGGATATTATCCTTGACCCTGGCAAGCTAAATGCTTGTTAAAAGTTTCCCCATGCTTTGGTTTTGGGGAATGCCTAGCATAGCATTCTCTGCAGTGTTGCTTCTTCCCAGTGCTCCTTCAATCCACTCAAAGCCCCATGATGTAACGGCGCATGCCAGAGCTATGCCATGACTAATGGGGGATGCAGTGGATGCTAACCAACTCAGTAACCCACACTGGCAGCTAGTGCAGCATCTTGGTCTGGATTAGTGCAGCAATAACCCCAGTGCAGTGCAAAATCTCACCATGCTATCTCCCCAGATCAGCAATACTTAGGACACTTCCTATGAATGTTCACTCTGAACAAAACCGTTCTGGGTTTCCATTCTGTATCAGGGAGATGCATTCACAAGTAAAGGGTTTGCCATTCACTAAGTCCTCTTCAGGCACTCTTACTTGCTGCCTACACCTGCAAATCCCCCTCCGAGAATGTAGGCAGCTGGTTTTAGCTTGGAGACAGGCAGACAACATGAAATAGTCATTGGGTCCTTCTAAATGGCTGTCAGAATTCATTGATTTTTCCATTGGCTATTGCAATAAATTATTAGTCCAAGGGTGATTGGTTGCTTATGTTGTTGTCTTTAGGAATCATAAAAAATAGTGCCCCGTACTTGTGCAGCTGCTTTGGTTAGGGATTTATTTGCTAGGATAGTGGTGGTGCTTGTGCATCTTTGCCTGGAGTGTGACAGGCAGGATTCTAACACATGGAACTCTCCTTATTAATCCATCCACACACTCAGAAATACATTGTATGTATGTACCGTGTTTCCCCAAAAATAAGTGTCTTATATATTTTTTTTTTGGCTCACAAAAACACACTAGGTCTTATTTTTGGGGTAGGTCTTATTTTTTATTTTATTTTTTAATATGTACAACAATCCACACTTATTCATGTACAACAGCATGAATACATGTACATCTGGTATCACTCCGCCTGTGACAGGAGCCGGCGCTACAGAGGAAGCATTGGCTCATGCGACTCTGCTCCCTCCGCAGGAAGCAGAGGGAGCAGAGCTGCATAAGCATGTTTCCTCCACACAGTGCATTAAGTTAAAGTTAAGTTAAAAAATAAAGTTTAAAAAGGCTCTTTATGTCCCCCACTGGCCCTGGGAATAAACACAGCTAGGTCTTATTTTCAAGGTAGGTCTTATATTTTAGCAAGTACCAAAAATAGTACTAGGTCTTATTTTCAGGGAAACATGGTATGTATGTATGCATTACATTTATATTTCCTCCTCAAGGAACCCAAGGCAGCTGACATTAGCCTCCTCTCCACCTGATTCCCACAACAACCCTGTGAGGTAGTTAGACTGAGTGTGAGTGACCAGCCCAAAGTTCTCCATTGAGTTCCACAATTAAGAGGGGACTAGAATCCAAGCTTGCAGAGTCCTGCTGTAACCACTGCACCGCAGTAGCTTTGCTGATTGCATTTCTACCTCCCATTTATCAGGCCAGAATCTGGCTTTCTTGCACTTGCCGCTCTTCTTTCCTGTGCTTGACACCGGCCGTGAGGTACGCCAAGTCAAGATCAAGTCTGTGAACGTCTGAGAACACTAATGGACCCTTCCTTTGCACAAAGTGTGCAAAGTACACAATGCCCATGAGTCACGTGTGCTGAAGCAGAAAGCTGCTTGCATGACAGCAACATGTGTGCAAGCTGGCCTCCCATGCTCACTTGGACTTCCTTCCTGCCACATGCCCACGTGAACACTGGGCCCAAGGCAGGCCTGAAGCAGTGAGATAGCAGGCTGGGAGCCAGGAACCTGAACGAAAGAAATCCAGTGGATTCCTACCCTCAATCAGATTCCTCACACATTGCCATTGAGCAACTGATAGAATTAATTGCCAACTTACTAGGAAAAAAGCAGGCCCTGCTCCTGGTGCCTTTCCCCCATTGCAGAACTCAGTAGATGAAGCTGAACATCAGAAATTATTTTGCCTATGTAGATGAAATCAATGGAGCCGAATGCCATCAACCATTGTTTTGCCTGTGTTTATCCTTTGTTCATTCTTTCCCTGTATTCTTAGTAGCTTGGTCTTGCAACCTTTATCTGAATGAAGCTGGATGTTTTCTGGTTTTATTTATTTATTCCTGATGTTGTTCGCTGAATTTTGCTGGCCAGTTTGCATGTCTGTGCTGTAGGAGGAAAGCAGAAAAGCAATTGAGCCTTAAAGAAATGTCAGCACATTTTATAGGTACAGCTACATGGATGGGTGAAAAGCTGGTAACAGCCTGACAGAGAAAAATGTGGCAACACTGTTTTGGAATCTCTATAAATTCTTGGAAAAACACGCATTTGGGCTATTTGTCTGTCAGTTTAAGCTTAACCTAGGAAACAATCGAAACATCTTATTTCCAGACACGCACTCCTTTTTTGAAAGCCCTTATGATATTAGATCTCTCCCAGCAATCTGTAAAAATAACCTCTAGTCCCTGGAATGCTACGGAAGAATCTGGAACAGTTTCTTGGCCAGACTGTTGGTTAAAGCCCATGTTAAGAAGCCTGGCTCAGGGCAGCGCAAAGCCACTTCAGCTCAGCTCCCTTCAAGAATAAACAGCAGCAACAGCAGAAGAATGCCTTTCCGAGGATTTTGCCTTCTTGTGTGCCTTTTTTGTATGGCACATTTGACAATTCAGCAAGGCACCAGATCCAAGAAAAAGGCAGAGCCCAAAAGAGGTAAGAGAGCAAAGAAAATTAATTGGCAAGGGGGTTTCCGGACAAGGATTTTATTCTGCAATCACCCTTCCTCATGCATGGAATTCTACTATTCTTCTATTCTTGATTTTGTTTCCATGATATTTTCCTTTTCCCAAAAAAAAAAAAAAAACCTTAAGGAAGAAAAGACGGAAAGCTGGCCAATGTATTGATGTATTTTCATCAGTAAAGCTAGGAGCCATCCATCTGGGGGCACCCCAAATTCCTATCTTGGCATGATTACTCCGTTTTTTACAGATTTTTTCCTGTTTCAGTTTCAAGGTTACATCTCAGATAGGTTTCACATTTTAAAAATATTACCAGGTTACAATATATAATACAATATGCACTGTGTGTGTGTGTACATATATACAATATGCACTATATAAAGTTTATAAATATATATACATATATACAATATTACATATACAATCTTGTACAATATACAATATATAAAGCCCTCCTATTACTTAAGAATAAATGGAACTCATAAAAGGAGCTGATTTTGTCATGTGTTTGTGTATGGATGTATCTACCTATCCAAAATCCACAAGAGATATATAAGAACTAATTAAAATCTTATACGACAGTAACCATTTGCAAAAGCTGAGCAGGGCTGTCAAAGACAAGACATTTTGGAAGGCTTTCCTCAGCAGGGTCATCTTGAGTCAGAGAGGACTTAATAGCACATAATAATAGCAAAGATGGTACCCAAGCTGTAGAGTTCTACTGAATCTTTATCAGGCAAAATGTAAATTAAAAGAAGAAGTGATGGTGGGAATACTGGGAGGGATATGGTTGACTCCTTAGATCTGCTGACTGCTGCCCTGCACACATTAAGTCCTGTCAAAGTCCGTGAGAACCTCTTCTCTGTAGACGTGCAGAGGGTTCTACCAACAGCTTCTCAGAGGTTCTTTGATGCCATGAAGACAAAGAAGCAAAATGGGCATGTAAAGTAGAGCTGTTACTCTATTCGGTCTCAGATTGAAACATGCTGCTTCCCAGGAAGGAGAGAGTAAAGTCATAGGGCATGGTATTTTATGCTTCTTGCTTCTACTCAAAGGGTTCTCCCCCCTCCAAGCTGAATCAGAAGAGCCAGCAGAAGTCACACTAGCCCAAGGCTAGTACTCTGTGCTAGAATGCTGGTCTATCTCATGAGGAAATCTTTATGCTTCTGGTTTTTACTCTAAAGTGAAGTGTCCCCTTTGCAGACTTGTTAAAACTACTTGGTATCTCTCAAGTTATGCATGAACCAAATTCCAGGTTTCTGCGTGGTCTCTGCACAAAAATACTTTTAACGTTTGTGGAGGTAGTCATTTCAACGGGTCTGCTCTAAGAAGGACTCTCACAGATTCCAAGTCTTTCTTTTTGTGTTGGTTCTATTAAATTTATCAGTATGCAAAACCCAACATTCTCTGGGTAACATCAAAAGAGGTTAAAATCTCACTTTAAAATACCAAGCAATAACATTGCCAAAAAAACCCACACACATGCACGAATACATGCACCCCCCACCCGTAAAACAGAACAGCCATACTAAAGCAGAAGTTCATGTAGTTCCAGAAATAAATAATCTTGGCAGAGCTATATAAAAAAGTCAGCTATATAAAAAGCCACAGTAAAATACATAGTAATTTTACCTACTTGTGAGTGGTTATTTTACTCTTTCTGGTTCTCATTGTTTTCCCCTTACTAGCCTACATCATGCATGTCAAGAGGATTTTATGAAATAAGGTCATGCACTATGCACATGCTAAATGCATGAATAATTATTAATATATCTCTTTATAACATTAACTGTAGAAAAAGCCCTGCAATATTTAAATCGTTTTGACTGGCTGATGTATGGAGGTTCAAATCAAGTATATGTTAAAACAAGATCTGGCTCTCTGTCACTGGGTTTGGAATTACTATCAACAATCACTGCAAGATATTGACATTCTATTTTAATATGCAGCTCTCCAGCTGTGACTAGGAGATCTCTGAAAACTTAGGTCTGTAGAAACCAATTTCAGCTCAAGGATGAAGCTCGATGATTTTGCCCAAAGAGAAAAGCGAGTAACAAAGTGCAGAAAAACTAAAAGAAGTTGGGGTGGTTTTTGCCCTAGTGCTGACAATCAGAGGCCATTGTGCATGTGACTATATTGTATGCCTTGACGAATTATCCATGGTAACAAGGCAGATGGAAGAAATGGAGAACAAAGGAGGGCTGTGAGTAGAAGATGGCATAGTCTAGACCCCCCTAAAATCCTGTGGGTGAGGCAGGGTGATTATGGGTGGTCCTACTGTGAAGCCGGGTGAGGCAGTTGCTTTGGGGTGAGGAACAGACAAAATGATGTGCTACATGGCCTGGCCTACAGACTCTAGGCTAGTCAGGGGCCCTCAACTGCAGTGGAGAACACTGTCCCATCACCAGTAGTGAAATAAAATGCCATCAGGCTGTCTGCTAGGCTTAAGTACATGGAATGGAGAGATCCCTTTGACTCAGACTGCAAAACTTTTTGGAACAGCACCATGGTTGAAGGCACAATAAACATTTGGAATCACATTCAGTGTGAGAAAAAGAACAATTAATGTGTCCCATTAAGCCATGTCATTAATTAGATACATACATTCGGTTTCTGCAATTTATCATTTTTGAGAATACCCATCAAGTGTTAAAAAAACAGTTAAAAAGTGCCTTCAATTATTTTCAAGTGGAGGTGAGGCATATCTCTCTGCACTGGGCCAGAAACATCAGTACAATCTTGTTGGTTGAATAGTGCGATCCTTCTGTAGCTTTTGTAGTCAGAGTAACTGGTGTTAATGGATTGCCTTCTCCCTGAAGTGCTAGCTTTCAGTGTGCAAGGAGACTTCGCTTCTCCCTCCTTGTAGAAGAGCTTCCTAACTTAAGGTGCACCTCCCTTGCAGTTTGAAGTGGATGGTCCAGCATAACCTGTATGTGAACAGGTTAGTTTTCCATTTTTCTCCCATGGTTGTGAACTTCATCCTCCCCTGAGCTGAAATGCGCCTGCTTACAGACTCTGCTCAGCGGACAGCAGCTGGCGCGGCTACCACAAGTGGAGGTTGGAGTACCCACAGGGCTACAGTTGGCATCATGGATCTTCATTGGCTACTGCTTCTTCTCCATTATATCAGGATATGCAAAAGAAACAATACTGTGGTTAAAATGGATCTGGAAGCATTATGCAATCTATTGCAAAAGACATGGGCTGAAATCCTATACTTGCTTACGTGGGAGTCCCACTGATCCATGGGCCATACTTGAGTCAACACTTCTAGGTTTGTAAGATGTTTGTGTCCCTCGGCGAGAAGGTATGTTTATACAGAAGTTCATCCATAGTGCAAACTACTGCGTGGATGCATAGCCACAGGTTTCTAAAATCGGCCAGGATTCTTCCATGAACCCAGCAAGGGTATCATTACTGGTACAGCCAGCAACACCAGGGCAGCGTTCAGGGGGAAGAAAGAGGAGATGCAAGTGGAATAAGTAACTGTGTGTCCTGAATGATAGGCCCCCAGGGCGGACCTTTCTAAGCTGAGAACTTTGCAAATATCACTTAGAACTGCCTCCCCCAACTTGGGGCCTCCAGATGTGTTTGACCAGTACTCTGATTCAACAAATTGGGCTGGATCCAGATTTATCCTGGCTCAATCACTCTGGAGGAAATGCATTTCCCCCTGCCTTCTTTCAACCCGCAGGAAATGCTACACAGAGAATCAGAAGACCCTGCTGAATGGGGTGAGTGGTGCTGTATGGAAAGGAGGACATCCAACATTAGTTTGGGTGGGAGTGGAGATTTTCTTTTGGAGGAGCCAGAGCCTGAATCTGAGCAGCGTCATACTGGGGAAAACAGACATAGAGTGACTTTATTCATTTTTCGTTCAGGAAGCAGTCAGCACTCAGTTACCCTCCCTCTATCATTCTCCTGCGGCGGAGCATGTATACAGGGTTCAATTTATATTGAACCATGAATTGAACCAGACCCATAGAATCTTATGGCACCTTTCAGACAGCTCATTTTTGCAGTTAAGTATACATCTGGCAAAGCAGGGAAACTCTCTTGTCAAGAGTGACAGCACAAAACGGCACTCATGCTAAGATAAAACGAACTCTGCTGGGTACACATCCTAGGAGCAAGTAAGCTCATCCATCAAAATAGGAATAATATTGTGATGAAAGATCCCCTTTGACTAGAGTGCCGTAACATAAAGATTTCCCCAGAATGTGTTTTGGTGAGAGGAATCAGAATGACAATATTGATTAATGTAACTTTTGTGGAGTTCATTAAAGTGAACTAAGGGAGGAGTAAAAGAGTGATATTTTAGAGATCGTGAGAGTCAGTGTGGTGCAGTATTTAGCGTGTTGGATTGGGGAGCTGAGAGATCCAGGTTCTAATCCCCAGTCTCTGGGCCAGTCACTCACTCTCAGCCCGACCTACCTCACAGGGTTGTTGTTTTTGTGAGGATAAAATTGAGTTATGTAAGCCACCTTGGGTTCCTCATAAGAGGAGAAATGACATGATATCAATGCCATGTGATAATAATAATAAATAGCAACACACACTTCACTTTTTGTCCATATGAGACATGTTTAATTTCTACCATTTCTTTCATAGAATAAATTATTTCAGCACTGGCATCTCACAAAAATGGAGACATACAGGGAATTATAATCAACAAGATGGTCAGGTCTGGGGATATTTGGGGCCCATCTTTAATCAGATCTACCTTTTATGCTGTGTGTCAAAAACTGGATGTTGATCTATGTGTAGACCAAAGAATTGAATAAATCAGCCAAGGATCATTCTAAGCTTCTGTTCTACTCACAGCTTCTTTATATAGTAGTTGTCTTGAAGTAGCAGCCAATGAGCTTGATTCACTTTCTGCTCTGTTTATGCAAGCTGAAGATTAGAGGCTGAACTGAAGATCGAAAATTGAACTGCTAGCTAATTGGAGGCTACTGGCTTGCCTCTCTCTCATCTTGACATAAATTACTATGTGAGGCCCAGTATGGCTATTATAGGTCAGTGGAGTTCAAATGCCACCGAGCAACTTGAAAGTAACTTCTGATGGCAGTGAGAAGCAGGAAACATTTAAACAAGTCTTGCTTTGAATAATAAGCTTGAATGCATGCCAGCTGCAGTGTCACCAGATGTCCTTGATTCACAGTGGCACCAGTGGAATTCAGCCAATTATTTTTAATTGCATAAAGACAGTGAATAACACATTATTACTGAACCAGCACCCTTTAGAATTCTGGTACCATCCCTCTTACTTTATCAGGATAAAAGAAAAGAATATACAATAAAATGGGGGAGGAAAGAAAGAATACAGAAAGTAAACAAGAGCCAGGAATTATAATCTTTTGAGCTGATCTGGGTAGAAGTGATGCTAATGCAGCAGACATGCAAACAGGAGGTAATCTTTTTGCCATGTGGAAACATAGTGACCTGTTCATGTCATATACTCTATGGTATTTGGGACAAGTATGCATTGTAATATGCTATTTGCATTTTCATTCACTGTACCATTGGTTGCATCATCAATGGAGGTGTGCATGCCAATTCTTTTCATAAAGCGGATGCCGTCATTTATCTGTTTGTTTCTTCAACAGATGTAAACTTCAAAATGCTTGCAGACTTAAATGAGAGGCTGGACAATCTCTCCCAGGAGGTGGCTTTGCTCAAGGAAAAGCAAGCACTTCAAACAGGTACATAATCTAACACTCATAACTTTCACACTCCACGCCATTGCCTCAGCTTGCAGAACACATTCAGGCAATGGGATTTTTATATGTGACCCAAAACCATGGTTTGTTCAGTTAACCTGTGGTTGGTTTGCATCTCCAAACCCAAAATGCCTCACTAATACTGGTTTGTTTAGGACCAACAAATCTGGATCTTAGACTGCAGCTTGAAACTGGTTGGTGAACTATAGTTTGTAGCACTAACTGTGGTTTTTCATGATGTTCAAACTGAAGATGTCTTGGTTTTCTTCCAGATGTCTTGCTCAAGATGTCTTGATATCTGTTTTCTCAAGATGTCTTGCTTTTACCTCACACCACACCTGACTACAGAGTTGAGACAAAGAAAAGGAAAGCTTCTTAGAGGCTCTTCCAGCCCACTTCTTGGCTGTCAGATTTTAAGCCTGCTAAAGTCATGGGGTCCCATTGAGCCCACTTCTACTGGGATGGTTAAAATGACCTGGGATGTAGTTGGAAACACTGGGTGGTTTTGCACAACACAACAAGCCAGGGTAGTTCTTAGTGCAGTTTGGTCTGATGCATCATCTGAACCATATTTCAGTATGGTACGCTTGATTTTTAGAAACCACAGTAAGAAGCAACAATGTGTTCTATGCTTCACCATGGTTCCTCTTGTCATCCAAACCTGGCATTGTGGTTTCCATGGTCCTGGTATGCAGCTACCACAGAGTCTTTGAAAAAAGAGGCAGCTGCAGGAGCTTTTCCAGCCATCCAGAGTAGGATTGAATTTCAGGAGCAGTAGCTGATGGGATACATGCCAACAGTGGGAGGACTGAGTGGGGAGGGTGGAAACCATACTAGCATGGAAACCACCTGATCATCTGTCACGCTCACCCAGGGAAAAAATGCAAAATGTGGAAAGCACGCAGGGTTGCTTGTTCTGGTACGTGAATCCACGTTGCATTGCATTGCTTATCACCAGTGATGGCACAGTCATTTTCCAACTGAATGCTTGTGGTAGCAGAAAGAGGGAGGCGAGGAGAAAAAAAGTAAGTCTACCAACATGCTTGTCAAGCACATTTATTAGGAATGGAATAAAAACTGCATCCTTGTATGTATGGGTAACAGCATCATTATTATCCTTTCAGTAAGAAAGTTCTTTCTCTGTTGCTCCTCCTTCCTGATCTCTCCCCCTCCCTTTTTTTTTCCAGTTTGTCTGAAAGGCACCAAGATCAACCTAAAATGTATCCTGGCTTTTTCTGATGCAAAGACCTATCATGAGGCCAGTGAAGACTGCATCTCTCAAGGTGGCACTCTCACTACGCCGGTGACAGGTGACGAAAATGATGCTCTCTATGACTATGCGAGGAAGATCCTGGGGCCTGAAACAGAAGTTTGGCTTGGCATTAACGACCTCGCGGTTGAAGGGAAATGGGTGGACATGACCAGCAGCAGCATCAGCTACAAGAACTGGGAAACGGAGATCACCACCCAGCCTGATGGAGGGAAGCAAGAAAACTGTGCAGCACTTTCCGGGGTTGCTGTTGGGAAGTGGTTTGACAAGAAGTGCCGAGACCCGCTGCCCTACACGTGCCAGTTCGCGATTGTTTAATGGTGAGGCTCCTGGTGCGGAAGAACAGAGTAAAGCATTCCGTGTGACACCTGGAAGAGAGCCGTGTGTGTATATCTGTATGCATCTAAATATACATACACATCTACAAGGAAAACACACACACATGTATACTCTTGGCACATAAAGTCATGGCTTGGTAATGGATTAGATCTATGCTGCACTTTAATTGACTGAAAGCTACATCCACCATTTTAGCAGCTACGTTATTCTTACTAAGGCGTGAGTTATAGATATATATTTTTACACACAAGATTTATTAGGCTTTATTGTCTGAGCATCCATTGCAAAAAATACTATGATACTTAGTTTGCTGTTGCATGTAATTTTCTTGAAATCTTCTTTGTTTCCTGCTGATTGCACCAAATTAAACCCACATTGCCAAATTGTCCTGTTTATCATCTATTCAGCTGGAAAGCTGGAAAGGTCTCAGCACAGCCTGCTTTCATTTAATGTCACACCCTTCTTATGGCCACATTGCCAAGTCGCATAAATCCACTTAGCAACTTCTAGCACCACTTAAATCAGAGTTAAGCAGAGCCACTTGAGCCTAAGCTGTTACCCTGAGCAATGTGGGTGACAACAGGAGAAGCCAAAGCAGAACCAACAAAAGCATCCACCCCTTTGTGTGAACTAAAGACACAATCTAAGAACTTTGCATCCATCGGTGCTACAGTAACTTCCATCTGGTTGAACACATCTGACTGGAAGCACAAAGCAAAAAGGAATGAGAAGGAAGGGTGACTCGGGGGAACATGCAACCATCAGCAAACCAAGATTATCATGTGGCGGTGGTGAAGTAATAGGGACTGCAAGATGCTGAAAAGTCACTATAGCTCCAACCTGTGTCATCTTCTCCTCAACTGGAACTGAAGGAAAGAAGTCCGTGCTTCTTCTGGAGAAGACAGTGCCAGTCTAGTGCCTCCCTACCTCAGCAGCATGAATGGATCAATCCTTCACCCAATGCAGAACTTTTTCACACTCTCTCTAAGGGCATGTGTGCATTTGCACACGTGGATCACTTGCATCCACAAAGGGGGGCATTTCCATTCGCTCACAGGGATAGGATTGGCTTCCTCTGTTTAAAGGAGTAAAGAAGAAATATACATCAAACCCCCAGAGTCTGGTACATATTGCCGAATTGTGAAAACCCTCTTCTAAAATCCAGTGGAGATGCCTTGCTTGCTAGTTTTACAGGGCAACATGCAGTTACAAGTATCTTTCAGATTTTATAGCAAGTCAACTAGAATAGAAGGATCGAGAAGTAAGACTATCACTGCCAAACTTTCTGTTGAGATTATCATGGAATAAAGACATATGACTTGATATAAGAACAGCGTCTCTCTGTTTTAATGGCATGTTTTCTTCTTAGGGTGCTAATACAACAGGACCGCCCCCATATCTAAGCCTCCCACCAGATGCCTAAATAATAGCAAACATTATATACTGTACTTACAAATTTCCTTTTTCACAATTACACAGATGGAAGATTCATTCTTACCATTCATCCTAGCAACCTCAGCATATATATTTTTCTTTCCTTATTAAATTTAAAAATTCCACTCAAAGGAAGCACTTTACAGCACTTTATGATTTCTCTTTAGCACTTTGAGACTTCACTTTTGGACTGAGCTCAACTGCAGTTAAGTGAAAACACAGTAATCGAACCAGCAGATATGGGAATCTTGCTGTATATCCATGAGAAATAATTCATCAGCCAGCCAGAAAATAGCAAAAGAGTGTCAAGAACTCAGCTGCACAATGTTTCCTTTACAGGGCTAGATTCCCCAAAAGCAGGGCCACTATGGGTTGGATGTAGAATCTGCCTTGCATGAGAGCTAGGAGCCTTCTGAAAGAGGAAGGATTCTGCTTCCAAAAGGTTCTTTCTCCCAATGGTGCAGGATGTCACCTTCCCCAAAATACACACACACTCCTCTTTCCTCATCCATTCTACAGGGGTTCTTGACTTCATATATCACATTTTTCAGGATGTCCTGCTGTGACAAGGAGCGGGTAGGAATGTCCACTTCTGCCGATGCAGTTGACCAGGCATAAACCTGGATCCAAGCCTGTGTTATCAGGATTGCTGTTCGCAAGGAGGCTTCTGGGTGCCTTTGGCCAAACGACCTTAATGAGGCTCTGAGGTGGAGCCAGTGCATGTAGGGGCGATGAGGCGGCATTCCGGGCCGGCTCAAGATGTCTTGCTGGCTGAGGGAAAGCACAAGGTGGCGCCCGCTCCCATTTCATGCATGCCCAAAGGCCAGCTGGATCTGTCTTCATTACTGCCAGTAAAGCACCCGCAAGCAGCAGTCTAGCTGAGCGGGCGACTGCCAGGTTGCATCACATGCATGGGACTGATCCCTTTCAGCCCCTCTTGGATCCAACATTGGAGCTAACTTTTTCTGAATCAGGGAAGAAAGAGGTTCTGTGTCATGGAGCTCACAGAGAGCATAAGAAAAGCCATACTGGATCAGAGCAGCAGTCCATCTAGTCCAGCACTCCGTAGACATGGTGACAGACCAGCTCCCCACAGGATCCCTCGAGCGGGATATGTGCAAGACCTCCTCCTGCCCAGCTCCTCAGCAACTGGTGTATGCAAGCAGTACACAGCCAGCAAACCGAGTAGCTGCTGATACTCTTCTCCCTTATGAATGTGTCCAATCCTCTTTTAAAACCATTCAAATTGGTGGCCAGCACCACTTCCCATGGCAGCAAATTCCATAGTTTATACTCGGTGAAGAAATAGTTCCTTTTATCTGTCCTAAACTTCCACCAGTCCACTTCATGGGATGACTCCAGGCTTAGGTGTTATGAAAGAGGGGTACAAATGTCTCCTCTACTTTTGCCACACCATAAATTATCTTAACTAGCACTATCATGTCTCCTCTTACTGTTTTTCTAGGCTGAACAGTCCTCATTGTCCTAGCTGCTCCTCATAGGGGAGTTGCTTCATCCCCCCAAACATGTTTGTTGCCTTTCTCTGCATATTTTCCAACTCAGCAAAGTCCTTTTTCAGGAAAGCTGACCAGAACTGGACACAATTTTCTAAGTGTGGTCACTCCAGGGAATTGCCTAAGGGAAGCAAGATTTTGGCAGTTTTATTTTTTATTCCCTTCTTCGTGATGCCTAGCATGGAATTGACGTTCTTCACAGCAGCTGAGCGCTGGGCTGACATTTTCATCAAGTTGTCCAGCACTACCCCAAAATCCCTCTCTCCTCAGTCACAGCTATTTCAGATCCCATCAGTGTATACTTGAAACTGGGATTTTTTGTCCCAACTTGTATCACTTCTATTACTCTTGCTTATGTTGAACTGAATTTGCTGTTTTGATGCCCATCCTCCCAGCTTGGGGTGATCCTTTCGGAGTGCCTTAGAATCCCTTCTGGTTTTAACCACCCTAAAAGTTTAGTGTCACCAGCAAACTTGGTCACCTCACGACTTACTCCTAATTCCAGATCATTATTAATGGGTTGGTCCCAGTACAGAGTCCTGTGGGACTCCACTGGGAGAAATTGTCATTTATCCCCACCCCACTGCCTTTTGTCCTTTAACCAGTTAGTGATCCATAAGACAACACCCCCACCCACACTTTTATTCCATGACTGCTTAGTTCTTCAGGAGCCTTTGGTGAGGGGTTTTGTCAAAAGCCTTCTAGAAGACATCATAATTTAACCTGCAAATGTGAACAAATTTCTTTCATTCGTGTTATTGAAAATGTTGGCAATATTTGGGATTTCACAAAACTCAGAATATTTTAGCAAAGCTAAGAACCAAAAGAAGAGCTTTGTATGTGCTGGACAAGATCTGTTATTGCAACATCGATTTATCCATGTTGGATTGCTGAATTAAACTATCATTTGATTTTTATGATTTATATATCAGTTATGTAACTTGGCACAAGCAAGTTATTAACATGTAGCATAGTAAAAACAGCAGCAGTGGTATGAAACTGAAGTAAATCAAGAGTAGTATAAGCGCGCGCGCACACACACACACACACACACACACACACACATAATGTGGACTCAAATGTAAGATTCTGGGTATTCATCTAAGCCATTTTCAGTCAGCAAACTATGGAAAACATTCTTTGAGACTTCAACAATACATCCACAAAAATATGGTCTTTGAAATACTATTTTTCTGTCAACTCCTTTGACTCCAAGAAATCAGGTCTGGCCTAGATTTCAGATCAGCTTACCAGAAGTGTTGCTATTTTCATAGTTCTGTCCTTTTTAATCAATGTGTTGGAGCTAAAGTACCCAAGCTTATTACACAGCAGCATGGAAAATGCAACAGTACCTGTGCTTCCATTCTAGACTACCTGGAGTCTGAAATGGAGAGCATCTCACTATCTGCCAACTATACTTCAATGATTTGCCAGAATAACCCGTTTAGCTGGCCACCTCCTCTTGCTGTGGTCTCTTATTGGTCCCAGCTTTGTCATTCAGATCTTCTAGCCATCATCTGATGGCTTCTACCTTCCCAAGCAACACAAGAGAAAGAAAGAAGCAAGACTGGAAGAAAAGAAGTGATGATAGAAATACAGCGGGTGGCCCTTTGTGAATGGATGACCAGAATCCTCTGGTATTTGCTTTCATGTGTAGAACTTTGGCTCTGTTTAAAATACTTGAGATGGCAGTTCTCCAAACCAAATGGATTCCATCTGCTCAGTGCTAAGCCATTCTAAACCATGTGAAAATTCGAATGTCCCAGATGGATGAAAGTCAGAACATCTGTGGTCCCAGCTTATAGGTCAGGATGATCTATTAGGTTAATTATGTAAAGCAACACCTTGGTTCCATAATTTGGAGGGGGGTGGGGGATTAAGCAGTGCTGTTGAACCTCTTGCAGCCCGAGGACAAAATTCAATTTTGGAGAAGGTTTTGTGGGCCATTTCCAAGGATGGGTGTTGCAAAAGGGATGAGGTCACACATAGCGTGTTTATGTGTTTTATATTTTTAGTGTCGGCCAAGGCGACTTATTTTATAATGTTTATGTGTTTTATATTTTTAGTGTTTTATATTTTAATTGTTGTTTTGTAAGCCGCCCCGAGGCTTCGGTGAATGGGGCGGCATAGAAATTTTTAAATAAATAAATATAAATAAATAGCAGCGTATTTTAACTTCAACTTTTTTTGTGCCAGCAGCTAAGCATGTTGACCTTTTAGATGGGAGGAAAAACTGCACAAAAGCTGGGAAAGTGCTAAGCAATCTGTGGTGGGTGGGAAGGAGTGAGGTCCAGGGATGAGCAAGGGACATGACCAACTGGGTAAAACCTGAAAGGCCAGACTGGGTCCTCAGGAGGGCCAAAGGAACATCCCTGGCATAAAGGGATGCCCACAGAATACTTCACAGGGGAAGAAAAGTCTTGAAAGCTCATTAGTATCATAGTACCAGTTTTTGGCCCTGCTCTGTAGCAGATTGTGAGCAGGGAACAGCCTACAATCTGGCTGGTAGGAAGACAACAGCAGTGCCCCCCGCATGCCTGGACTCTGAGATCTTGAGAGTGGGAGGGAATCTTGAAGAGAATACGGCAGCCAAGAACAGTGAGGAACATGAGCACAGCTGCCCTTGGGTTCACCCAAGCAGACAGTAGTTGCAGTAAAGAAATAATGAAAGCAAAGAGGCATGTTAGGGATTGCAATTTTGGGAAAGCGTATCAGAAGCTTGTGGTTTAAATGTAATATACACTGTCTGACCACTTTGAACTGGCTTCTCATCAAAGAAGAAAGGACCCCCTTATGAGAAAAACCACTGTGTGTCTTAATAAAAATTCAAACCTCCATGTTGGGGCCCCCTTTCCAAGAAAATAATTTATGTGGGGTTGCCTTTGGACATTTCAGCCACAGCAGGAGTGATACAAATAAGAGTGACTTAGTTCACATGTCATGATAAACTCACTGTAGGTAGCAAGCCACAGTACCACTTAGCTGGAACTTGGCTGCCTGTAACTTCTGTCCATTATTCCATGGCCTGCACTCTGGAATGACTGAGAAGATACCCTGGCCTTCTTCTTTGTGACAGCCTTTCAAGTACTGGAAGATTGCTATCATATCTTCCCTCTTCCCAAGATTAACCTTGTCCAGTTGTTTCAATCTTTCACAAGACTCTGTTTCCAGTCCCTGAATTATCCTTGCTGCCTTCCTCTGAACCCTTTCCAGCTTCTCTGAGTTTTCTCAAACTGTGGTGCCCAGAACTGGACTCAGAACTCCAGATGAGGCCTAACCAGTGCTGAGTAAAGGGGAACTGGAACTGGTGATTTGGAGTAAGACTTCTATTATCTAAAGGACCGCTTGCGTCCATATATGCCCTCCCACCCCTTGAGATCAGCAACAGATGCCCTTCTCCGGGAACCCTCTGTGAATGATATTAGGAGGGTAAGTACCCAGAGGAGGGCCTTCTCTGCGGTGGCGCCCCACCTATGGAATGCGCTCCCCAGAGAGGTCCGCCTGGCGCCGTCGTTGTTTGTTTTTCGGCGCCAGGCTAAGACCTTTTTATTTAAAACTTATTTTAAGTGTTAATTTATTGTGTTGGATTTTAAAAGTTTTTAAGCCGAGATGCACCAGGTTTTAATATTTTTATTGTATAATTTTGTTTTTGTATAATTTGGTATAACTTTGTTTCTGTTGTAAGCCGCCCCGAGGCTTTGTTGTGATGGGGGCGGCATAAAAATATTTTAAATAAATAAATAATATTAATGCATCCGCCCTTTTTGCAGCCAGATCTCATTGTTGACTCATATTCAATTTGTGATCTGGACAGAATAGTTTGACAGAGAAGTAAAAGATTACATATGTGTGCTTCCTTCTTCAAACTAGCCTTTTTTGCCCTACCTAAATACTCATTTTTTAAAAGGCCTTACTTTTGGCAGCCATCATTGTCAACCCACTGAGTTCACTCCTCTGTCAGGCACTGCTGGAGTTCCTCTGAAAGCACCCAATCCATTGTGGCTTTTTGCCAGGATGCATTTCTATGAAGTGGAATCCTGCCCAGTTTCTCAGAGCGTATTATTCCAATCCTGTTG
The DNA here is from genome assembly GCF_004798865.1 of Varanus komodoensis. Taxonomy (NCBI): domain Eukaryota; kingdom Metazoa; phylum Chordata; class Lepidosauria; order Squamata; family Varanidae; genus Varanus; species Varanus komodoensis. Next base: position 21,254,088 of record NW_025335269.1, on the reverse strand, counting down.
GTTCCTCACTGGCTCTCATTCCATTTCTGTGGCCAAGTTCAACTTACTGGTTAATTTTTTTCAAGCTTATAATGCTTAGAACCAGGATGTTTAAAAGACTGCTTTCCTCCTCATGACCCCTTCTGCCCACTGAGGTTCATAGCTTCAGGGTGCTCCTGGACCTGAAACTATCACTTGACTCTAAGGTAGACTTGGTGGTCAGTAGCGCCTTCTTTTAGCTGTGATTGATTTATGAACTACAGCCCTACCTGGAAAAACAGAGCCTAGCCAGAGACACCTATGTTCTGCTAGCCTCCTGAATGGTCTACTGTAATGTGCTCTACGTGGGGCTGCCCTTGAAGACAGTCCGGAAACTTCATCTGGTACAGAACAGGGTGATGTGGCAGCTCATACAAGCAGGTCCACATACCCATGTGACACCAATACCTTGCCATCTTCTTTGGTTACCAGTTGAGCACCGGCCCAATTCAAGGTGCTTGTTTTAACATATAAAGCCCTAAATGGCTTGGGACCAGGGTACCTCAAGAACTGCCTGGTCCCACACATACCTACCCAGCCCCTAAGACCTGTTTTGGAGGTCCTTCTGAAAGAGCAATCCTCCAAGGAAGTAAGGGGGATGGCTAATAGAGGTGGGCCCTTCTCAGTAGTTGCACCCCACTTGTGAAACAGCCTCCCAAAAGCCTCCTGATGCCTTTGCTACAATCCTTTTGGCACCAAGTAAAAACAGTTTTGTTCTCTAGGCATTTTAATAATTGATTTCATTGGAATACTTTTAAGCTGTTGTCAATATTAATAGTTTTAAATTAATGCACCCTCAGCTATATACTGTTTTATTGTTTTTGTACATTGTATTTTAATCATCTTGTCATTGTTATTATATGTTTTAGGGATTGTAATCTGGTTTGAGGGCCTTTGGGCTGATTCAGCGGATAATAAGTCTAAAAATAAACAAACAAATAACCCTGGGCCAAGGCAATTGCTGCCAAGACCAGCCTTAGATCCAAGCCATATGTGTTCCCGGGAGCACATCTGAAAGATTTCTAACACTAAACATGTTTTCAATTAGAATTCATGATGCCAGAATAAAATTAAGTGCCATCTGTTCTTTAAACACAATGTAATAAGACGATTAAACAGTTAAAGCACTTTTAAGCAGCTAACAACCTTAATTTTGTCCAATTAAGTTAATATTAATGTCTCACTTGGGATTATATCTTGAGGTTATTCAATTAAGGCAATATTTGCTAGTGGGCAATTGAAGCACAAGTACCTCCAATGGAGGGAGCAATCTTATAGCCCTTTAACATTCCAGGAAGGGCCATAGGATCGGTCCAATTCCCAGGTCTGATATCCAGCTCTGACCTTGCAGCTGGGAAATGGAGCTCCATCCTTCTATCATCAGCATGGAAAGAATGGCTCCAGCTGCTCTCTGAAGCTGAGAAAGCAAGTTTGGAGAGGGGGAAAGGGGGCACAGAGGGAAGTGATTGGGTGGCCAGGACATGAGGTATCCAGCAGCTTCTTCAGTCTTCTTTCCTCTCCTTCCAAGATGCTCTGCCAAGACAGATGATCACTTCTGGATTTCTTCTGCTTGGCTGTGGATGCCAGGAATCCCCCAAGTTCAGGAGCTTACAGACATCCCAATAGGTTTGTGACCTGAAAGGATCTCGAATAAGAGTTAAGTTTTAAAGTAGGGGTGGGTAATCTTGTTTATTGAGGACCACATTCTCCTGGGGTAAATTCCTAGGAGAGATACTATATGCCAGCACTTTTCTTTCCTTCTCCGAGTTCAAAGGGCCACATAAAATTAGGCCTAGGGCCATAGTTTGCCCACCTCTGCTTTAAAATATAAAGCCTCAAACTGAGACCTGTGTGCCTTAAGGACTATCTCTACCCATCTAAGCCAACTGTAGTCAAACACTTATTATCTGCTGTATCCAGAATTTGTTTGTTTGTAGCATGTCTGTATTGACTTTCTGGGGGGGAGCGGGGGGAATCAAGGTGGTTTACAAAAACAAATTAAAAAACAGGATGCAGAGGACATAAAGAAAGACATAGTCCCATGTTCTTAATCTTAAAAGCCAGAGCAGCTGTTTAAAAACAAAACTTAAAAAGAGATGTCTGAGTGCAGTGAGAGCTGGGACCCAGTACAGCTCTGAAGGATGTCCATTGCAGAGTCAGGAAGCCATCTGGGCATGCTTGAACCCCTCCTTGCCCTGTTGCTCTTTCAGGAATCCAGCTGACCTGGTGCAGCCCTGCCTCCTATCCTTTTGGCTGAGGGTTACAAGGCTGAGGCTGGATCCAGTGCTAGTACACCCTTCCCCAACCTGGTGGCCTTCAAAGGCATTTGGACTGCAACTCCCAGAATTTGCATCTAGCAGGGCCACTGACTAGGAATTCAGGATGTTGCAGACCAAACATGTCTGGAAGGCACAAGGTTGGGGAAGACTGAGCTCATACCCATCATTGCCCCAACTTGCAAGGATCCAGTGCTAGAGGAATCACCAGGAAGGCTGACCACATTTAAGATAGAAACTATTATTATTATTATTATTATTATTATTATTATTATTATTACATTTTTATACTGCCCATAGCCAAAGCTCTCTAGGCAGTTGACAGCAATAATCATAGAATCATACCCTCAAGTCACCCATCCCGCTTCTGCCCAGGCCTGACCCTGCTTAGCTTCCAAGATTAGGCAGGGTCAGGCACTTCAGGCTACATGGAAGCTACATGGCAGCACATAATTCAGCAGATGGCAGAGGGTGAGGTGGCTAGATGGGGTCACTAGAGCATTCAGTATGGGCTTGGATGGACTCTGATGGATGGTGGAGGACATGAGAAGCTGGAGGAATGTTGTCCATGGGGTCATGAAGGGTCAGACACGAGTTAGCAACTAAACAACAACAAGTTCAGCAGATGAAACTTATGACCATGTGATGGTATGTTCAACATTAGTATTATATGGGTTTTATTTTAAATTAATTTTACAGTGTAAAATACAATTAAATACAATTAAAGGAAAAACTTACAATAAAAAGAAAAACATACAACATTAAACATACCATTGAAATTAATTGTAAAAAGCACTGTGCATTCCACCACTGCGACCACTGGAAACAAGTTAAAAACTCTTACAAAAATTTTTTCAAGAAACTTCATCCCCCTTCCAAACTTGCAATGACTCCTGTAAAGGTTCAAATCCTTTCCTTTTTAAAAACAAATAATAAATAAACCTCAAATCTCATCAAAATTATTCTTCATATACCCTTTTCTTGCTTTAATAGCCTTATATGGTTTTTTAAAATAATTTCTTCCATATATTCAGTCTCTGGAGGGCTGACTCTTGTCTACTGATGGCAGTATCTTGAAAATTTGATTTAATATTTAGTATCCATATTTTTTCAGCTACTAAAGGGTGTATCTTTATTTGTGAAATTCCACTGGGGTTGCTGGCTAGCTGTTGCTGGAGCCTAAATGCTTGACTGAATAGGCTATTGGACTGAGACAGTATTGAATTTCTTAAACTTTATTTTTAAAATCATACTTCAGAATAATTACATCCAATAAACAATACATTATATATACATTTCAGGTCTCAGTGCATTACTCTTACAGCCAGTTATTTTGTATGGGTTGTTAAAATACTTAACATACAGCCTGTGTGTTAGTTCCATAAACTATTCTCATCAGTGACCCAGAGTTTTTTCTGCTCCCTGACTATTCAATAAAAATGAAACTGTAAATTAATTCTGTTATACCTGCAAGACTTTAATTCTTTAGTTCAGACATTGTGACCTGGTAAACTATTTTCCACCATACTTTGACAAAGTTTGGAGCCAAGAAAAGTGTAAATCAAAAGAAAATGTCTTTCTAGCTGTTCTACCCAAAAGTTCAGGCCCTAGCACAGTGTCCTACTTAGGAAATAGAGGAAAAAATCACACCATTCTTTACAGATATTATGAATAACTTCAGGATGACTAACACTGGGTGGAGTGGGGGAGACAGCTAGAGAAACAACTCTCTCTTAGTGATTCTACCACTTGTAGGCTGTCTTTAAATATCAGGTTTTAGGACATGTTCCAGATATAACATCACAACTTATGAACATGTTAAAGCTATTGCTTTGTCTGAACAGTAAGGCATACAATGAGTTATGAAGGTGTGGGCCATGTGTTGGGTTGCTCACCAAAACAGGGCTGGCAAAGGGTGTGACTACATGTTCTTGTGTTAAGGGCACAACCCCATGCAAGTTTCAACCAAAAAATGTCCTACACTTTCTTTTTTAAAATTTTAAGGTGAGGAGATCATTCCAGAACACATTATAAGCACCATCACCACAAGGTTATTTCTGCAATCCTAGGAGAAAAAAAGTCACAAAATAACACGGTCTGTCGTTCCATGAAATCAAGCATACACCCAGAGGGCAAGACATAGAAACATATCTTCGTATGATAAATGGTTTCTCTAATCTCAGACCCTCTCTGAGATCAATAATGCTCTGGGTTGTTTCCATTTTTAAAGCACTTCCAATAGATTAAAGGATGAAGAAATCCAACAAAGTGTTACAAAATTGTTATATTTTAAATGCTCCCATTTAACAAATTAATGCTTTTTAACACCAAAACATTACAGTGCAATAATTTTTAATACATGTTCCTTTTTATTTAAGAAGTGCTTTCCTAGCTCTATTTCTGGGTAAATTTGCCAATTATTGTGGCAGGGGTGGGGGAATCATTTTCTTGCAATGCCAAGGTTCATGTTCGGCATACTGAGGGTATTTGAATGGTCTTGTCTCGTGGTGGGATGGCAGTAATTCTTCACCTGCTTCAGCACATTGAAATTTAAGACTGCTCTATGATAGGCCATTTCTATACTTCTCCATAGCCTAGTGTAGGGCAGCCAACATGGTGTAATGGTTAAGAGCGCGGGACTGGGACTCAGGAGACTTTGGGCCAGTCACAGACTCCCAGTCCAACCTACCTCACAAGGTTGTTGTTGTGAGGATAAGATTGAGAGCAGGAGGATTATGTAAGCTGCCTTGAGTTCCTGGGAAGAAAAAAATGCAGGATACAAAATACAGTAAATAAATAAATAGGCAAATTTCTCTGGGCAGTTCACAGAATAACTGCACCAAGGATGACCTGAAAGCAGAATTAGGCTTGTGTGTCTGCCTTACACTTAGCATAAAAGGCAAAGGGCAGGAGGCATGTACATCAGCCAGCGGTATGGCTACAATAGTGTGCTATTGCAGGGGTTTCCCTTGGAGACAGCCCTGAAATAGTCATGCAACTGGAATGCAGCTATTGGAGTCCTGCCTGCCCTCAGTCACTGGAGACACACCTCATCTCCATGCTGAAAGGCACCACTGGCTTCCAGCTGTTATCTGAGCTCCGTTTACAGAGATGCTCCCTACCAACAGTATCCTATACAACTTGAGTCCTGGGTGCTTGAAAAACACTTGCTCCCACTTCTTTCTTCCTCTTGGTTTACGAGGGTCTCTTTTTTCCTTTTATCCTCACAACAACAAACCTTTGAGGTAGGGTAGGTTGAGCATCCATGACTGGCTCAAAGTCACCCCAATGAACTTCATGCTGAGCAGGGACTAAAAGCAGCCTCTCCTGAGTCTCAGTCCAACACTTTAACCACCGTGCCACACTGGATCTCCTGTTAATCACCAGATGACCCCACTATCCCAGCTGATGTGGGCTGGTAAATGAGGCAAAGTAGCAACCAGAGGGAGGCCATGTGGGACATGGTACCTCATCACTGGAATGTTGTCCCAGGGAATCTCACGTAGTTCTTTTTTCATTTTTTTCAGGGCAGCAGAACTAAAAGTCTTTTCCCAGAACCAAAGGCCTTAGGCTTTTAGATCTGACTTGAAAAAATGCTACTTTAGTTTTAACACCAGGTTTTGAAGGTGTCTATAGGGATTTTCCTATATTTTACATCTATATTTGATGACGAGACTGAACATCGACATCTTAGAAATCAGTGAAATAAAATGGACAGGAATGGGTGAATTTAATTCAGATTACCATCAGGTATACTATTGTGGGCAAGAATCCCTCAGAAGAAATGGAGTAGCCTTCATAGTCAATAAAAAAGTAGGAAAAGCAGTACTGGGATACAACCTCCAAAATGACAGAATGATCTCAGTTCAAATCCAAGGAAAACCATTCAACATCACAATAGTCCAAATCTATGCCCCAACTGCTGGTGCTGAAGAGGCTGAAGTTGACCAGTTCTATGAAGGCCTACAACACCTTCTAGAATTAACACCCAAAAATGATGTCCTTATCATCATGGGGGATTGAAATGCTAAAGTAGGAAGCCAAAAGATAAGTAGAATAACAGGCAAGTTTGGCATTGGAGTACAACATGAAGCAGGGCACAGGCCGGTAGAATTTTGTCAAGAGAATATGATGGTCATAGCAAACACTCTTTTCCAACAACCCAAGAGACGACTCTACACATGGACATCACCAGACGGTCAACACAGAAATCAGATTGACTATGTGCTCTGCAACCAAAGATGAAGAAGCTCTATACAGTCAGTAAAAACTAGACCAGGAGCTGACTGTGGCTCAGATCATGAGCGTCTGGTTGCAAAATTTAGGCTTAAATTGAAGAAAGTAGGGAAAAGCACTAGGCCACTCAGGTATGACCTAAATCATATCCCTGATGAATATACAGTAGTGGTGACAAACAGATTTAAGAATTAGATCTGATAGACGGAGTGCCTGAAGAACTATGGACAGAGGTTCGCAACATTGTACAAGAGGTAGCAGCTAAAACCATCCCAAAATAAAAGAAATGCAAGAAAGCAAAATGGCTGTCTGAGGAAGCTTTACAAATAGCTGAGGAGAGAAGGGAAGTGAAAAGCAAGGGAGAAAGAGAAAGATATACCCAATTGAATGCAGAATTCCAGAGAACAGCTAGAAGAGATAAGAATGCCTTCTTCAATGAACAGTGCAAAGAAATAGAAGAAAACAATAGAATAGAGAGGACCAGAGATCTCTTCAAGAAAATTGGAGATATGAAGGGAATGTTTCATGCAAAGATGGGCATGATAAAGGACCAAAATGGCAGGGCCC
>NW_025335269.1:21157803-21246891 GCF_004798865.1 Varanus komodoensis | reverse complement strand
AGAAGGGAAGTGAAAAGCAAGGGAGAAAGAGAAAGATATACCCAATTGAATGCAGAATTCCAGAGAACAGCTAGAAGAGATAAGAATGCCTTCTTCAATGAACAGTGCAAAGAAATAGAAGAAAACAATAGAATAGAGAGGACCAGAGATCTCTTCAAGAAAATTGGAGATATGAAGGGAATGTTTCATGCAAAGATGGGCATGATAAAGGACCAAAATGGCAGGGACCTAACAGAGGCGGAAGAGATTAAGAACAGGCGGCAAGATTACGCAGAGGAACTATACAAGAAAGAGCTTAACGTCCCTGATAACCACGATGGGGTGGTCACTGACCTCGAGCAAGACATCCTGGAATGTGAAGTCAAATGGGCCTTAGGAAATCTGAGCAACAACAAAGCTAGTGGAGGCAACAGTATTCCAGCTGAGCTATGCAAAATCATAAAAGACGATGCAGTAAAAGTGCTCCACTCAATATGCCAGCAAATTTGGAAAACTCAACAGTGGCCACAGGATTGGAAAAGGTCAGTTTACATTCCAATCCCAAAGAAGGGCAATGCCAAAGAATGTTCAAACTACCGCACCATTGCACTCATTTCACATGCTAGCAAAGTGATGCTCAAAGTCCTACAAGCTAGGCTCCAGCAGTATGTGGACCGAGAACTACCAGAAGTGCAGGCAGGATTTTGAAGAGACAGAGGAACTAGAGATCAAATTGCCAACATACGCTGGATCATGGAAAAAGCTAGGGAGTTCCAGAAAAACATCTGCTTCATTTACTATGCTAAAGCCTTTGATTGTGTGGATCACAACAAATTGTGGCAAGTTCTTAAAGAGATGGGAGTGCCAGACCAACTTATTTGTCTCTTGAGAAACCTATATGCAGGTCAAGAAGCAACAGTGAGAACTGGACACGGAACCACTGATTGGTTCATAATTGAGAAAGAAATTATACTGTCGCCCTGCCTATTTAGTTTATATGCAGAACACATCATGAGAAAGGTGGAGCTAGATGAATCACCAGTTGGAATTAAGATTGCTGGGAGAAATATCAACAACCTCAGATATGCAGATGATACCACTCTCATGGCAGAAAGTGAAGTGGAACTAAAGAGGCTCTTGAGGCAGGTGAAGGAGGAGAGTACAAAAGTTGGCTTGAAACTCAACATTAAGAAAACTAAGATCATGGCATCCGGCCCTCTCACTTCCTGGCAAATAGTTGGGGAAGAAATGGAGGTAGTGACAGATTTTATTTTCCTGGGCTCCAAGATCACCGCAGATGGGGTCTGCAGCCAAGAAATTAAAAGATGCTTGCTCCTGGGGAGGAAAGCTATGGCAAATCTAGACAGCATACTAAAAAGCAGAGACATCTCCCTGCCAACAAAAGTGCATATAGTCAAGATTATGGTTTTCTCAGTTGCAATGTATGGCTGTGAAAGTTGGACCATAAGGAAGGCTGAGCACCAAAGGATTGAGGCCTTTGAATTGTGATGCTGGAGAAGACTCCTGAGAGTCCCTTGGACTGCAAGGAGATCAAACCAGTCAGTCCTAGAGGAGATCAACCCTGACTGCTCTTTAGATGGTCAGATACTGAAGATGAAACTCAAATACTTTGGCCACCTGATGAGAAGGAAGGACTCCCTGGAGAAGAGCCTAATGCTGGGAACAATAGATGGCAAAAGAAGAAGGGAACGGCAGAAGATGAGGTGGCTAGATGGGGTCACTGAAGCAGTCGGCGTGAGCTTAAGTGGACTCTGGGGGATGGTGGAGGACAGGAAGGCCTGGAGGAATGTTATCCATGGGGTCGCGATGAGTTGGACATGACTTCACAACTAACAACAACAAATATGGATTTTCATCTTACACTTGTATTTGTGCATCAAACTAACAAGTGATATTGATGGGATATAGAGGGATTTCCCTATTTAAACAAGCAAGCAAACTGGGTTGTACATATTGGCTAAAAATTATGCAGTCTCACCTGATTCCTATTTTTCTGCAGAGAGCAGCAGGCGTTGAATTTAATACAGTCAGTATTACAGTGGAATGGATAACACAGCCATTTCCTCAGGCAGACTAATGGACGGTTTCATCTTCGATGTGAAAATAATAGGCATGTTGCCTTCTGCCCCACTCTTCAGTAAAGTGCAGAGTCCCTTTACTGTGAAGGACAGACTGTGAGATAATTGATTAGTATTCAGGGCAGATTCCCTTCTGCACCAGTTCATCTGATGTGCAGAAATGTCCCTGAATGCATGGAGTATTTACTGGTTTAGTTTGCTTGTTCATTTGTTTTACTTCAGTTCCCATTAATATAGTTTGCAATTTGCATTTGACTGCCAGGCCTAGTCACCCACTGTGCCTTGCCACAGGGAGTCACTGTTGCTCCAGATGAGGTGAAGGTTGTGCTTAGGTTTTTCAGCCTCTCCAATCATGTCTGTTTCGCATGTTTCATTCAAAGATAGCAAACATCTCTAGCAGCTTCTAGCATTGCTGACTTTCAGATGTGTGTGCCAGGCAGGCTTCAGAAGCCCCTGTGTACAGTACTCAGACTCTGTGTGGCTAGCACAACACTGCGTCCGCATAGAGATGTTTCACAGCCCCTTTTTAAAAGCCCTTCTTCATTTTCTACCTGATGAAGAAAAGTTATGAGAAGATGCAGGTGAGAACAGATACTCGTAAATGCAGGGGGAGGTTCAGTTTGAACAGGATAACGGCCAGTGGGAAATGGCACAGTGCACACACACTTGCCCGTTCGTTCTTCTCTTTCCAGTCCCAGCCTGCCCGGATTGATTTCCATGGGGACAGGGAAAGAAATCAAAAGTTATGCACAGCTGTATGAAAGAGCCTGAAAAAAGCCAGTTAGGCCGAGAGCCCTCTGATGTAAGCTAGCACACTCCTTCAGCGAGACTATATTAGCTTGGATTCATAGCTCTGTCCAGAGAAGGGGTGGGGGGACTGCCTGTATTTGTTAGCCAACATGCACAATCCTATTTATCTGCTTGTTTGGTTATTTAGGGATTTCCCAAACATCCCATCAACATCAGTTCTCAGATTGAAATGTTTTGCACCCCTGGGCTAGACAGTGTGTATCATATCAAGTCTGCAATCTTCCAATGTGTCTTCCAACCAGACAGAGCTGTCCCAAGACATTTTTCTGTTTGAAGCGAAGAAGATAAAACCCTCCCATCTGCTTTACAAAGGCCAATTAGACTGGCAGTTTCATCTTTCTTTCACATGGGGATCGGGCAGCATCTGCCGCTAAATCAGAAGACGGCAAGTGAGCTCATGGGATGAAAGCCAGGCCACGTGGCACAGAGTCCTCTCCTCCCATACCTTGCTGGCACCTCCCAGCATGTGCCACCTGAGCTAACTGCCTCACTCTGCCTCATGGCAGGGCCGAACTCGAAACCAAAGACGAAAACAGACGCCTGTTCTGTGCTTGTGTGTTCCTGACACTAGTACACATTGCTGAGTCTTTTCCTTTGGCCTGGTGTGTACTAGACTCATTTTCTTTACTGTACCCCATGTTTGGATCAGCAGAAGCATCTGATGCAGGGGGATGCTATTAAAATGAGCATTAGAGGGATCTTTAAAATAATTATCCAAACAGACTGGATTATATTTCGGTGCAAACACATGTAGTGACATTGCCTGTCTCCATGGGAAACTTTGGGAGTCAAGCTGCAAGTCCAAGTTAGACATTTGTGCAAAGACCCATTCCAGTAGAGAACTGTTACTTATACTGCCTTTTTTGAGGAAAGATGATCACAATTGCTTCGGTTACTTGTACCAGCCTCCACATGGAACACTCACACCTTGAGTTTAGTGGCATATATGGAGGACATACTCCACCAGCATGTGAAAACTGTCAACATCTGGTCTGGGGTTCTCACATGCTACTCTACCTTCATGAAAAGGAGTCAGGACTGACCATCCAGAAATCTGAAGGATGCTTCCTGGAGGGAAAGGAAAGCCAAAAAGCGTTGACTATTCTAGGAAGAAGGTGGAAGATCCATTTATTACATTGATGCTGGTGTCCAACATGCTTTCTGTTACTGTTGATTCAAATTAATTTGCACAGGGAGGGGAGGGGAGGGAAGGGAGAAAAGCCACCAACAGCAGCACCTTTCTTATCTGTATAAATTCAAGGCAAATTCTTTTCAGACCAAGTCTGGCCCAAACTCTCTCTGGAGCAGAGCAGCTAAAGTTTTCCCCTCTCATTAAGTCAAGGTACAGAGTAGCCAAGTCCATTCATGTGATTTTGACCTCTGAGGGAGAAACTCTTCCAAGCATCCCACCCTATCCCTGGAAATAAAAATGTCATAACAACAAATTAGCTGGAAATGTGTTGCCTTGTCAAGATACCTGACTTTGCTGCCTGAGGTAGCTGCCTCCTTCTGCCCATGACTGGCTTTGCTTCCAGCCCTCCTTAACTTTTCGGAGGGTGCCTTCCCCATTTCGAACCATCTGCTTTTGGGTGAGTGCCAGGTGCCAAGATAGAAAGAGGCAAAGGACACATTAGATGCGTGGCCACATGCAATATGTCTTGTTAAAAGAAAGGAAGGGATAGCTGCAAGCCTGCCAATCAGGAACTGGATGCTATTTGTGTGTGTGTGTAAACCTCTTCCTTCCACAGGGTTGTCAAAAATGCCTCTGAAGCTGCTGTGCGCTGCTGGAGGGAAACTGCGCAATAGAAGCTTCCTTCTCGTGGCAAGAACTACTCAAAGCAAATGTCATATTAATCAAAAAGAGTAAGATTTTTTTAAACTGTTGTCACAGACAGAATCCCAACAATTATAGTTTAGTGCAAAGTGCTGAAAATTCTTTGTTAGAACTCTAACTTGAAGACCACATCCCAGCAGGGACCTTTGAAGGAGCTGCAGAAGGGACAAGCGGCCATGGGATAGCCATCCTCAGGGACTGTCACAGGAACACCACCAATTCTCTTTGGTGGTGCGCCAGGTCCTCACTCACTCCACCTTCAGGAAGGGGGTTGAGATTCCTCTTTTGAAGTTGGCTTTTTAAAGCCAGCAAGAGCGGCTTGGGGCATCCTGGGGTGAGTCCTCCTGAGGCAGCTGGCCCAACCCGCTCTCTTCCTGAGGCCCAAGAGCGGGTCAGGCCAGTGACCTCATGAGAACACACCACAGCATGCCCCATCCACTCTTGCTGACAAGCGCGAAGGCACATTGGTGGTTTGACCTCCACCACTCCTCCAAGCGGCAAATCTGGTGGTGCTATTGGAGGTGGCAGCAACTGTTCTGGTGGTGGCAGCATTTCCTTGGCATCTTCAGCAGCTGCTGCCATCCCTGCTCCAACCCTACCCCCAGGGACAAAGCCCAAGATGGAGCAGATGGCACATGGGAGGTTGTTACGTTTGGCCCCTCTTGCCTTCCTAAGCCTCAGGAAGAGAGCCGGGCAGCCCAGCAGCCACCAAAACCATGCCTGTGCCATCACTGGTATCTGGACTGGGGGTTGAACAGGGCAGCTCCGAGCCCTCCACAAGCCACAGAATAACCTCAAAGAGTCACACGTGGCTTGCGAGCCTCTGTCTGGCCACCCCAGTTATAGTGGCTCTCAGAGGACTCATTGCAAGTATAAGCATATATATGTGAGACACACTCATTTTTCCATTGGTATAGACAAGCTATGAGTAATGGCATGATTCACATCCTCATTAATGAAGACAAGGTATACTAAATAACCGTGATTAGTCTTGAGTCCTTGATTGGGAATTAATCATGTCACTGGCAACTGAGAGTCACCAGCCGGAAGGAGTCAAGAATGACCAAAAATAGAACGGGTATCTTTCAAACAATTCTCCAGTCAGTTAAAAACCATTCTCAGTTATTATTCCTTTAGGAGTGCTACTGCAGTCTACACAGTTTGCCCTAACAAGCATGCATCAAAGAGCTAGTAATAAGAGAAATTCTCCACCTCCCTTCTAATAATCTCTGAGGTTGAATATGGTCTGATTCAGCAAGGCTATTTAAATCACAAGCAAGCAGGTACAGACGTATCTGTTTGAGGTGCGGTGTATCAGTCAGAAATCAAAGGAGTGAACTTGCATTTTTAAAGCAAAGAACACACTGGACCTGTCTAACTTCCCAAATTTCTGCATCAACCTAAGTGAGCACAGTGCATTTCTTCCGATTTCCCATTTCCAAAAGGAGGAGTGAAATGACTAATATCTGACTAAAAATGCCAGGAATATTCCTGGTTAATTAACAAGATGCAATCCCAGGGAGGCAATGGAATCCTGCAGGATCTGAGCTCCAAGATCCTGCAGTCCTAGAACTGGGACTCCAAAGGCCCAGTCCTGTCCTGTCCTCTTGCAACCAGCAACTGCAGAAAGAGCCACACGGCTAGGACAGGGGCCACAACTTGTGCTGATGTCAATCAACACCCCAGGCTCCTTCTCTGTCCCTCCCTGGCATTACATTTAGACAGCTAAGACCAGAGGTCTCAAACTCGCGGCCCGTGGGCCAGTTGCCGGGACGGGTGGGGCCCTGTGGCCTTCAAAGCGCTGGTGGTGCCCGGGCCAGCGGCGGGAGGAGCGGCCCACCACCACCGCGGTGGTGGAATACTTGATGCGGCCCAGCCTCACCCAGACTCTACTTCCTGCGGCCCCCAGGTAAGTTGAGTTTGGGACCCCTGGCTAAGACTGCCTGAAGAAACTTCACAGTGTGAGACATGGCAGCTGTGGGGATGGTCACTGCCATGCCTTGCTCCTGCCACCAGGTGCTTGTAAGCTCTGGGTTTGGAGGCTTACATGCCTCTGCAGCAGTGGAGATGACAGCGGAAGAGTTTTTGGTGCTTTCAGATGGATTGCAATAGCTTCATTGCAAGAGGTCTTGAAAGGCCTGGAACATGCATCTTCCTGGCCAAAACCCTTTCCCTACTGCTCAGGGAGCAATCAGCCTGTGGGGAAGGGCCATTGCTGCACTCCCGGTAGGTCCGGCTCTGGGTTTTGGAAGGCCTTTGGGCTGGACACCCTCCATGGGCCTTTGCTCAGAGTCTGCCTTCTCACCAGAATGGCTGTCATAAAGGTCATGGGCTGCTGCTGCTGCAACTTGTTCTCTGCCTCTTTCTTTTCATTGCTACCACTTGCCTGCTTGACCGGCAGGCAGGAAAAGGCTGTTGCATCTCCTGCTCTTCCTCCTCACCACCCCACTTGTCCAAGCCAGAGCGAGAGGCAAGTGAACAAGCAAATGGCAGCAGTGAGTGGGAGGCGCAGCTCCAGGTGGCTCATGGCTGTGGGCCCCTGCTGGGGTGTTGTCCCTTGGCAGATGCCCAAGCACACCTACCCCAGACATCCACCCTTCCTATACCAGTGGTTTGCGCCTATGAATAGGGATGGTATCGTGTTTTTAAATTCCACAGTTGTATTAACTGGCTGTGGCCTCCACACAAGGGAGGGCGTGTCTTGCAGGAAGCAGGCATCCCCATGCAGAGAGAGGAAGGCACAAGAAACAACCAGTTGCTCTGTGTTTGCATGCGATTCTTGCGTCAGGCTGGCAGCTGCATGCATGAAGTCCACTGCAGCACGTTAAGTCACATCAATTTGCTTTTCTACCAAAACATGGCACTCCAACTGGCACAAATGGTCTCAGGTGAGCTGGCCAAAACAAACCAGAAAATATCACAAAGGCAGTGATTCCATGGGTGCCCTTTCCAGGACTAACAGAGCATAGGATCTTTTTGTCAGTCGCTCAGAGTAGTTTTTTAATCCATCAGATGCCAACTGGAAGGAAAGCACTTTTCTCAGAGCAGAGAAATAGAGACACGTACCTGTGTGCCCAAAGCAACATAAAGCAGAGCCGGGGCATAGAAACTGGCCTGGGGGCAGATCCAGTTCTCCTGGGCTCTAACCTGGTCCTTGGGGGTCTCACATGGCCACCCCGATTGCTCATTGTTTTGAGGTTTTCTGGATTGCATTCTATTTCCCCACTCTAATGTGTTGAAATGGAGCACCAACTTACTGACACCAACAGTTAAGTGCTTCAGGTTAAAATATGCAGTGATTTTGGGTGTCCCTCTGCCCCTCCCACCTCAGTGTCTTCTTTCTTCCCCTCCACCCCTCCATTCTTCCCCTTAAGGGGAATGCAGTTCCTAAGAATTTCTCTGAAATTAAATTCAACACTGTGGAAGCAGAGAATTGACTGTTTTGGATTGCCTTCTCATAATATGGAAGGGGTATGCGGAGACAGCTTAGATACAAGTTTCATTAATGGTCCAGTCCCATTAAAGAAATGACGTGTTTCTGAATATTTTGAGCCTCTTAAAGGCAAATTTAAGTTCTCATTAGCTTAAAAAAAAGCCAATGGGAGAGATAAAAAGAGTATTTTCAAGCTGCTGGATAGCTGTGCTTTATCCTAACCTCTCCCCCATGATATGCAAACACACACTAATTATCCACTATCTAAACAGGTCTGATTTCACAAGACTGACACTAAATTGCCTTCCTTAAATTTACAGCAGAAATCCAAATTCATCAAGTGCATTTAGGTTTTGTAAAAATCCTAATTAGGTGAGTTGAGAAACATACCAGCAGAACTAAGCGTTTAAATAGGTTTCCACACAGCCTGGAAACCGGGACAGTTTTCAGAGCTTAAGAATATACTTTAGGCAACACTGTGAAAAATAATTTGCAATCAAGGTACAAAGCTAAAATGGTTGGGGTTTTGTCAGGAAAACCATTTTAATTGCTTTTCAAAACCCAGACAGAATATAAATGTGAGTCAACAGTTTTGAAAAGAAAATTAGAACAACTGGAACCTTGCCTATGCGCATTCCCACATGCCGCAACTTTTTGTTGCAAAGCCCACTTGTCACCAAATTCACAAGCCATGATAATCATAACAAATAGTCCAAAGTCATTTCCAGAAGAACCTATTACAAGCAGAAGTGCTGCCAATTTGTAGCAATCAACCCAAAAAATGGACTTCAAAGCAAGGCTCTCACTTTTAAGCACACATCACTTTCTAGCCCGGGACGCAGTAGCCATTGGAAACACACACTTCATTTTGAAGAACACATATACAAAGTGTTTTCAAACAAATTTTACCATTTTATTGCAACCAGAAAGGGCAAGTTAGATAAAAAAGCTGTGTCAGAGGAAAAACTATTTTACAAGAATACCCCCCCTCAAAAAAATCAGTCGTACTCAAAAGTGTCACAAATTTTTTACAAAGACCAGGTCAATATAAACCTATTTTAAAACAGAGTGCAACAGAAGCATCCACAGGTGATAAATGATCATTGGATTAAGCTTTATAGCATGGATGGGGAACTTATTTTAGTCTAAGTTCCAAATTCCATTTTGGAGAAGATTTTTGGGGACTGTAATCCATCGATGGACAGGATCAAAGGCAAAGGGGGCCTAAAACTACCAAAAAAGGGGGGGGGAAAGCTGCCAGTATATTGTACTTAAACTAAGTACAAGTTTAGGAGAGGCATTTCCTCCTTTAGGAGAAAGGAGGAAAATGGCACAGAAGCCCAGAAACAAGCCATTGGTGGTCAGGGGAGGTACCATTTAGGTTCCCCCAAAGGGCAGTTTGGGATGCCAGGAAAGCTAGTTTCAGTCGCCAGGCCTAAGTTTCCCCAGCCCTCTTCTATGGAAATAGCAACAGAGAAATAATAGCCAAGAAAGGCTGGGTGGGCCTATTTCCACATCAATTTGATCCTGTGTTCTTATGAAGATGCTGTTGCAATAGCATTCTCCTGTGAAAGAAAATTCATTTTGGAAATAGCTATGCTGCCAGGAAATGGTGTTTTTTGCAACTCTGGAAGCGTCTTTTCATATTTATAAAATAAAGGCAAGCATCCAGGACAATTTTCACCAGACACATACAACTATGTAGTGTGAATGAATCTCTGCACGAACAAGGGCGCTATTTTCTTTCAGTGGGCAAAGACTCCAGCTCCATCTCTCTCACAGTTGTGCAATGGCCTAGTGTTTACTGGTTTCTACATAAAATGTGAGCCTTAAGAAACTCTGGGCAGATTATGCAATGCAAGCAAACCGCAGCAAGCACTTTAAGAGGGCACCCAACTAGGTCCAACCCAAACTAGAGTGTGCAATTTCAGTAAAGAGAGTGAATACCAACAATTAGAAGTAAAAAAATAGTGCAACAATGGAATGTGAAAAATGTAAACTGGTTGATGGCGTCAACATAATACATGGTTTAAAAGACGAAGTAAAGGTATATGAGGATGTAGAAAATATGCTGAACTGAACAGGGGAAAGAAGTCTAAAAGCTGCTAAGCGCAAGTGATTCCACAGGTACCTTCACGTTGCCTTTTTCATTGTGTCAGTCCATCCCAGTGGAGAACCACCCTGATGTTTCTGAAACAGGACCAAATTGTTGGGCAATGTGAATCAGTGGGAGGAAAGCGCAGCGGAACAGATTTCAGCTAAACATTAGAAGGGAAGCAGATTAGTTTAAGTGTTTAAGCAGCACTAGGCAGGCATCTGTCACGGATGCACTGTATGGGAAGTGGGGATGTATGGTCTCCAAAGTCCCTTCCAATTCTGTGGAGAGAGTTGCTTCTGGAAAGACGGTAGTTCAAAAGCTCCAGTGTATAAGAGCATCACCACAAAACAAAACCTACCAAATCCTAACTATTAACTTTGGATTGTGATATTAGTTAAAACTCTGCTTATAAACACCCCTCTCCTTATCCCTGAGTCAGTGGAACTATCCCTTGCTCAAGTTAAATGAAGATTATGCAATACATCTTGTGCAATATGCCAGTTTCAAGAAGGGTTCACAAAGACTAGAGAAAATGTCTACATCATCTTATTGAATATTTTAAAGCGAAATCTCTGGGTGGTGATTATATTTCTTCAAAAAAAAAATAAAGCATGATGATGGAATTAAAGGAAAGGAAAATGCTCTTTCCACTTCTTTCCTAACATTCCATTTAATTAATAACCATGTAAGAGGAAATTCACAATGAGCCTGTCAAGTGCAAAGCCTTTCCTTGTGCAAAACCGTGTATGTTCCACAAAAATACTTCCCATATTCCAAATGAGGCACTTGAGGCAGGTAGACATTTGGGCTATGAAATTACAGTACAAAGATCTGATGACTGCCTGTTTGCATTACTCATACAAGTTCAACAAATGCTTTCTTTAGTTCTGTGCTTTTGTAGTTGAAAGCAAATATTTAGCTGCTTGTGTGCAAAATTGTATATTTTTACAGTGCCATTTCTAGGGAACCTCAGAGCATAAGGCTGTCTCAGAAACAGTGATGTTCAAGATCACAAGTCACTGTGAATTTGTTTCCCACTAGCATACACACTGATATTTTTATGTTTCTGTCTACAGTCTTTGGAATTATAGGCTGATAATCAACATAATGCCTTGGCAATGTTTAAGGCTGTAAAAATAAATTTGTCTGCATTAGAAGATCCTTGACAAGACCCAACCTTTAAAAAACAACACTGAAGATTATTGTTAAGCATTCACAATAATATTTCCATATAAACATTGAGGAAAAATAAAAATAAATTGTCCTTAATTGTATAAATATTACACAACTGATTGAAAGTGGGAATAAATGGAATTCCCCTTTACAAATGGCACAGCCAGTTTTGCTGTTTAGTTGTATATTTGTTCTGTTCAGGATGTGGTGCAATCCTTGGATACATATTAGGAAGTCAACCCACAGGAATAACAACTGGCAAAAGTCCAGTTGGAAATGCCTATTTTGTGTTAAACATTCATTTTACAGCATGACCAACTTGCAGTCAGTTCCTTGTGACACCCTCTTCTTAGAGGATAGAAGATGCAATGCATCTTTTCAGCCATGTCATTCTCCAGTTACAACTAACATCCAAAACTTGGGTCGCTTGCTTTTCCTTTCTGGCATTTAAGTCCATTCGTCATAACAATCTGAAAACACACCGTTGCTGTCCCTTTCCACGTCCAAAGTTGTTTGCATTCCTACACAACATTCTATTGCAAGTCACTGTTTGAAAATCCATTCCAAAAACTAAGCAGAGCTGCATCCAATCCGTTTTTTCAAAGAGACCACAGAAAAGCTGATGTCAACAGGTATTCTCCTTTTAAAACACTAGCAAGCTCTTCAAGTGTTAAGACTTCATTTTGTTTCTGAACCACAGAAGTCATGCATTTGCCACCAAGATTATTCTGCTACAGTTTCCTCTTTGTTCTGTTCAAGCAATGACTTGCTGTCCACAGTTCCATTGCCACTCACATTCACATCACCGTTGCTCTGGGGTTCCTCAGCTGGACGGCATGTAAAGGTATAGTTCTCATTGTCTGTCATGAGCATGGGCAACGACTCCTCGGTCTCGGGTGCTTTGGATGCTTTCCGAATTGGAGGAGGGGAAGGTGGTGTGGTAATCATGGGCCCAGAAAAAGGCCGGTAAACTCCCACCTCTGCATTTTCTGGTCTCACAGAGTTATCCAGCAAGTGTCCATAAACCATGGCCTCATCGATCACTGCATAGACATGAGACTCATTTTTCTTCCTTTCCTTTTTGAATATGCCCTGCCGTCCAGGTATTTGGGTGTTGATGTTGGTATTATACACTCCCACCATTGGGACCTGGCTTTCTTTTTTCCTGATTAAAGATACAAAGCAAACTAATTAAGAATGTGCTCTTCTGTATGTGGATACACAAGCTCTCTCTCTCTCTCTCTCTCACACACACACACACACACACACACAATTTTTCCTTCCAGGATTTCTCTTTGCAGCACATACAATGCAGAAGCTTACAAATCTTGTTTGACCAATAAGATTTAATATAACACCTTCAGCTTGGTTAGGACCAATACACAGACATTTCTTAGGGTCATCAATTCTTCCTCATCAGAGTGTGTGGGAAAAGCTGGATTTGCAAACTGCTGTATGCTGGTGATTCACCCATATCACCAGGGTTATAGAAAAAGAATACCCTTCCTTCCCTATAAAGTACATGCTGGCTTAAACATCACTGCTATTTTATTTTACTTTTCAGGGACAGTGTGTGGTAATCTGCCAGGGGCCTGCTAAGACCTAGGAAGTCAACAAAAATTAGAGGTTTCAATTAAGCTCCAGTGAGCCACTGTGTTTGGCCAGCAGACAGAGTCTTGCTTAGCGAGTTACATACTGTACAGTCCATATCAATAAAAAGAGCAGCAAGCATAAAACAGTCAGTACATCAGTGCTCAGTAACTCAGAGGCTTAATGGAGTAAGCTCAGTTTGTCCATCAAAGCTGCAAGAAACTGAATCTGATAGTCCCCTCTTGGGAGCAAGTGAAAAGTCTTGTCTGTATGGCCTTGCCTAACATGTGTCCGCCCTGCAGATGCGTCAAACACGAATTCTCATGATGGAAGTTGTAATTCAGACAACACCAACTCTGAGGAAGGCTGATCTCCCTCCCTCTCACACGCAGCAATCAATTTCAATCCTTATTTTCACATGGGAATGAGGCAAAATAGCCACCTCATGGAGAAAAAAGAAATTCCTAATACATTCGTTTAAGAATTTCCTCTGATGTAACTTTGCACTGGGTGTGGGCCTAGTTCCTATGAGGAGCTTAAGATCCTCAGTCCTCAAAAACCAATTCTAGGAGTGTGTATCGGCATTGGCTCAATCTTAATGACGTTTCTGAAGCGTGACTACCTTGCAGACACAAAGCACGCAGTCATAACTGCTTGTCACAAGGTCACTTCCGTTAACGGGGGAGAAATTGGGTAACTGGGCTTGTACACTGAGACAGTGATGCACTGGGCCCGCTTGCCAATGGAGATGTCAATAAAGGGGAAGGAAAACTTGCCCAAACAAAGGTCAACAAGTCTGTGGCTGGCCAGCCATGGGAAAGCCCCTAGTTCAACTAGCAACCTTTATAGAGTTTTAACTGTACAGAAGTCTATCTGCCTTATGTAGGTTATGAGAAAAGGAAGTACCTCCACCCTGCAAAAAAAGGAACTTAGAATATGGATATATTGCATATTATGAGTACAAAAAACCCCAGAAGATTCATAGAGAACCTGCCCTTAGAGAGGACCAGGAAGGGGGAATAGAAAGGAAAGCTGTTATTGTAAGTGTGCAGTTCTGTACAAATCATGGCTCGTTGCATACTTCACACAAATGTTGCCAATGGTGCAGTGGCCGAGCATCTGCTGTGCTTTCGGAAGGCCCTCAGTTCTATCTCCAGCACCTCCAGGGATGACAAGAAAAATTGCTGCCTGAAACCCTGGAGACCATTGACAATCACTGTCAAGACTATTGGGCCAGATGGACTGATGCTCTGCCTCAAACAGAAGCAGGCTTTCTCTGCCCCATGCTATGACTGCCTACAACCCAGCAGCCAAACACACCATTCAACACCACTCATTTTAGGAGCATGTAACTCTGAGCAGGGCTGAAGCCTTTCCAGACTAGAGAGGACAGAGCAAACCATGGCTGGTAGCACCATAACAAAATATCAAAGAAGAGGATGCTAGCTGGGGATCTGGTTTTGACTGGGTCTGCTTGTTCTTATTGATTTACTTATTTGGATTTTTTGTATGCTGTCCCATTCGCATAAGCCTTGGGATGGCTTCCAACATCATAAATAAAACAATCAGATAAGTACATATAAAATCTGGATTCATCCTAGCTAAAAATTTAAAACCAATAAATAATATTAACCATTATTAAAATATCGTTTAAATAAAAAGGTCTTGCCTGGTGCCGAAAAACAAATAATGATAGTGCCAGGCGGACCTCTCTGGGGAGTGCATTCCATAAGTGGGGCGCCACTGCAGAGAAAGCCCTCCTCCGGGTACTCACCCTCCTAATATCTTTCACGGAAGGTTCCCGAAGAAGGGTCTCTGCTGCCGAACTCAAGGTGCGGGAGGGTAAATATGGGCAATTATGGAACCTCCCTGGAGCCTTCTCTGGCCAAATTAAAGTTAGCTACAAATCCCACAAAAATTAACCCTCTACTTCTCCCATCCTGGGCTAATACAGGAACACAGACATTAAGCAGCAGGATCCATCTTCGACCTTTTCTCCTTCATGTCCTCCTCTCGAGGCTACCTACATCTGACCTTCCCAGTCTACTGTCTTCCAGATGTTTTGGACTTCAGCACCTATCAGCCCCTCCCAGTATGGGAGGGAATGCTGGGGAGCTATGGTCCAAAGCAACTAGAAGGCAGCAAGTTGGGGAAAGCAGGCTTCCATGGTCATCTCCACCTACTAAAGATGGTGGTAGAGGAGAAAGAATCGCAGGTGTCCAACCAGTATGAGGAGCCTTCCTCATAATTCGCCTCGTTGGGACCAGTTAGACACAGAAAGCAGACAAACTGCTCTTGCAGTAGGACTCAGGAGATCCAGGTTTTAGTACCCACTTGGCCAAGAAGCTCACTAGGTGACTTTGGGCCACTCACTGGCTCTCAGTGAAATCCACCCATACAGGAATGTTTTGAGGATCAAAGGATCACGTAAACCAACTTGGGTTCCGTACAGCAGAGAGAGAGAGGGAGGGAGGGACAGACTGAGATTT
The DNA here is from genome assembly GCF_004798865.1 of Varanus komodoensis. Classification (NCBI taxonomy): domain Eukaryota; kingdom Metazoa; phylum Chordata; class Lepidosauria; order Squamata; family Varanidae; genus Varanus; species Varanus komodoensis. The sequence goes on along the minus strand of NW_025335269.1, from coordinate 21,231,386 downwards.
AACTATCTGCCTCTAGCAAAACTCTGGCACATTTTACTCCACTTGAAAAGGCCTGGAGAATAAAGCAAACCTACTTTTTATTCTTCTTCTTCTTTATAACGCAGCAGACAACAAGCCCGACAGCTGCTAGCACCACTATTGTGCCAACTACTGCACCAACGACAACTCCCACTCCTGTGAAAATAAGAGGGGGAGAGAGACGTTCAATGCGATGCAACCCAAGAGATGGCCCGTCCTTTGCTGATGCACAGCTGCTGTAGTTCATGCGCTTCTCTGCTTCAGAAATACACTGGGAGTCTTTTTCTGAGCACATGCATCAGCCCCCCCCCCCCCGAATCAAAGTCTCATATGAGAGAGAGAGAGAGAGAGAGAGAGCGAGAGCGAGAGCGAGAGCGAGCACATTAGAAAGATCTGGCAGGGAAGCAGTTAAGCATGAAAGACACTCTCTGGTTTAAAATTTTCATGCTATGTGTTTGACACTTGAAAGAGATTGGATTTTATATACTGCACACTTATTACCAGCCGTGTCACAGAGCCATGTTTCGCAGGGGTGTAGCATGCAACACTTTTTGATTAGCAGGGACACCAATGTTCCCTCTTGCTCCCCACACAGGAGTCCTTATTCCCTCTGAGCTTACCCACAGTCCTGCCACAATAGGAGCTGGCACGAGAAGAAGGGAATTTTCTCTGTAACAATATATTGGCCTAGTTTGCACAATCATAGCAAGGGAGATGTGATGGTGGCTTATTTCTCCTTCAGCGTGTACCAGGGAGACTGGCACATTGTCATTTCCTTCACTGGTTTGTTACTGTTTGGTACAAAACTGGAGAGATGGGCTTGCTGGTATGGCTAAAAAGCCATCCAGAAATCATGGGCCATTTTTGGGTTCTGGGTGGCCTGTTAACTGAAGCAACAATCTAACAACTTTGTCAGATTCTGGTGCTACTTCAAGCCACACTAGCAAATGTAATCTCTGTCTCTGTCTCTGTCTCTCTGTGTGTGTGTGTGTGTGTGTGTGTGTGTGAGAGAGAGAGAGAGAGAGAGAGCGAGCGAGCGAGCGAGCGAGCGAGCAGAGAAAATAAACTATCACGGCTTATTTTCTCTTGTCTGGATCATGCGCACTGGGTCTTTGTTTCTTTGTTGCAATATAAAATATTTGGGCATCAATGGGCAGCTAAGAACTGCTCCTGGTAGAGATACAGTGACTTGTCGATATGGCAAGCTGCCAGCAATGTTGGATTCTTCCTGGAAGGACTGTGGCAGAGAGCTCCTGCCTTCGGGATCTACCATTCCACCACTGCTTATTGTACATGTGCAAACATACTCATAGAAGGGGCAGAATACAAAACAGTCTGGAACTCATGACCTTTTCTGTAAAGCCAGAACTGTCCTTCCAGTGGTTTATAGCGCATGGATGGCAGGACAGGAAGGCAGGGGGAGAAAGATGAAAATGAAAATGGCAAGAAAAAGTCACAGGTTGCACAACTGAAGAATGATCACGTACATGATGTTCTCTCTTTTCAAGGCACAGTGGGTTAGAAGCAGATACAGTCCTACATAGTAAGTCTCAGTGATTTCAAAGAAAATAGACAGAAATTCTGTAAACTGGTGCCTTGCAACAGCAGGGGGTTGGACCCAATGGCCTTCATAGCCCCTTTCGACTTTACTATTCTATGAACGGCAGTGATTGCAATGTGCTATTCTAAATATAACTAAAGCTGGATCCAATCCAATGGGCATTGCATAAAACATCCAAAAGTATTACAGAAAAAGAGGTGAAAGCAAATAGTCCTGAACAGTAGTATACAATTTAACATGTAAAGGTTAGCTGCAACAGGGAACATATCCCATGTTGTCTACTAAGCATATACCACAGAGGTTTAGAAACCAAAAAACACAAATGAATATTGATACAAAATGCCCTATATGTGAGTTTTTCCCATGGGTATCTTGCATGTTTAATAAAAGAAGAAGAGTTTCAATCACAGTGGACATTCTGTAGCATTTGTGCAATGAAAATGTGAATTGACATTTCATTTCATTTCTGTACCGCTCAGTGGCCAACATTCTCTGGGTGCTTCACAAAAATTTAAAACAAATTAAACCAGCAAAAAAACTGTTATAGGGTTTTGATAAAAACCCCTATTATTAAAATCCCATCCTATGCCATTAAATGCCTTGGAATAGCACAGACCTGACTTGATGTTGCAAAGACTAGGTGGACCACACTGGGGAGATTATTCCACAATCAGTGGACTACCACCAAAAAGACCCTCTTCTTTACTGCCCTTATCTCAGCCTCCGTTGTAGGAGGGTTCCTGAGAAGGACCTCAAGTGAGCATCCCAGCGAATGGGTAAATTCATACAAGGAGAGACTGCAATACTGAGCTATAAAAGGCCTTGCAGATGAAAACCAGCACCTTGGTACTAACTCAAAACAATTGTATTCTCTGATGATGTACTTTGGGTGTGTTTGCTTTTTTAAAACTCCTTTTTGTTCTTCGCCTATTTTACTTCCAAACTTTTGAATGTTTTTTAGTTCTGGTGTTCAAGGTATCTAAGCTACCATAAAGGATTATTAAGTGGAAAGAGGGAATATAAAACTGTAGATAAGCATTATTGAGCCTTTAACAAACTAGTTCCAAGCCAGTCAGGGTTGTGTTGCGGTTAAGAGTGTTGGCCTGGGACACAGGAAATCCATTTCCTAGTCCCCACTCTGTCATGATGCTCACTTGGTGACTATGGGTCAGTCACAGACTTGCAGCCTACCTACCTCACAGGGCTGTTGTGAGGATGGAGCAGTGAGGAAGAGAACCTTGCAAGCCACCTTGGGTTGCTTGCAAGAGGAAGAAAGGTGGGACAAAAATTAATATAACAACAACAACTGCTGACTCTGTGTTCACCTAGATGGCATGAAATCACAACCATTTCCAGGAGTTGTGTCTTGTTGCTGTAACAGGGCTTGTGAATCAATGCATAGCAAGGGGAACAACAGAATGCCCAGCAGACTCAAGCCATGGATCATTTTAGTTGTGTGGTTGAAATGATCAAATGCTTTGGTCAGATCTTTAGCAAAACAAGCACCGTTTTGAACGGCTTGATCTAGGTGGGCAACTTATGGGTTGCATCTTTTAAAAAATCGACTAGGATTAAATAACGCGGGGAAAGTGAACCTGAAAGCCAGCCCTTGGAAGACCTTTTTTTTTCTTTTGTGTGGACTCAGAAGTACCATGGTTGCATGAAAAAAGGGCCCATGTTTGATTGATGCCTTACCTGATTTGTTTGTATTAAGTGTCACCACAAATTGCATGCTCAGGATACGCTTGGCAGATGGTTTGCAGTTAGTGATGTTTACCCAGAAATGGTGGCGCAGATCTAGAGCTCTTGGCAGCTTTTCATCATCACGACACACTGTTTCCTCTGCATTTGGTCTCTGTTCCTTTACATTGGTGAACGCTCTGCTTTTTTCACAAGTCACACCCATCCGTTCGCTTAGGAAGGAGAGCCGTGCAACTTGCTTTGGTTGCACACTGATGTTCCAATAAGAAGATATGAAAGGAGGCAAGCCTTCCAACCAATTGGGGGTCTGGAGGTAAATTTTGGCATTGGGATCTGGTGTAAGGGTGAAAATACAGTCTTCTGCAGAGACAAAATGACACATACACAACATCATTCCCACTCTTTATTGCCACAGGACAAGTCAAAATGAACACCTTGCTAATGGGTTTTGGTAACTAGTGATGTACACCTGCAGATTCTGCAAAACAGACTTTAAATCCATACCTGGCAGGTGCATCTTTTTTTCATCATTACTACAAAGTAGGCACAGGAGGCCCAATCTGGAACAGAACCCAAGCAGGGAGCTTTTAAGATCTGGATTGTACCTCCTGAGCCTACCCTAGAGGAAGAGGAATAATAATAATGATAATTGCAGGGCCCTAACTATTCAGGGACATGCTACTCCATACCTCAATATATTTATTATTTAAAGTTTTTATATGCCACCCAATACTAAAAGTCTCTGGACAGTTTACAAATTTCATGCCATCATTGTGAAGTTGCAGAAACGCCACTTGGGAAAGTGAAGCTTCCACTGTGAACACAGCTGTCCTCAGAAGTGCAAACTTTTTCTAAATAAACCAATTTGGGAAGAAGTCAAGTAACTGGTTATTTATTTATTTATTCGATGTATATGCCACCCCATTAGCTATAGGCTTTCTGGGTGGCTTATAAGGTTAATTTACTCCCTCCTTGGTATTCATCCTTTCTTCCAACACTATAGTCTACTCGCTTGACTTTAACTAGGACTGTGTAAATGGTGCACATCAAATGCGATGGAACTTAGATGCTTCATATTGCTTCATGGGAGTCTAAAAATATCTTGGCATCATCGCTACAGAGAATTCTTCGACAAACGAGCAGGTAAAATATGCTGTAATCTAGAGCCAGAATGGATTTTACGAAGGCTTTAAGCTTTTGAATAAATGTATTTGAACCAGTGAAAACTCCCCACCTTGGCCAGCTCCCCTTAGTCCTATAGTAGTTATAATAGTTTTTTTGGGTTTTTTTGGCAATCAATTCCAGAATCCACCAGCCAGAACCAGGTGCAAAAGAAATATCCTTCGAATGAAAGACCAGGGTGCCCCTGAGCACATTTCAGCTTCAGAATTTGTTTTTAGTTCCAAGACTGCACTGAGGCCACAGTCCTTTCACACAATTGTCCACTCCTTGTCACCCCAAGATTCCTTCATTTCATCCACCTATAATTTAAAAGACAATTCAATGCATGTTTAGACAAGAAAAAGTCCCTCAACTCCCAGCCAGCATGCCAGGAGCTGTGGTCCTTTTTTCCTGTCTAAACATGCACATGATTGTGCTCTCAAGTGTGTAAATTTGTGTTGTACTTGGCTGTTTAACAGTAGCACTGACATTAGCAGACATCTCTTCCAGGCTTCCTTATCACCCAAGATTCAGGCTCTAGCTAAAGGAGTCCAGATCCTACTGCAATGAAATGCTTCCACACTTAAAAGAAAGGAGAATGAGTTTTGCCTTCATAATATTTAGGATCAATTTTGGAAAAGAACCTTTTTGCAAGTAGGAATGTGCTGAGGCGATATAAACATTAGAACTTATTCTCTGATATGAACGCTGAGACCCCATGTAAGGGAATGTGCTCACCTTGCGCCTCTGGCCTGAAGAACAACTGCAGATTCTGTGTCTGAGATTCACTGAACCACCTCTTTCCGTATGTCCTAAGGGTTATGGTGACATTGTCTCGCATCTTAATTTTTTCAATGGCTCCCCCAGGGCAGAGTAAGCCAAGGCTTAGCGCCTTTCCTGGGGTAGTGCTATTAATGGAATAACTGTAACTCCCGGTGCACATTTGATTCTGGTTTGGGATATGTTGCTTCAGTTTCAAGGTTGGAGACTTGATTTCTATGCTGACGTCATCTGGAGCATGGAGTTTCCATGTAAATGTGTCCATTAGGATTGGCAGCTCGGTAAGAGACCGTGGGACCATCAGAGGAAAGAGCCTGTCTTGGCAAAGCCTGGAATTCCAACAGACTGCAATTGGAAAGAAAAAAATTACAGCTGCAGACTTAACACCCTAGAACCAAATAAACAGTTACCAGGGATATTGGGAGAATCCAGAACAGGTTCAAGCAAGTTCAGATTTCTATGAATCTGAGCGGCAAATTCCACAGCAGACAGGCTTTTCCCAAGTCACATGGATGCCATGGTTTGTGGAGGGGATTTGAGCAACTTAATGACAAAACCACAGTGAAGCAGACATCCAGCCATTTCCCCAGCTATGCTTAGAGGACAATTTTGTTCCAAGTTCATACTCAAAGAGGCTTTACGGAGTACAAGGTAAGTCCATCTCCTCCCTGCCCTGCTGTTCTATACTAGGGATGCTATTATTTCATGGAAGACTAACTGTACTTCCATGAAATAATACTAACTATACTACTAACGTATCACTGAGGGGTAGTTTGTAAGACAATGAGAAAATGTTCCATTGATCCCACAGTACATGAAATGTGTTTAAAGACAATGAGAAGAATCCATGGGTTTGGGATTAGGTTGCATTGCCACCTTGTTTCAAGCTTAGCTTCCCAATTCTGAGGTCTAAAAGCCATACAATAATCTATGGAAACACAATGGGACTTCATTAAAGTGTGTAAGGAAGTGCAGGCCCCATATCACCAGCACAATTTTGGGGCTTCAGTTACAAACATACTACAAAATGGGATGATACGCTAAGAATGCTAAGAAGAACTTGTGACTCTCATTTGAATGATTTTACATATTCCTGCTCTGCCCTTCAACTATAATAAGGTGATTCACAACATTATTTAATACAGTACCATGATAGAACAAAAACATTCTGTATTAAAAACTCAATGGAACATAACCAAAATGTCTTCTCTTACTGTCAAGGCAGAACATTCTGGAAGTTTTGTACATACCTATAGATTGCTCAGCCGCAATTCTTACATTCTCCAGATTTCGGCACAGAAACGTGACTGAGTATCTCTCCTCAGAGAACAAAGTCGCATTAGGTTTACAGTTTCGACTATGACCAACACAGACCAAGCATTCAGGTTGGTTTCCCACCTCAGACCCAGGTTTGATTGGCTTTGAATAAATTGTAATATTCATGTTCTTACTGCCCCTCAAGTCAATTATGTGGGTTACATCTGAAAAGGAGGAAAAAGAGAAGATTGTGCAAAAGATCCCATATGTTCCTGTGATTATTATGCAACAAACTATCATTCAGGGCAAGGGGTGTTGCAAGGGTACATAACCTTTTTGGCCCTGAGGACCACCTGTGGGTTTGATGAGGGGATGGGGATGCATATCTCCCTGAATGCTCGGTTCTAAGCACACACAATGCACTTTCTTTTGAAGTACCGAAGCAGGCCCACTTCTGATTCCTAAAGTATCTTCTGGCCCTCTGTGCTGACTCCTAAAATGTCTTTGCCACCTAATTTGCTGCTGCCACTGCAATTTTAACTGGGGAGGGCATGGGGGCACAACTATTGCCTTGGGGGCCATACGCAGACCACTAGTTCTGCATCCCTGGTCCGTCATGAAAGAATTTGAAGCAGCAAAAGTTGTGAAGCAGGACCAGTTACATCCTAGCTCTATTTCTCTCCCAGGACTATGATCTGTCTGAAGAGAGCCAGGGAGGAAGACATACAAAAAAGAGGATAACTCCGTGAAGGATATTAGGAGGGTAAGTACTCAGAGGAGGGCTTTCTCTATGGTGGCGCCCAATCTATGGAATGCGCTCCCCAGAGAGGTCTGCCTGGCGCCGTCGTTATTTGTTTTCCGGCGCCAGGCGAAGACCTTTTTATTCAAACACTATTTTAATTGTTAATATTATTTATTTATTTTACTTTTCGGGCCAGGTCGACTCATATTATATTGTTTTATACTGTTCTTATTTATTTACTATTGTGAGCCGCCCTGAGGCTTCAGCGAATGGGGCGGCATAGAAGCCTTCTAAATAAATAAATAACTTGTCAGAACGTATTCCATTCTGTCCACACATCTCTTTTATCCCTAGGCTGACGAGGGTGGCCCGGGGTTGGAGAAAAGAGGTGAGGTCACATCTTAGGGGACTGGATTTGTCTTAGTGGCCTCTGGCTGTTGAGCCATGCATGACTTGCTTCAGTTTGGCAAGATCCTGCCTTAAAATATGGTGTCCACAATCAGGACACTCTGTGACAGCCATAGTCTAGATCTACATTTGGCAACATTCTGAGAGCCACATGAAAAGAGTGTTCTTAATCTGATACACTGAATGTTCAGCAATGTTAAGGCTTACCACATGTACACACACACTAGAACTTGCGCATATACACTAGAACAGCATTCTCCAACCTAGTGCCCTCCAGATATGGCTGACTACCTCTCCCATCATCCCCAGGTCATGCTGACTAGGTTGCCATCATGTACTTCTGGAAGGCCCTGGGTTAGGGAGGGATATTCTGTGGAAGGAACTTATCTGCATTTAGCTGGTCTGCACGCAAATCATTCAAAGATTTAAAGTGTTATTGAAGGAAAAGTGACAGAGAAGAGAAGACAGTAGCTACTTACTCGCTATGTTTATAGGATACCGAACATCAACTTGAAAGAGCAGACTGAGGGACCCAGGATTCCGGTTATCCTGGTCACAACCATGCAGGGAAAGGTTGAAATTCCCCGCAATATTGACGGGTTGCACCTCATTCAGTTGCAACACTTTAACCTCATGCGGGGAGTAGGGTGGAGGTAAGCCGTACTCCACTCTCTCGTATTTCCGTTCGCAATTTGGTTTGGTATAGTTGAGGAATCGGACATGTGCTCTTAAGTTGGATGGCACAACAAAAATCCACGTCATGAGTTCATCTTCTGGTGATGCCAACGGGTAGTTAGCTGACATCAAGGTTGCTGATGATTCAGTAAGAAATGTAGCTTCAATAATGAACAATCCTAATTTAAGAAGAAGATATAGCATTTGAGAGGGGGGAATCCCCATGCACATGCACCAATATATCACAGTTTTTCAACCTCTGTTGGTAATAGAAGGCACTTCTGCAACCAGAAAGATCTCACAGCATTTTGGGCACTAGAGAGAACTTATGGGTTTAGCTTAGAGAATATGCATTAAAAGAATGTGTGTGTGGTGCAGCTTATGGCTGGCCTCTCTATGTAGATGTACAGGTGCTCGCCTGTACAACAGAACTACTTCCTCCAGATCAGACCACTTTTACTCTGTGTAAGCAGCTGGAAATGCAACTCATTCCTATGGCAAGGATGGGCAACTTGAGGCCCTCCGGATGATGCTGGAGTACAACTCTCATCATGTCTCATCTTTGACTATGCTGACTAGGACTGATGAAAGTTGGAAGGCAACATTATCTAGAGGGTGTGGCCCAGCAAAATGGACTAGAGAACAGACGTAATCACTGAAAGTGAGGAACCAAACCAGTTACTGATCTACATCCAACCAATACTCACAACAGTCAGCACAGATAAAGATACCAGAAGACTATCTGCAGAAATAGTAAGGAAAGGGGAAATGCTAGCTCTTGGGTTAATTTGATTGCAAGTATTAATATTCACTTGGTTCTTAATGTGATACAGACCTTTTACATGAGTTCAAGCATAAGTGAACAAGTGCATTTGTGTGTGAAAACTTCTAACCCAACACATTTTGGAACACAAAATTTTCTTCCAGGAAATGTTAGCCCATTTAAAGATATTTCAGAGATTGTTTTTAAACCAAACTGTTTTCTTAACTAAGCTTTAGTTTTGTTTATAACCTCAAAAATAAAGTAAAATGAAGAAATCTGTTTGGTAAAAACACACATACACATTTATGCATATCTTTATGCATTTTTCTATTGTACCTGAAAGGAAATTTTGTTTTCCAAAATGTGTCAGACTTGGAAAAAAAAGTACTTCTTTTGAGAACACTTTCCTGTACTCACTTACTGCCTTCAGCGCCTTTCCTTTAGTTTTTTGTCTCTTTGAAAGTACACCCACACGAAAATCAGACTGCATATGTGAAGTTTTGAGGGAAAGAGCATCTGTCATGAGCATACTTTCAAAGTAACATCTTGAATGGCCAAGCTGTACCATGTCTGGAACAGAACTTTTAAAGTAGTGTCAAATTACTATTCTAACATCCTTTTTAAAGAGTCCAGTATTTTTCATCACAACATAAATCAAGAAGAAATTTATCTCTTATACCAAATTTTGGAGATAGGCAAATCATAGCCATCTCTTACATTAGGCAAATGTCTAGCCTTCCAGATGTCAAACCGCAACTCCCTTCTTCCTTCACTATTGGCTACACTAGCTTAGGGCTGATGGGAGTTGTTATCTAACATCTGGTAATCCAGATGTTCCTCATACCTGGGCATGGAGGCAGAGTAAGACAAACATTGATTGATCCTGCAGTCTGTGGACAGGCCTTCAGGGTCTGAGAAAGCTAATCTTCCCTAGATGAATGCCCTTCCTGACTTGTAGGTGCACATTTCTTAACATACGTATGCATTCACACATCTACATCAAACACAGCCCACAGTGATGACTGAATCTTTCCATATTACTTTTAGCTAGGCTTGGAAGACTAAACAAAGGCCAGACATCTACATTTCCTCTTCCTCATTATATTCTCCCTTTTTCCTTCTGAACCCTCTCTGAGCTCTTTTGCTAATACGAAGTCAGGAATGTCGTTTAGAAACATGTACTCTAGCCAATTTTAGGCATGTACAAGAATTTCATTTTGACATATTATTGAGTGGAATATGCCGCATTCACTCCTCCAGATATGAACGTGAGCATATTTGGTTGGTGCAAAGGTATGAAAGTGCTTATGTTCTTGTTGTGTTTACAGTAAAAACAACACATATTTAAAGGCATTTAAAAATACATTTTCACAATTTAAGGGTGCAGCATGCATTTAGGGGTGCTTTTTAGAATACTGAATACTCAAATGTGACCTTTTCCCAGTCAAATGAAAATACAATAATTAGCGGCAAGAAATGGGAAGAAAGCAATCTGCTCTTTTGGGTGGAGTTTATCGAGTCCTAGTGATCCCCAGATATTGTTGATTCCTTCAATTTTAGTAAATATAGTTCCTCCAATCCACAGGCACATGTACACATTAGCAAGCAAACCCTAATGTATTCCATTTCAATACTGCAAATTACAATTTGGATAAATGACAATGAAAGTAGGTTAGCCACTTCCTGAACTTACTTCGTATGGAAGATCTACTGTCTAGTATAAAGCCAGAGGAATTGAGCTTTGAGTCCCAAGGAAGATGAAGTGTCAAACTGAGTCCACCTTGAACCTTCACCCGAGACACCGGACCATTTCTGCAGAAGTTTCCAATGTTGACTCTGTTTGCGTTCAGTCGGCTGCCGATGTTATAAAGAACTTGATCAGAGCAAGTGTGTCCAGGTAGGAGTTGCCTTAACCATGTAGAGAACTTCAGTTCAAGTCCAACAAGTCTGTCAGCTTTAACCTCCCAAGCAAAAGTCCTGTTGAGGCGTGGTAATCCAGAAGGCTGAAGCAGAACCTCTTCCAAAGGGCATGGTCCTATCGAACAATCTAGAAACATACAGGCATCACATGTGATAGAAGCATCCTTACAGATGTCCATGCAAATTAGATTTCATGCTTTTATACAACCACCTGAAATCTCAGTCTACGCCCATTCTAATGAAGCACTACCATACTGTGTGCACACACATATGCACACACGCACATATTGGGCAAGGATGAAGAACCAACTGATAAAGTCATAATCATGGTTTCTCGTCTTAAAATTTAAGGCATTATAACCTGAGAAAAGAAGATGTGATGAAAAATTATTCTAGCAGAGTAGTCAAATTATAATCAAGCAAGTGGTTAATTACTCGTCTGAGAGTCTCTATTCTGGTTGGGGAAGTAGATGCTATCTTTCTAATGCGTCAGGATGAATGGCACACAATTAGGAAGGGGAAAGGCATGCAAGAGAAATCCTGTTATCATTTCCAATCAGAGGATATCATTACAGATTCCAAGCCCCATAACCTCCAGGGGGCAGGGCCCATGGAAGGAGGCCAAGCTTCTTCAAACCAGATTAGGCCCATGGACTAGCAATTCCCCATCGCTTTTCTAATAAAAGCATTCCACTGTGAGCCAGTTCCATGATAGATGTCAAGCAGGAACATAAATTAGTGAGTTCAGCTGAGCTTAGGCAGAATGGAGATTTAAAGACTGCTTGGTTTTCCACCACTGGGGCAGATGAACACAAAGACATTTCGGGGGGGGGGGGGCGCAGAATAAGAGAGAAAAAGCTCTAGAGTTGAATGGAAGGTAAATCCTTCCTTTCTTGGCTAAAAGAGAATACCCTCCAATGCAGGTATTCTTACTATTAACACCTGTACAACATGGATATGCATATCCATATCTAAGTAATCTCACTGACTTCAGTGAGTTTAACTTCCTAGTGGTTTTATTTAGGATTGCCACCTAACCCTCTACTCCTTCATACTACTGCAAAAATTAGCATAGAACTGTCTTAAATGGTACTCTGAGCCCCTGCATTTTAATGTTCTGTCCATGATCAAGTTTGATATGTGGGGTCTTTTGAGACAGAGACAGATAGCCTATTTGAATGCTGCCCTGCCAGACCACCAAGCAACCCATCCTCCCTTTGAAATTTGGAACTTAAAAAGAGGAAAGAATTTTTCCCACAAGGACAATCTCCCACCCCTGCAGCTTCATTGAGGCTCATGGCAAGTTGCCCATGCTGTCAAATATCTAAATTAGTTTTAAAAGCCCCCCTCCCCAAGAGTAGATCCCAATAGGACAGCTTACCTATGTCTCTCTCAACCACCAAGACCCAGTATTTCTCTGGTGTCTGGCAACCAAAAGTAAAATCAAGCAGCTGTCCAGGTGTTATCTTTTGTTCAGTAACATGTGGCTTTCCTCCCACAAATAGTTGACAAAACTTTGGATCTGCAGGTCCAGGTTTTATCTTCACTGTAATGTTTTCGACAGTCCGAAGGTTGATTACAAAGGCATCTGAGGAAATTAATAAGGAAAGGAAAAATATATATGTCATGTGTTTGCTTCTAGAGCAGAAGCCATGTTGTCATCATCATCTTACATTTATATCCTGCCTTTTTTCCTCTTGTAAGGAACCCAAGATAACTCCATTTTAGCCTTACAACAACCTTGTAAGGTAGGTTAGACTGAGTGAGTGACAGACTCAATGTCATCCAGTGAGCTTCCCAGATGAGTGGGGATTGGAACCCAGATTTCTCTGGCCTCCAGTACAACAATCTAATCACCACACCACACTGATTCCTTCCTCCTCTTCCATCATCATCAACAATTAAATATATGTCACAGAAATCAATCTCAGAGTGATTTGCAGAAACACACAAGGCATCTATAACAGAAAAAAATCAAAATCAACTGAAATCATAAATCAGCACAATAATAAAAACAACCCCTTACAGAACCATCTTCATACAGTACAATAAGAAAGTAATCACAACAGCCCAATACACAACACACACAAGTAATCACAATACACAAAAGCTCTTCCCTGACACCCACCTTCCCATAGCCTAGAATGAACACCACAGAGGCATCACACAACAGCTGCGTGAGCAGTGTCCAAATACCTGGGAAAATAAGTTCACCTTCTTTGGAGGCTCAAAAGGTGATGGTGTCAGTACCTGGGTGCGCTTCCTGGGGGAGAGCCTTCCATCTGTGTCTGTGGCACCTTGTACAACAGGACCACCTTTTGTGGACTTCTGCCCACTGTATCTGATGAAGCTGCATGTGAAAAAGAGCAATCTGCTCACAGCTTTCAGCTACCTGTCCCTTTACTGTATCATAATCTGCTCCCTGCGAACCTTTTCCAGGGAACAGCAGCAGAAAACAGGAATGAGCTTCCCCCTTGCATGCGCAGAAGTGCTTACACTCAAGCAGGGAGGCCAAACATTGCTGTGACAGCTACCACAAAAACACTGAAACATGGAAACACAACAGCCTCAGCTAAGTCCCTTCTGAGCTTCCCAGCAACCTTAAAAAATACAACCTCAATGACACTTACACGAACATTTATTTTTGGTTGCAATCTCGGAGCAGTTGTTAAACACACAACACAGTTCTGGTTTTACTGTCTGGAATGACTAACTGGCAATTCTCTGTCAGGATTGCCAGGAAGGAAAGAATTCACTTTGTATCTCCAGACATTGGGAGAGCTAAGGAACTAGGACAATTTGAGTTTACAACGGCAGCTGAGTAGGTGGGGGAAGAAACCTCCTAGCGTTACTGTGATGTTCACAAGGCAGATGTAGTTGAGATCATTTCCACTTGAAAAATCTAAAAAATAGTGCACTTTGGCTTAGTACAGACTTCCAGGAAGGATCATGCTGGCTGGGAGCTTTGTAGTCAAACACATCTGGAGAGCCCCAGGTTGGGAAAAGTGGGCTTAGTACATATCAAATAACTGTTCCTAATGCAAATATATTTTGGCTTGTTTTAACACATTCAGAAAATACTAAGTGTCTGCAATTGGAGGCCCCAAAAACAAATATATCTTTTGAAGGAATTCCAGCTGCAGCTCCCAGGTGTCCACAGAGGGTCAAACTGCAACTCATCATACAATTACAGTTGTTAAAGACACAATGTGGTTTTGGTCTTCTTTGAAACTGGCACATCTCCCTTAGGATAACTAAGCAGAAAAGAATCTGTTTCACACCTGCAGGCATTTGAAAAAAAAGAAAAACCCTAGAATAATTTGATACGTTCATGAGAAAAGTAAGTAGGTAAAGTAACCTTGTGCAGCTATCATCATGGTGACAAAAAAGACTGCATATTTTCATTTTCCCCCCTCAATGCCATAATCATTGCCTGAAGCAGCCCCATATTATGAAAATCACAATCAGCCCAATGAGAGTGCCTTCTTAGGATAGTAGTTTCAAAAAGAAAAATTAGTGGACTGTACCAGCACCATATTAGGAAATTTGCCTTGTTTAATAATCCAGCCCTGGTCAAGAAGTTCTCAGTCTCCCTTGTCAGAAAAAATACTGCACAACCACATATAGAAACTCCTAGTGGCTCTGTAGAAACTATTGGCATGGAGCCAATGGACCATCAGTGGGACCTCAGCTTTACAGAAAGCTTCTCTGCAGCAAAAACCCCATGTGGAAGAGTTTGTGTAGAACTGGGTTCTGCAAGCTCTAATTGGTAGCGTAATTAAAGCTTTAGACAGACAGCATTTGTAAATTCTGTGCCAAGAACAGCTGAATTTTCTGAGATGTACAGATTAAGCAATTTAAGAAAGAATTCACATATTTGCTTAATTTGGACTTATGGAGATGGCCAGGGAGCAGGTCTGTCTTGCCACTGAGGTCCTGCTCATTCTCTCCTACAACCATATCTGGACAATGGGCAACATGTTTAAGTATCAGTGTCCATTAGGAAGTGAATTTTGAGTGTCACTAACTAGTTGGCATGGTGGCACAACCAAGATCCAATGCTTGATTTTTGACAGACAGAGAAAGAAAGCACTTCACAACAACTTTCAAAGCATATAAGATGCACAAAGTCTGTGCACTTTCATTCTTGGGAATTTCCACTTGCTTTGTATAGTATCATTCCAATCTGGGCACTGTTTTGGAGCATCAACATTTCTTTTCCAGACTGGCTTACATTAACCTCCCAACTGCCCAATCTATACGTGTATGAATGTCCAGTGGGATGACATTCAATTTCTCCTGGATGGGGTCACACTCCCAGTAAAGGACAGGGCTCACCATCAGGGGATGCTACTAAATCCTGAACAGCTGCTAGAGTCTCAGGTCAGCTCAGGCTGACCTTTACCAACTGTGACCCTATCTGAACAGGCAGAACCTAGCAACAGTGCTACATGCTCTGGTAACCCCTCTTTCTATAATGCACTCTATGTAGGGCTGCCTTCCGGAAACTTCAGCTGGTTCAAAACATGCCAGTGAGGATGCTTTCAGGGACTGGCAGATATGAGCATATAATGCCGGTCCTTTGCTAAACTCCACTGGCTACCAATTGAAGGCAAGGCCCAACTAATATTTAAAGCCCTAAATGGCTTGGGACCAGGATATTTAAAGGAATGCCTCCTCGCGTATGTGCCTGCCAGACCCTGAGGTCATCATCTGAGGTCATTCGCAGAGAGTCCCCTCTTAAGGAGATACAGAGGGTGACAGCTAGGGGGACAGCTTTTAAAACCATTTTTACTCTGTGCTTATGCTGCATTTATTGTTCTTCTGCTGTATCTTTGGACTAACTTGAATGCAGTTGCTATAGACCTGCTGTTATTTTTATGTTATGTATATTCTATTTTAACGTGACTCGTTTTGTTACTTAGTATTTTATTCTCTGTTGTTGGTTATTTTGTCTGTGAGCTGCCAGAGAGCCACTTGGGACTTATGGGAAGTATAGAAAATAAAAAATATAATTCTCTTGCCACATTATGCACAGCTAATTTTAAGCCTGCTTTAAGGGAAAATTAGGAATGATGTGCACATTGACATACTGAGTTTGCAAGTGGCCTGGGTCTGAAATGAATCCAGTACCAAGCAGCTTTCATGCAATCAAGAGCAAGGAAAAATACATGAAGTGCAACTATTTTTCCAGGAAATCACACAGTAAACAACTTATCCCCTGGAGACAGAAGAGTAGACAAGAGTAATACCAAGAGCTAAACCTCTTTTAAAAGGCTAAAGATCTGCAAAAACTCAGATTAACACAGTTGAAAGAGTAAGCAAAGATCTCTATTCCGTAAACAAAAAGGACAAGAACATAAACTAAGACCTATCTGTACTCAACACCTATAATCAAAAAACTTAGCAACCGTATAGATAAGGAAGCATTACTGTTGAATTAAGTACAACAATGATTTTAAGTCTATGCTCCCGTCTACATGTATCCCTGTTGGAATTTTAAAAATACACACATCATGCTCCAAAGGAGGGGATTTCTTTGGATCATGAACCAGTATTACCACAACGACACACTGAATGACGATGTAAAGGTGCACACAGCTCAACTTTGGCAAGGCACAATGATTCCTTCCTTAGTCGAGGCACACACATGAAAACTGAGAGTAAGACAGACCAGAGAAGGGCTTATGGCCACCCAACTCTCAAGCATTCTGTTCTATGGTGACCACCAGATGCTTATGAGAGGCTCACAAACACCATCAAGTGCAAGAGGACTGTCTCTTTTGTGCTGCCCAGTAACATACTAAGAGGCCTACTACCATATTGGAAGCCATGGAGACTAGGAGCCATAGATAGCCCTATTCCCCATTAATTTGTCTTTTCCTCATTGGTGAGGAAAAAATGCTGGAGGGAATAACTGAGTAGAAAGAAAGGTGGACAAGAAAAGATAGAACAGTCTCTACCTGGACGCCCCCCCCCCAATCATGCTTCTTATTGAAAAAGAAAGCAAACAGTCTCCTATGTAATAAATAATATGGCCCAAAGTTAGCAGTTTAAGAATTGCTCTGTACTCTCCTTCTTGTCTCGCCCTGTGTATCTTTTGGATCAGAAACTCCCTGGGACAGAGATCCTAACAGTTGTAGTAACCTTTAGATGAGGATCAGAATTAGGGTGGTAGTAGTGATGATGGCAAGGAAGAGGTGGGTCATGAGGGTAAAATTCACCTTTCCCTACTCTTTAGCGAGACCTTCAGGAAGAAGAGAAAGGGAAAGGTCACTAGCTCCCTTTTCTACACAATGACACCATCAGGGTAGGTCTTAAATGTAGACTCTAAAATTACTTAGTGACATTTTAGTTCAAGGTACGAAGAAAACCCACCCCTTTCCTGATACATAACCAACACTGAAGTTTGGGTACTCAGCAAGGCACGGATTTGAGGAGCGGGATGGGAAGGAAGCGGAGAGGGAGAGAGTTTTGCCCTCCCCTAAAAGTCTCAAGCAGTACCTCAACACTTCTGCACCGAACAGCTGGGAGTCCCCAACACAAACTCAGGTAGCTTACACAGTCAAGGTAAGTTCACTTCAGGCAAGCAATTATCTTCTCTTGAGCTCTCCCTCTGTAAAATGGATGGAATAGAAACCTGCCTGGCTGGGTGCTTCAAGGAGCAATTTATGTAAATACTGTAGTTACCCTTCCAAGATGAAGGGAGAAGATGATCACTTCAAATGCAAGTTTAATCAAGAAAGAAATTGGTTAGCATCAGAAGCAAAATTAGCTGCCTCCATAAGTGAATACTTACACTGAAACAGATTTTTTGGCTAGGAACAGGTGGTGTGCAATCATATTCATGTTTAGATATTTTAAAAGTCCTGCAACTTCTCACTTTCCCCAGTCAGCCATACTGTTGGGAAATGCTAGGAGTGGTAGAACTTGTTTTTGTCTACACATGCACAGGACTGACCAACAAATCCTTGATTTGCTAAATGAACAAAGTATATGAAGTGGTAGAGTCCCCACTGGATTAGTGTATATTAAAGAGGAACTTTTAAGGAGCTTTTCAGAAGCCTGACTATCAAAAAAATGTAATGCGATGCTGCATATGAACAAACAAGGGCTTTGTTGAAATAGACTAGAACCCATTTTTCAACCATCAGGGTCAGTGCCAGAAATTGGCACATTTGGGCAGCTGCCAGTGTCCTGGCAAAGCCTCAATGTAGAGGTCTACCCTAGGCTTTCCTTAATGTTCTTTCTGCACCAAAGCTAGCTGCCCTTTTAATTTCCTGACCTAGAGCTGCTCTGGAGCACTGTGAGAAATTAAAAGAATAGCTAAATTCGGCTGCAAAACATTGGTGCAACATCCTTTAACCCCCTGCTGGCCTTTTCAAATTTGGAGCCACCCCTGCCAACAAAGACCACCAACAGGTCACGTAAATGGTAACTATTCCCAAACACACTTAAAAGCTCTATATTTAAGCAAGTAAAGGAACAACCTTCTCTTGTCTTTGAACTCTGTGAAGAGTTCCTGTGAAAACACTCTATTAACACTTCCTAACAACCCAGACAAAAGGAAGTAAGAAGAATGTCCTATTTACTAGCTGGAACACATCAAAAGGGGGGATTCCATCATGCATAATGGAGCAATGCTTGATATATGACAGGAAAGAAGGTGTGGAATGAAGGTTAGATTTCACTCGGAAACACAGCCAGAAACAATGGATTATTCCCAAGCCTTTCCACAATAGTTACTACAAAAATATCCTTATTATGAATTCGTATAAAAAGAATAAAAGCTATATCTCAACAATAAAGCAGTTCTGTACAATAGCAAAGTTATTAAAAACTATCCAGAAAATAACATTTTAATATCATAAATCAATATTTAATAAAACTTCTAACTTGCAGTTTTGCAACCGTATCTCCAATATTTCAGTCTTCCCTAGAACATGTGGAAGGTGCCACAACCCTTCATAATAGTTGCTCTCCCTTTGTAATTCTACACTGAACTGGCTTGCAGCTAGGAAGCAGTTAAGTGGTGCAAATGCTTCTGTTTATTGGCTTGGATCCCGAGAAGCACTGGTAAGTGTGGGTTGGGAAAAGGAGAACTTCCTGCCTTCTTCCAACGACAGTCCATAAAAACCCTCTCCAAAGAGTTGGGATACCCAGCTGAATGGGCTAAGTTGTGGGATCAGTGGGGAATTGTCCAAAGTGGTGTATGTGGGAAGAAACATCTTCTGTAAGCAGAATTTTTCCTTGATTTTGAGAGTCTCCTTCCCCCATAAGGCGCAATCCTATGCATGTCTAAGCAAGAAAAAAGTCAAATTCCCAGCATGCCCTATGTAGTCATTCTGTCTAGAGAATGCTGGGAGTTGTAGGATTCTCCCCCGCCCCCCCATGAAACATGCATTGAATTACTTTATTCACCTCTGCATTGTACACTCAAGGTAATTCATATAAATAAAGCTAGTTTTAATAAAACTCCATGAATAGGAATAACAAGAAAGAATATATGAAGTACATCTGGATGACCTTTCAGCAGTGCACATGGATCTTAAGCCAGGTACCTGAATTCTTAAAATACAGGGCAGCACCGTAACATTATGACCAACAAAACAAAACCAGAAAGGTAGATTTGGGCACCGCTGAGTGTGCCGTAGAAAGAAACAAGACAAACTCACGTCCTTGTTGAAAACAGCCTAAACCTCCTAAAAAATGCGAAGGAAATGCTTGCGACACTTGAATCACTTTCACAGTTTATTCTACAATGACAAATGTGAAAGAATATTGTGAAATCTCGTGTGTGCACGTACACTTGCTAGCAAGATTAATCAACTTTCAAGAAACAAAACAGAAATGAAATAAAACAAAAGGCATGTGAATTTAACAGCCATCAAACTCAACAACAACAATTTATTACAGTCAGGGACCAGCTTGTTCTTAATCTCAAAGTAGCTTACATTATTTTCCTCTTCCTGGTTTCAATCTTAGCCCCACATCAACCCTGTGAAGTAGGTTAAGGTGAGTCTGTGACTGGCCCAAAGTCACCCAGGGGGCTCCATGGCTGAGTGGGGATTAGAGCCCGGCTTGTCCGAGTCCCAGTCCCATGCTCTTAACCACTACACCACACTGGCTCTCATGCAGATGTCTTTGCCCCAGCTTCCTATCATGAGCCCAGAAGAAATAAAGATAAAAGGCTTCTCCTAAATGGGAAATATGGAGTTTTATGTAGTTCTTGAAGAGAAATTGTGAAGGAAGGGAGAGAGATTGTTGACCACTGGGCTCTGGGAACTAAACCATTACAAAAGGGACTTAGCATTGCTCCATTTTAAGGAGTGTGATAAGGAAATGGCCACAAACAGGAAGTTTGTGGAAATCCTTATTTGAAGGGCCAAAGTGCACACAGTGTTACATGCGTTTATGTTCCAGCTCCATTTCTTTTTAGGTCAGGATGGCAGAATGCTTATGACTAATCAGCTTCCCAGTCCATTCCTGGATCGATGAACAGATTTAATAGGATTCTGGAGGGAAGAACAGAAGTTCATTTGCAGCTATACCCAAGGAAAGAATGATGAAATTAAATGATAAAATGTACTAGATCCTGCACATGACTTCCAAAGAGTTCCAGGCCTCTTAGACCAACAATAATAAACAGGAGAGGAGCAAACATGGGACATTCTTCTCTGTTGTGGCTTCTTAAGTTGGTGTTAGTTTTGGGCAGAGGGGGAGAATTCCCCATTGAAATCAACAGAGAATTTGCCTCCCTGCAGATAGCATCTTCCTAATGAGTATTTTCCTCAGGAGGAGAGAAAAGGGTTGAATTCCTTCTCTAATCCCAGCAGTCCTGATTTGCATTTTTATAAACCTGCATGTTAGCACCTTCTACAGTTCACAGATTAGAACTAGAGGAGCTGTACTAGTCAGAGGGCTCACAAAGCCAGAAGAATGAGGCAAGATCAAAGGAG
Source organism: Varanus komodoensis (assembly GCF_004798865.1). NCBI lineage: Eukaryota > Metazoa > Chordata > Lepidosauria > Squamata > Varanidae > Varanus > Varanus komodoensis. The sequence goes on along the minus strand of NW_025335269.1, from coordinate 21,210,441 downwards.
TCTTAGCTTGGTTTGTACAGTATCTTTATTTTATGTGTAGTTTTGAACATTGTATTTTATATTTCATTTTATTATGTGGGAATGTATGGCTTTAAATTGTTGTGAGCTGTCCAGACAGTTTCTGTTATTGGGCAGCATAGAAATATAATAAATACATGAATTAGAATTTCCACATGGTAGAAAGAATCTGTCCAGGGCTATGCTATCACCCCACTCCAACAAAAACAGTTGCACAACCAAGGACAAGCAAGTTATCAGCCTGATACAAAGAAAGAAGCCAGACTAACAAAATTATAATCACTATGGTAAAAAAAAAAGGTTTTGCCATACCTTCAGAAGGTATGGAAATGAAATGAATGAATCGATCTAAAGTATTGTTATAGGATAGTTTGAATCCCCAGCTCTGGGATTCCTAGCTGGAAAGAACTTTCCTCTGTCTTCCTATATTCCCACACTAAGGCTTCCCTAACTCCTAGTTACCTGGGAGTAAGCCACACTGAGCTCAATAGAGCTTTTTCCTAAGGAGACATTCTTAGAATTGTGCTATTAATCTCAAACTGTCAAGGGTGCTGGTCACAAGTCCCTACATGGGAATATGTTAAAGATATTCTGAAAGTTGCGCAATGTACACTGTGAGACAGAGACGCAAAGCCTGCTTGCAAGAACAAAGCAATGTAAATAATACTCTATTACTAATACTCTTTAGTTTCAATTAATATGGCTTAGGGTGCCATCTAACGTGACTGCCTGTAATGCTTCAATCTCAGATAATTACTAGCATTCAATGGAACTCAGGAAAAGCAAGGAGGCAAGTATTGTGCCGCACTCTCCTTGTCCTCCAAACCTGCCAAATTCAGCCATCTAAATGCTTTTCCCTTCCTGGTGGAGAGGCTGAAGTACTGCTGGGGTTCTTGGGAGGAGCAAGATTCCACCATCCTACCATCCTCAGTCCAAACCTCACTTCTCCCTGGAATGCCACCCCCAGCTCCACCAAAGAAGCTCTTCCTTCTTTGGAGCCCAGAACAACACTGGCTACAATGGTGGAAGGACTGCCTTCCAAGGTCCAGACTTCGAATGTTTTTCCAAGCTTAGAGCTGGGATTCCAACCTATCCTGTGGTACCCAGACAAGGGTAAGAGGCCCCAGAATTGCATCCTTACATTGGCTTTCCCCCCTTGCCATCTACACTGGTGTGAGGCAAATTTCAATATTGCAGTACAGGAAAGAGAACATAGGAACTTTGGGCTGAGTTATTAAAGCTCTTATGTTTCACTTATCATTCTTAGAGCATTGACGGAAAAGAGCCAAAACCTTCCAGCGATATAAGTCACATCCTTAGGGAATTTTAGGCAGAGCAGTCCAAGTGCTTAATCATAATGCTGTCTGGGTATTTAGTCAATGTTTAGCTATGCTTTTGCTGCAGCATCAGCCACAGACAGCAGCAAACAATAAAGCCCATCCCTACTCTAAAAGAAAAATCACCACAATAGGCCACACCTTTTTCATTCAGAGAACAGCCTCCATACCATTTTCCCATTTCTAGTTCGACAAAGATGTTTATAGGAACAGGATGTGCTGCAACTTCAAAAAAAAAAAAAAAAACCTAATTGAGGGTCCTTCTAATCAGTAAGAAAGGCTTTGGGGATTTAGCTTCTCTCAAAGTTCCAGGACCTAGATGTCCTCAGCAAGCTGATAACAATTTCAAAAATCCTTACAGAAACATATAGCTTGATAAACATGGGTCAAGGCAAAACAGCCAGCCATGCAAACAGAGCATTAAGAGGGCCTCAGTTAATGTTGGCCATTTCCTGCGCTTCTGACTCCATGTGATGACTTCAGAGGATGTCTCTGAGTAACTTCAGTTGCATGTTGTAAGATAACAGCTTTTTTTGGAAACTGAAAAATTAAGGCATGTACAGAGCTTAGCAGGGAAATTCACTCTTTTCTGTTCAGAGTATCCTAGAAAAAGAATTCATATTCTTTAAGTGATACCGGATCATTTAAGTGGCAACAAATGGTTAGTTATTTGTGCAGTATTTTTATTGCCCAGCACATATGATTGTTTTGTCTTAGTGACAAAATAACTTGTCTGGCTTTGGTTACTTGGGGTATGTGCTACACTGCCTCCAGCAGCAAAATGTCTTAGGCCAGCCCTGGTGATGTTGAAGTACAACTGCACAGAAGTGAATATGCTCTTCCCTTGATACCTGGGTTCCTTCACTAACAGCTAATGGTTCAAGCTTTGTGGATTTTAAACTTTATACAAACTCCCAATTGCTTAATAAGGCACCTAACAAAAGTGGTCTGATTCACACATAATGCTAACCCATGGTAATTCACTCATGGTTATGATGTGCAAACTGAGGCACTGTAACAACCATGAGTTGTTAGATGTGAACCAGAACTGTGGGTTGTTCATAGGCTGTTTTGTTAAGGCACACAGGTAGTAAGCAAAAGTGGTAAAAGAAAAAAACTTAGCAAAGCTATATGCTACCACTACAATATCACAAAGGTGTTTGGGATAAAGCCTTGTAATTCAGCCATGTAACTCAGTACATTGTAAATGTTCCCTTAACACATAAGAGGAAATCAATTTTGCAACTGCAGTTAACAGAAAAATCTAAAACACTAGCAGATTGCCCATAACAAAGAAGAATGGCCATATTATACAAACCAAATGTAAATTTAAAGCATGAAGCTGATTAAGTGGAAAGAACCAGACGTATGCACACATTCCTGGAGAGCCATGGGATGCTTCCATGTATTTCTCTTGTAACAACCCACCACACTTCAGACAGAGAAGGGATACCAAACAAATCCTTTGATGACTTCTCAACATTCCCCAATCTGATATCTATCAAATGGATGGGGACCAATGGATGGCACTGATGAGAAGGCAAAGGACCAGAGCTCAGTGGTAGAGCACCTGCTTTCCATCTTGAAGGTCCAAGGATCAATCCCTGGCTTCTCCAGATAAAGCTAGAAAAAACATGGAAGCAGCTGCCAGTCTCTGTCAACAGTACTGGGCCAGGTGGACCCAAGGTCTGATTCAATTTGGGATAGCTTTCTGTGTTGTACTGTGAAATATCTGGTGGCTCCGAGGTTGGGGAAGACTGATCTAAGGGAACAGGTAAGTTCACAATGAACATGTGGCACTAATTTGGGTAGTTTTCTATCATCTCCTGACTCGCCCTGACATGGTGCTCTGAGATACCAACTCATCAGGTAACCGCTCTGGGCCAATGACAGGTAATGCAAGTCCACAGATTGTGGCCATCTAGTTCAACTTCATGCTCACCTGGAGTGCCATCTTTCATGGTAGAAAGGCAAGAATACAAATTAAATGAATGAATAAAACCATGTCCCAACAAATGAGTGTTCAGCCTTTTCTTGGAGCCCTCCATCCTTTTAGATAATCACGCCCATTGCTGAACTGCTCTCATTGCCTTGAGGCTTCTCCTGATGTTCAACCAAAATCTAGCCTCCTGTAACTTAAGCCCTCTAGATCAAGACTTGCCCTCCAGGGCAGCAGTATACACATCTAGTTCAAAAATAAATGACATGAAATGGGTTGTGTGGGGCTCAGCCTCATCATCTCTCACATGAAATGGAGTATGTTTACGGCAGACCAAGGGTATGTTTATCATGGTATTTTACACTAGAGTCTGTGCGTGACTAACTGCAACCTCCCAGTCTTATTCAGAAGCAGGGTCATCCAGTTCGGTGTGGTTTACCCCTAACCAAGTCTAGGGTTGCAGCATCAGCATCCATTCCATTTGGCAGAAGTAGAAATCTTTTCAAAAGCAATTATCCAGGCCATTAACAGTGGCTGTTCTGCTGCTATTAGAAAAGAAAAATCATAATGACTGAGCTATGTTTAAGTAACTATTTACACAAAAGAGGTGGGAAGAACTGTTCACTGGTTGCAAGGGCTGCTTCAAAAAAAGCAAAGAAAACCTACTGTGGTTATCTGAATTCAACGCACAAGAGGATGGTGCAGGGGAGCAGGGTGAGGAGAGCATCTTGACCCGTTAAAGATGCCAATGCAGCATTGCAAAGATGTTTTAGGGTACAATGCTACACGTGCTTATTTTACTATATTCACACACTGCCTTTTTTCTTGTCAAGGATCTGAAGGCAGCTTATATACTTCTCTTAAAATAGTAGTAGAGTTGGAAGGGGTCTATAAGGCCATTGAGTCCAACCCCTGCTCCATAAGTTTCTACAAATGGTCACCCATCCAGCTGCAGGCCTGCACCTTTCCAGCTTAGTTAAGGTGAGTCAACAAGCAAGCTCAGTGCACAGCTATGTGGGCCTGCTCTACATTTTGCTCCTCTCCATTTTATCCTGATAAAACCCTGTAGGGTAGATTAGGCTGAAAGTCAGTAACTCACCCAAAACCATCCAGTGGCCTTCATAGCTAAGTGGGGACCAGAATGTGACTCTTCCCAAGTCCCAGTCCAACACTGTCTCTCACTGTTTAGACAAAAATAAGTCCTACATCCAGCTAGCCTGAGGGCTTTTCCTATTTAAACCTACACCCTTAATTAATATGAAAGTGAAAACACTGCAGTATATAGAAGAGTGGTTTCCCAGACAGAACTGCAACCCTCAGTATACTTCCTGGGAAGTTAATCCCTTCTCTGAAGTACTTTCTACCAAGTCACACCCAGCCTTTACAAGACAACTTTTTCCTATTCGTATGAATGAAAACAAGAATCCCAGGTGATGGATAACTTGAGGATTCCAAAGACGGAATGGAGAATCTTCTTCATACATGCGTGCATTCTACTCTCTGGATTATGGTCCCAAGTTAGTGGGACTTACCTCTTTGGAAAGCCTGGCAGTCTTAGCAATTGAAAGGCAAGCACCCCAAACCAGCCTTCCCTACAAGGCACCCTTCAGATGTTTTGCACAATAAATCCCATCAGTTCAGCCAACAGGCCAATAATTAAGCAGGACCAGAGCTGCAGTCCAAAACATCTGAAAGGCTGCCCTATACAGAACAAAACAAAAAGGGAAATCCAAGGAGCACATACAAAGCAGTAGCACAGGTAGGAGTAATAAACCATCACAAACAACGGCAAAGGCATGCCAACACCAAGAAAAATATTAGTTTTATGAACGAATTCTAGTAACCTTTCGCTTCAGGCCCAGGACATGCAAGGAGACATGGAAGTCATTTATTGTACGACTTACTTTAGATAAATAGACTATCTCAACCGACGTGCCATTCACTTCCTTATTTTCCCTCGTCCGCCCCATAATATGCAATAAACTGGATCCAGGCTAAGTCACGCTGAGAGAATCAGCCCACTGAAATCAACAGGGCCTCTATTCGTCGTTACTAACTTGCCGATTGCAATGGGTCTACTCGCCAAGCTTCACTCAAGTCTGGATTCAAGTATTCCGCTTTCAACCTGGCTTAAACACTCTTGAGCACGATCACTAAGCGAAGCGTACCTGCGATGCACTTTTCCGTGAACGCCCAAAGAGCTTCGGCTGTTGGGCGGTACAGAAATTAATTAAATAAAACTAATTAATTTAATTAACGAATTGATTAAATGGAGGCGGTTCTGGGCCGTTTGCAGACCCGGGGGTGGGGAAAGAAAAATGACAGGCGCTCCCTAGGAGTTTGCAAAGCGCGGGTCGCAGCGCGCTTGGGCAGAAAACTTTTCCAGCCCACGTTCAATCCACCCGAATTCAGAGCGTGCTCCACTTCTAGACCACTTCGGCAGGCAAGCCAGCCGTCTGTCCCAGCCAGTGATCGGCTCTGCCGAAAGTCGTGGAGAGTCTTACCTGCCGCAGGTAGAGCCAAAGCACCCGCCGCCAGCAGCAGTAGCGCAACCCACCGGCCCGCAGCCATCTGGGCGTCTTCGCCCCTCAGCGGCGCCGCCGGCAGCAGCTCGGGCGCCCCAGCTCCGGGCGCAAGGCGATCCTTCGCGGCTCAGGCTTGGCGGGCCGTGCCTCTGCAGAGAGCTCTTCTTCCTGCTCGGCCTGGGATCAGGAGGGAAGCTGCCCCGGCTCCTCCTTTCGCTGCTACCGATCTGCAGGTAAGGCTCCTCCTTTTCCTCAGCGCACGCCCCGGGAAAAAGCGGCCGAGTTACTCCTCTTGCCCCATCTTCGGCGAGGTGGGGAAGTTGCGGCTCTTGCGCGATTCAGGCAGCCACAGATTGGCTCATTCTTCCATGGAGAGCCCTCCTATAATAAAATCAACGGCGCGTCAGTCTGGAAAAGGCAGAGGCATGGGAAAAGCTGTGGATCGCCCAGTGCAAAACGCATGCCAAGCAGACGGGAATTTCTTGACTCTTCAGGGAAGATCAGAAAGGGTTGAATAGCCTGGTGAATGAGTTTTTGAAAACTGGATAACAAGGATAAACTGGGAAATAAACTTTTCCCATTGATGAGCCTGGATATGAATGGATAATTTTGTGGATAATTCTGCTGCGGCTCACAAAAGTGTTGACTTCATAAGTAAGTATGAGGGCCCCTAAACTTCTGTGAAGCAGTTTTGTGACTGGACTGCAATTTTCAGGCAGTGGTTGGTTTATTGTTTTTGGACAGCTGCAATCCTGTGCATGCACAGTTACTTGGAAGTACATCGCATTAGTGGGACTTATTTCCAAACATGTGGATTAAAGTGTTAAAACAACAACCACAAAGGGGAGGCCAGAAACCCTGTCTGTCTTGCAATTTCATGCCTTATTTTCCCTCTTCTTATATCCCAAAACCTGAGGGGCAGAGTTGTGATGTACACTCAAAACTGGCTTGAGTGGATATTTTAGCATCTGAAGTGAAAATTTCAGTTTGAATGCAACCCCCTGTTCATCAAACATGGAAAATTCATCTGCACAAACCCATTCACTTGAGTGGGTGTTATGCAACAGAACTTCTGGTTTGCACTGCCTACATTTACACTAATACTAAAGTCCAAAACTTACTGATTGAGACAGCTGCCTTATCTTATTTTGGGGCCATTTCTGCACGCAGGCACACACACAATGGGTGTACCAGAATTGTTCAGGTTGCCCTGCTTCATGTACTGGCATGTGGGGCACGTGTATATTACTAGTGTAATATGATAAAATTCCTTCAGGAATAAGGAGCAGATGTCCATTCTTAAAGACCTTTTTCTCATATTTTAAATATATATTTACATTATATTTTTGCTAGATTTATTTTGTACTCTATGAATTTTGCATTTTCAAAATAAAGCTGTGAATAATGAAGTTTGCACCTTGCCACCAGCATTTTGCAAGGTGAGATGTGAAATGAAGTTAAAATTCTGTATCCAGATTCTCATCTTGGAAAATAAGCTTCTAGGGCTGAATCTTGGCTCATCTTGACCTGTGAGTACAACCCTGAAGACCCTAATATGAAAGATAAGTCTGTGGGAAGACAAGACTTACTTCCACTGATGGAAGGAAGATGAAGAGGTGAATGTTAGAACAAAAGCAATTTGAGTTTGGGGTTATGCGCAGCTTTTCCTAGACTTCCCAACTTTTAAAACTGTCCTTGGGCTTGCCAGGCTGCTGCTGTTCTCAATACCCTGAAGAGCTTTACCTAATGATTTTTGCAGATTGTTTTAAAAAGCACAGGAATGGACTGCTGTGGCGTGTAATGCACATATAGATAATTCATGAGTATTTCTCAGTGCAGCTGCCATAAAGTTCTTTCTTTTTCTGCCTTCCTTGTCTTTCCCATTGTTTGTGCTGCCCTCATCTTAACTTTTTCTTTCTCTCTCTGGTCTTGTTTAACTTTTCAGCAGCTCCTCTTCTGCACAGGGCACAGCAGCTGCAGCTTATTCTCCTCACCCTATTCCCTTTTGACCCCACCACTGTTGCTACAGGAAAGTCATAATACAACTTTAACCTAAAGGAAAAATGCACAGTCATCAATTGTAATAGATTCTGTGAGAGAGTACATGATTAATGGGAATGTGGCAATGGGGAATTTGGGGCTAGGAATAGACATCCGTGGTCACGTAGTTCAAACAGCTTTGATGGCAGGCTCCACCACTGGAGTGTGTCTTTTAAAAATCTTGGAAGCATACAGCCTGTGATCAGACCACTGTATACCTTTCTGCAAGCAAAAGAGTCCAAAGTTTATTGGATTCTAAGGACCAGGAAAGTATTTGTATAATTACAAATTGAATGAACAATTGACATGTGTGCCACAACTTATCCTGAAGAGAAATTGAGTCATCCTGCAGTCTGGCCTGTTTTACATAGCTAATGAGTGAGTAATTGGAGAGAGAAAGCATGTGCAACTTTGGGTATAGTGGAGCAGGGAAGGAAACTTCTCTGCTTCTCAGGTCTGAAAGAACAAGAAGTTCAAGCATCTCAGGCTTCCTGTCGTGGTCTTCTGTGACATCAGAAGCAGACTTTTCGAAACAGTGTGAGAGCTCTCTTTGGGAAGGAACTTGGTGCTCCCTGGAGATATGGCTAAGTTCTTCCTACTGCTTTGCCATCACACGTAACAGTGAATCACACATGTGTGAAAATGATTGGATAGGGCATCATGAGTGGCCCACAGCTGCTCCAGAGTAGCCTCCCTGGGAAAAGCATTGTGTGTAAGATAGTGTCTGATAAGAAATGAGACTCTGGTGGATAGTAACTACCCTGCGATAAAAATGTATGTGTGAATTTTCCTAACTTGAAAGAAAGAGTCGAGTCAAATGCCCAAAGAGAGAATCGGCCATCAGAACAGGAGGACTTATACTTGAGGCCCTGTGACTAAGCGACCCTTCCACAACCTGGCTTGGGAGTAGCTGAACAAGTAGCCGTCCCTCATCCTGACCCTTTACCCCTTGGGCAAACAGCCACACCTCAGCCCGACCATGAGGGCCCCGAGGGAAAAGATACTACATGTTCTGCCCCTGAAGAGCATGGGCAGGGTGCCCCCCCTTCCTCCTGACACTGAGTCTCCTGAACAAGATGCAGGAGATGCAAGAGGTGGGATAGATTTGACTCACTTGTCTCTTGGACATCGCTCACGCCGATTGGAACAAAAGGAGGCTTTGTCCCGCGGAGGCTCTATCCCACCTCATTGCTCCCCAGTTTAGCTCAACTGATGCTTTAAAAAGTTATTTAGACATGACTGGTGATTCCAGGATGCAATAGCTAGCATCCATGCTGAACTATCCATCCAACTCATGCCAGTGGTTCTTAAAGTTTGCCCATGATGTGCACACATTTAAACTGGATCAAAAGAAATGTGTGTGCTTGATCTGGGCAAGCTCACTTACAAAACTTCTACCTTTCTCCAGTGTGTTAATAATTTGCAACAGATCAAGGCATTGGATACTAGCTCTTTGTATGGAGCATCAAGTGGAAAGGTAGTTCATTTCAGTATGTTAATCTTGGCAGTCTCTCATAGTATGCATATCCTCCAAGGGAATGAGACTCTCTGCATTTAATCAATCAGGAGAGCCTACCCAGAGGACTGTTAAATGATTTGATCGAGGACACAAAGCAGACCAGTGGCATAGTCAAGGTAACTTCTAGGATGGGTATTATATTGGTTTTAAGGGGATGAGGTAGTGTGACTTTTTTTCAAAGAATAAGAAATCAGAAAGGATAAGAAAAAATGAAATCTTGTTCAGTTCTGGAGAAACTAGAAGGTCATATAACTTTAACTTTTCTTCGTGGTCCACAGGGAAGTACCTAATATTGCTTAATGTAGTCCACTGTGTTTGAAGAGTACAGTTGATAAATTCATCTTACATTTTAATGAACAGAGGGAAGCTACAATTAAACTAATAAAGCAGTAGAACACAGAACATTCTTATAATGACCTGAGAGGTTGGAGGCTACTGTAGTTACATGTCGCTTAGCAGTGTTGAACAAAGAATAGCTTTTTACATGCAGGAATAATTGCCAAATGGTAAGAGTTATTTGACTGCGTAATAGTCTCTCAAGGGAGCAAGTGAAACACAGCAAGTTCATTAAAATTAGGCTCAGAAGTACCGAAGAATGTAATACTGAGGAGTAATGCTTTCATCCAGCCAGTTTAATTTACCATGTGTGTCTTATGTGTGTCTACTTGGAAATAAATCCCATTTAGTTCAGTAGGGCTTACTCCCAAGTAAGTGGGTATAAAACTGCAGCCTTAGTTGAATAAAAGTGTTTCCATCTCAGGAATGCAAGAGAACCTAGCCTAAAGACAAACAGGGATAAGTCTTGTAAGAGGCAATCCTATGCAAGCTTAGACAGAAAAAAACCCCCTGCACTCAGAGTTATAGAACTTTTTTTTCTGCCCACACATGCGCAGGATTACATCCTTCTTAATGTTATGCAGCGTCATATTAAGTAGTCCTGTCTTCATTTGTTCAGCTGATCCCAGGATATCAATGCTGCCAAAAGACATTTTGTTGCCTGAAGCCTGGCTACTTTCCCACCCATGCAGGTGTTGCCTGTCACAAGTTGGAACAATTTTGGTTACAAGTGGTGCATCCCCCACCCTCTCTGGACAAGGTGCCTAATACCTGCCAAGTTATGTTGACACCTGAGAAAAGCAATCTCACAAGTATCTCCTCTTCCCTGACATTAAGAGTGCATTATTCCTTGCTGTCCTTTCAAACAACCTAATCCAGTTGCCTGAAGCAGCTGCCTCACTCTGCCTCATGACAAGGTTGGCCTAGTACAGGTTTTTTCATGCTACTGCTGCTTAGCAGGGCTGCCCCTGCAATAGCAGGTATGTTGATCTCCTTGGTGCCATCGTTATTTGTTTTTCGGCACCAGGCGAAGACCTTTTTATTCAAATATCATTTTAATTGTTAATAGTATTTATTCATTTTATTCTTTGGCCAGGGCGACTTAATTTATACCGTTAATTTATATTACTTAATGGAGTTTATTTATGGATGTGAGCCGCCCCGAGGCTTGGGCGAATGGGGCAGCATAGAAGTCTCCTAAATAAATAAATAAATAAATAAATAAATAAATAAATAAATAAATAAATAAAATCTTAATCTGCATATCAGAATTCTCACTCAAGCTGCTGCTTAAAGAGCAAGATTAGCAGTATTCTCTGCCTGGCCACTAGGCAACACTATCTACTGCTAAAGCAAGCAAAAAAATGCAAGATCACATTTCGAGAAAAACAGACAGCTGAAGCAGTTGTTCACATAAATGCTCAAGGTTGTATTTATTTGCATAGTTATACACAAAATACGAGCTTAATGGTGAATTTGGATGACTTGCATGGAGGATCAACAGCTGTATTGATGGATGATGGACAGCCTACTTTTGAATATATTTACATGGAGGCAAATCCCAACAATTTCAGTTTGAGTTATTTTCTGCAGCTGAACAAATCATTTGCAGCAGAATTTAAGGCATGTCAACTGCAAAGTTAGTCCCACTGTGTTAAATGGCGCTTACTCCCTATTAATGGCTATGTTCAGAAAAATAAGGCAGAATTCTGGAAAATTGGCTCATCTTTCATGAGCAAAAGTGCTGGTACACATGACTCAGTCACACCTGCTTAGGTCCTCCCACTGGTTTCGGTGGTTTTAGTAACTGAGGATCCATGAGAAGGAAAAAGCATGACATCATGTCTAGGGATGTGTGAATCCGCAAACATGGGCTTTTTCAGGTACTCTAAATTCCACCATGGAGTTCAATCCGACTCCTGGCTGTATCAGACTGCAAGTCTTGTTTTTGTTTTCTCATATGAAAATTCATGCATGTTTTGGCATGTATTTTTCCAGATGTACAGGTTTTTGAAATTGTAAATATTTTCTCATATTGTTTACAATATGTTTGTGTGCATCTTTCAAAACTACACGGTCTTTCATCTGCATTTTTCAGATGTATAGAATGCATTTTTCATACACATTTTTTGGAGTTATGCTTATCACAAGCTTGGAAATGTATCGACTTCAACTACAGATTGTATTCAGGTCTGGGAACTACAACCTGAGGCAATGTTGGCAGAAACAAATTGTTCATACATCCTAATTATATCCAAAAGGCAGCTAATTTATTGTTTCACTAACAAGCCAGGATTTTAAGTTGGCTTACAACTCCTGGAAGCAACAACTCCAAGATTGGCTTTGGATGCAGTGCTCAACTTTTGTGTGTTGGCAAGATCTTAGTTACTAAAGCTACTCCCAGGAAGGAGCCGGATGGGAGCAGCTGGGACAGTAACCACTGTCATGCTTTCTTGTGATTAAGTCAGAATTCTCTGGAATTCTGGCATATTGTTTTGTATAAATGTGTTCAATATGTATAGCAGCCTTACTCAACTTGTTGCCTTCTAGATGTTCCAGAGTACGACTACATCATCACTAAGTATTCATACTGATGGCAGTTTGATTATCTGGTGGACATCAGCTTGGGGAAGGCTGGTGCATATGACTGCCTGCAGCCCTATTCAAATACTTGGTTACCAATATAAATGACCCTAGACAAGCCATGCCTTGCTTAACCTCTGAAAAACTTAGAATAAAACAGATTGTGTTCTAATTTAGTCCAATGTCTTCACAATATCCTGCAATCAATCACTTCTTAATTCAGTCATTGATCAGCAAATAAAATACAAAATTACAATTTGTTAAAATAAGGAAAATACAGTAATTCTAAAATTACAGTTAATTACGATAAGGAAACATGCAATTATTCTAATAAAAGGTTAACAACATTTAGAGTTGATTCTACAGTAGACTGTAAATACTATTGAACAGTACTTTACTGTGGTCAGAGAAATAAAATCAGATTGATCAGATAAAAGCATCTTAAGATTAAAAAAATCAGAATGACTAGGATATTTAGAAAAGAGTGGGAATATCCTTCCATCACAGTGATTGAGATTTAGAATGATCAGTTGACCAGTATGATATTTTCCTTCCTTTTTCCAAGAAGGAAGTGTGTGAGATTGTGAGGAGGGGGAATAAAATCTATTAAGAAAGAATTTTATTTCTAGAAAGGAGTAGGGGAGTTAGAGGCTTTCATTTCATAGAAGAGTAGCACTTAGAACTCTTTCCATATCTTCAGTGCAGTGCTGCAAATTATAGCAAAAGGCAATGCTTGTCCCTGTTATTTGCTAACCAGCTGAAAAGCACAGATTCCTTTGCTGTCATCGTGCTCACAGGAGCACTCTGGCAAGGGATGTAAGGCCTGATGCAACAGATTCAGCTGGTAGCAGCTGCCACCACTGAGAGTGAAACTCAGTCCATAAGCACTCCGGTTCCTTTGGGAACAACTGCCAGGGTCTCTTGCACTGGGCTTCTTTGCAGTCCTCTTGTGTTTCTAGGGAAGCATACCTTAGAAGACAGGTTTTGTTCAGCATGTTACATGCAACCTGGTTTATGAATTAGTACTTGACCAGTAGCAAGGCAACCTGCTTGGGAGCCTCTGTCTTTGCATCTGAGATAGTCTCAGCCAGGGCAATGCCAGCATCCAGACAACCTGTCCTGTAACTGCTTGCAAAAGGGAGCTTTCTTTCTCTTGTGCCTGGGCAAGATGGAATTAGTATAGTTTGGATAAGTGGGCCATTGCAGGTCAACCATAAGTTGCATTACAAAATGGAAGCCTCCTAAATAAATAAATAAACCATGTGTAACCTTCCTGCTTGTTCCTGTTGTTAAACTTCCAAAATCAGCATTTCCTGCTTGACTTTCTTTTGATTTTGGAAGCTTGCTGAAGTCCTATATATGGACATGGAATGTAACTGGTTTGTGAACAGCTTGTCAGCACATGTTTTGCCAGCTTATGTAACCATGAATTCCTCCCCAGAGACTGATGCCTTGTCACAGTGATGAGGCAGCACAGCAGGGGAGGGCTGTCACTCAGCGGTAGAGAACATGCTTTGCATGCAAAAGGTCTCTGGTTCGATCTTCCGAATCCCCGAGTAGGGCTTGGGAAGACTGCAGCTCTGGGGAACCGCTGCCTGTCCATGTGGGCAGTGCAGACGAGAGAGCAATGGCCTGAAAGAGGTCAGAAGCAAAAGTACAGTGGTCCATACTTTCATCCATTGTCTACAGAATTATCGTATCTATTTCTACCATCTCATGCTAAAAAGCATGTCAAGACAGTGTTTCTCCTCCAAAACACACATGACACCAGGTGATAATATTGAACTTATTCTTGATATAGAAGCACACGTTTTTATGGTTTGGTCCAGTGGAGTATGTGTTGCCCAGGAGAGGTATGAGTTTAAATCCCAGCTCAGCTGAAGACTTAACAGGACTGGCTTGCAAAAGCCATGATTGCTCAACTTCATTTCTTAAAATCTGTTTGTAAAACAGGAATAACAGAAAATGGAATGACTAGTGACTTAGTTCACAGGAATTTTTTAAAATGGGTGAGAGAAAGAAATACGTTTCCAAACTTGTTTTTATATATCTAGATTTGGGTGCAATTTTGTCACACTGTCTCTAAACCCCCAAACTTAGAAGCTAAGAGATCCTAGGTAGAGTAGGAGAAATGGTGGAGGTTCCCCTGTCTTCCACCACTCCACATCATACATTTTTAAGGAAAATACCAAAGTGTGCATCTAAATATAAAGTGTGAACAAGAGTGTGCACATGTGTGCCATGCATGTATTCTTTTTTCAGGGAGCTGTGATGGGCTGCATCTTCCTCTTGTTGCAACCTTGAAGACAAAACCCATGATTACTGCAGTATATTGTTAAAATTGAACTATGTGGAATAATACTATGTAAGTGTATGATGCATCCTCTGTGAATGATATTAGGAGGGTGAGTACCTGGAGGAGGGCTTTCTCTGCGGTGGCGCCCCATCTATGGAATGCGCTCCCCAGAGAGGTCTGCCTGGCGCCGTCATTATTTGTTTTTCGGCACCAGGCTAAGACCTTTTTATTTACAATTTATTTTAATTGCTAAATCTTTGTATTTATTAGGATTTTAAATTCGTCTAGAATGCACCGGGGGTTTTAATTTTTTTTCTTTTAAATTGTTATATTGTTGTTGTTTATGTTTTTTTGTTTGTTTGTTTGTTTTTTGTGAGCCGCCCGGAGGCTTTGTTGCGATGGGAGCGGCATAGAAATGTTTTAAATAAATGAATAAATTTGTGCACTTGTCCCCTTTTCCCTAAATAAACAGATTTTAAAGAAGTTTAACCATACAGTCCCTGCACTGTTTTATCAACACTGCCACTCAACTGAATGTCAATATTAATTTATTTGTAAAAGAGGAAAAAAGTGGAATATAAATACAATATGATGATTAATTCAGGATGGTTTAAATGGTGTCATATTTTGTCATCGCAACGATCCTATGAGGTATGTTAGGCTGAGAGGCTGGCTTTAAAGTTGAATGCTGTTTTGAGCCTGATGTTCCCTATTTCTAATCTGACACACATACACAGACTTACCCTTCTGAAAGCTACAATATCATTCCCATATCCTGGAAGGTAGAATCCACAGATTCTAACAAGTGCATGTTTTGTGAAAGGGCCACCAGAGAGAGGGGGAAAGGACTCCTTTAAGACGGAATTTACTAAGTGCAGTTTTCCATGAAGGAAAAAAGAAACAAGTTGCATCTGACAAAATTGCCTGTTATGTTAAGTGCAGCAGAATTGCCTGGCGACAGTGACACACGCGTTGGTGACTTCCCACCTTGACTTCTGTAACGCGCTCTACGTGGGGCTACCCTTGAAGACGGTCCGGAAACTTCAATTGGTTCAAAATAGAGCTGCCAGGTTGCTGATGGGGACTGGGCGTTATGTTCACATGACTCCAGTCCTCCGTCAGCTTCACTGGCTTCCCATTGAAGTCCGGGCCCAATTCAAGGTGTTGGTGATGACCTATAAAGCCCTAAACGGCTTGGGTCCTGGCTAACTGAAGGAGCGCTTACGTCCATATACGCCCGCCCGCCCCCTGAGATCTGCGGGAGAGGCCCTTCTCCGGGAACCCCCCATGAAGGAAATTAGGAGGGTAGGTACTCGGAGGATTGCTTTCTCAGCGTTGGCGCCCAATCTATGGAATGCGCTCCCCAGAGAGGTCCGCCTGGCGCTGTCGTTATTTGTTTTTCGGCACCAGGCGAAGACCTTTTTATTCAAGCGTCATTTTAATTGCTAATATTATTTGCTTAATTTTTCGGCCAGGGCAACTTATTTTATAATGTTAACTGTTGTTTTGTAAGCCGCCCCGAGGTTTCGGCGAATGGGTCGGCATAGAAATTTTTAATAAATAAATAAATAGATTTATGTTAATTGTGTGTGGGAATCAAGCAATAAGCCAGCTGTTTCAAGGTGGCTCACTACATGCTTGATCAAAGACTTATTGAAATACTATGTTCAAAGTAGACATCCTCATACGACTCAGAATGCACATTTGGACATTAGCTGTCACACAAATATCTCACCTCCAGACAGGCTTCTGAGGGAAAGGAACGCTGTAGGAACTTCAACACCTCTTCAACTTTACCACTAGTATGCAATGCTGCACTCTTTATAAGGAAACCAAGAGTTACATAAGGTCAAACCCACAGAAGGACAAATCTAAACCAGAGTATGTCATAATAGTGATATTGGGACTAATTAAAATTAAAGAAGCAGTGATCTTCCAAGTTTCCAAAGAATACCACTCATCCGCCTGCAGTTCAACGTGTTTGGTCTCTTGAGTGTGAAGATGTTGGTATAAGGCAGGGTATTGATCCTCTTTCAGCCTGAGGACTGAGTTTAATTGTGGAGAAGGTTTTGGGCTCCCTGACCCACATTCCAGTAGTAAGCAGAACACATGGAAAGGGGTGAAGTCAAAACATGTCAGCATATTCAGCTTGAGGCTCTTTCTGCCAGGGGCTAAGTCTTAGGAGAAGTTTGTAAGACTTTTAGAATAGGGGGAGAGCTTGGAAATCACCAAAGGATCCATGGATGGGGAAAGGGGATGAGGGGATAACCAGCTGGAAGAACCCACAGAAGACTGAATTTGGCCCCCAAACCTGAAGTTCTGCAGCCCTGTTTGGAACGCACGAAGATCTTAAGATGGTGACTCAGGAAACTGTCTCACTGCTTTGTGACTTTTAGCTGATCTCAGTACATGCACGACTTGATCATGTGTGGAACTGTCATTGCAAACTGCAGTTTGTACAGAATGCTAAGCTTTTAATTGGAGACTGGGCACAGATCTCTCCCGCAGTTTAAGAATTACACTGGTCCTTTTCTGACCACTGTTAAAAGTGCAGGTTCTTACCTTTAGTGGTTTAGGTGGCTTGCAATGTAGGCAAGTGAAAAAAGTGCTTCCAAATCAGTTCATTTATTTATTTATTAAGTTTACACACACACACACACACACACACACACACACACACACTAGCCAGAATGGTTCTCTGATCAGCTTACAAAAATATACAACAACAGCTCACACAATAAAACAATACTTAAAACTAGCATGAATGCTATAACAATAAAATGGCAACAGTAAAACACAATAAATCTCATGATGAAACCCCACAGCAGCCACAATTCAAATTAAGTCAAAGGCACAGTAGTAATAAAATGGTTTCTAAAAATTACTCTGTTAAAACATTGGGCAAATTAAGTCTTCAACTGGAACTGAAAGGAGTAAAGAGGGCGCTAAGTGAGCCTCTTTGGGGAGCTGATTCCATGATAGTTATGGTGCCAGCACCAAAAAGGCCCTTCTAGCCTGCTGATTTTGTAGTTTCGTTTGTATTCAGAAACCCTACTCTGCATACAGCTAGTGGTGCCACCAGCATGGGACTTTGGATCACTGGATACCCCCACCATATGAAGTGGGGCAGGTGGTGAGGGGGAAAGGTGCTGTAACCGCACTTTTGCACTATTCATGGAATTCTCTTGCTGAGTACCCAGTTTAATGGGTTGGAACCAGACCAAGGCTGCAATCCTGTACTCATTTTCTTTAGGGTAAGCCCTGTTAAACCCAATGGCACTTAAATCTGTGTCGATATGTATAGGTTTGCTCTGTAAATTAGTCATACTTTTCATCCCATTAAAATAAACTTGAAGTTAATCATGAATAACAATATAATCCTAGCCAGGTCTACTCAGGAGTAACTGCCCAAGAAGTAAAATGGATTCCCTGGTATGGATATAATAGGAATGCAGGATAACTGGTTCCCCTGACTGACACACAGGCTGGATCCAACCTAATGACTTTTTGGTTCTCTGCAAAACCCTTTTTTTTCTTTTACCACCTTTTACCCCTCTGAATTATGATGTTTTCCCCTAGTAGACCAATCTATGTGTTTGTCTTCTACCACTTGGGAAAATACTTGTATTTCCCAAGTGGGAAATACTATACTTATTACACTTATATTTCAGTCCTTATATTATACTTATATTTCAGTCCTTATATACAGTCCTTAAAAATAAATTGCCTTGTGTCAATGGGGCTTATGCCTTAGTATGGCTGAGATTACAGCCTTTTTGTTTTAAGCAAGGGAATGAGTTGGTTGCTTATTTTACAATAAGGTTGTGGTTTTCAAATGTACTCCATGAAGAAAAGCAAGTCAGTCATACTGTCTGTATTGTCCTGTTCCCATTGTTTTCATACCAAGAAAATAACAAGACAAACTAACTCTGGGTCATTAACAGGTGCTTCACTTCCCCTACTAAATCTTGCTTGCTGGCATAGGCCCAGCAAAACTGTTGATGTAAACTGGAGGTTGTCTCTTTGGTCATCGCAGTCACTTTTCACTGGTGTTGCAGCTTGAGTGCTCCAAATTAAGACATAGAGAGCGATTGATCTTTTAAGAGTCCTTTAACCTCAATATGTGTGCTCACTACAGGAGGCAAAAAGAAGCACCAGATGCCTTTGTGACATTACTGTTATCTCTACATGAAAGAGGCCATGTTTGCTGCAGCAGTTTAACTCCCAAGAGCAACTATAGGCCCCTTTGCCTCTCAGCCTCAGCATTCTGCATTAATTTGGCACCCCTCCCTATCATCAGGCGGGGTAAGGCAGTTGCCTCCGGGAGCTGGTTTTACACCTATGGAAGGAAAGCAAATTGCTATTTATAGAGCAATGCAAACAGCCTTGGGATCCTCACAAGAGGAAAAAAGGCAGGATATGAATGCCACATCATCATCATCTATTAGCCTTGTATTTTTACTCACAGAAAGAGGTGTTTATGGAATTTTCTGTCCTGGATGCTGAAATAACTTTTGGACCTTGTGCTGTATACAAGGCCAGCGAGTTACTATGATGGAGTGGGTACTATTTATTTATTTGGGAAACTTGTATGCTGCCCCATTCGCATAAGCCTGGGGGCAGCTTTACTTCTTCACCTCAGCCTGCCCCATCTGAATTATTATGTAAATTATGTAAATATAAGAGGAGTTATTCCGGATTAATTGATTTGGAGTAGAGCAGTGTGAAATTTTGAATGCAGTGCCAATGGCAAGAAGCTACAAAGATTATGCGGCATCTGCTAAAAAAGAGGATATGAGAAGGCCTCTGTGACAGACTCAGGTTTAGCACACCAAGAAAAGTAAAAGTAAAGAAAAGTAAAGTTACCATCTGATAGAATGCTGCATTTTTAGGTATTTTTAAAAAATCCACATTTAACTTACCGTAATTCGTTTGGGGAGATATTCTTGTTAGTAGGTAATTATTGGGTAGACAAATGGATAATATCCAGAGGTTGTGACAAACAGGATTTCATGTAGTGATTTTTGCTATTGGGTATGTTTTGTGAGGGTCTATCTGATTGGAATGTCAGATTCTGCCAGATTAAAGATACTTCTGTGTCTGCAGAATCATGCCTTGAGGTGGTGGTGTGAATGTGCATTATTAGGTTAGAAATATTAAATGAGACTGTCTCCACCAGTTATTTAATACATCAGCATTTTGATTTAGGAGGTTTACTATTTTATACGTGCACTGGGAGCCTCGAAAATGAGTGACATTCCGAGATGGAGGACCTCTGTCAGCTGTCAGAGGTCATAGTCCAGCAGTGGGTGGGACTGCAGGCAAAGGGCTAGGACCCAAATACAAAAAATGCCCACATATTTTGTTTTAAAGTCCTTCTTCCCAGTGAATAAGGCTTAGGGGAAGGCTTTGAACCTTTTAAAATGAGGAAAACCACAAAAGAATTGGAAAGCATCAAACAGTTGGTGGTCTGGGAAGGGGTGGGATCTTCTGCAAGTCCTCCGAGAGCCAGTTTCTGATCCAGTAGGATCAGGATACCCATAGCAGGAATCTGCTGTTACAGTACTATTGCCCTGGCCAGAGGCAAAAGGTTTTTGGTTTGTTTTTTTAAATGATTTCCAGAGAGTGATACGCCAATTCCAGGTTTACTAAGAAGGAGATTATTTATTATTTCACTAATACCCAAACATGCTAGCTAGATTTCCAAAACTTTTAGTAGCAAGCCTCTTCCACCGCACAGCGAGGGCTCCTGCAAGGTAGGACTACAACCAGCTGGGTTCAGAAAAAAACAGCAGAATCCCCCTCGAAAACCGTCTGAACCAGAGAACAAAGAAAGTGGCTAGTTTTTTTAGATTAGAAATTTATGGCATTGTAGCACATGTGTGCAGCATTCTACATAATTGAAATATATGGTTATAAGAGTAATACTGTTTTACTGGTGCTAAGAGATAATGAAATATAGTGAGCTAACATTGGCCATCTTGCCTGGATGGCTGATGGTTCCTCTCTGTTCATACATCAGAGCACAGACTCATTACTGCCTCTCACTCACAAAAGTAACACGTGATAAGGAACGTGTGTACAGTCCTCGTGCCATCTCACCATCAGGAAAGAGAGGTACCTGCTTTCATGAAAGCAGACTGTCATGGTCAGAGCAATGCTAACTGAAGGTCTGTTGTACTGCGCTAAGCAACTAGACTTCAATGCCAAGCAAGGCGAGCAGCTTAAAGAGCAAGGGACCCAGGCCTTGCTTTTTGGGATTCAGGCCTGTTACAAGTGCTTGGCATGCTGGCTGTAAATGGCTGAATATCCCCCATTCCCTGGTCTAAAATGATGGTTAAAAGTACCTACAATGTCAGATCTCCTCTATAAAAGTCATGAGGTAGCCTTGAGCAAGCCTCTCTTTCTCAGACTATCCTATCTCGCAGGATTGTTATGAGGATAAAATTAGGGCATATGTTCCCGTTATGTGCTGCTAAGTTGTCTCTGACTTAGGGCGAGCTGTGAATGACTGTCTTCCAGAATGTCCTTTTGTAAACTCGAGGCTATGTCTTTGCTTATTCCATTCCATATTTGACTCATTGCATCCCATATTTGGTCTTCCTCTTCTGCCTTCAACTTTCCCTAGTATGTTTTATGATCCTCAGTGAGTCTTGCCTTCTCATGATGTTCCCAAAGGATGACAGCTTCAGTTTTGTCACTTTTGCTTCCAGGGAAAGTTCTGGCTTAATTGGAAGGCATATAAGGCAGCATATAAATGTAATTAAAAATACAGTTCTTCCTGCTTTGAGGGCTCTCGTGGTAGGCTATATCACTTCCTAATGAGTCTGGTGGATTGTAACTTTTAAAAATATGGTTTAAAATTTAATTCATATTTTATATCACAGATAAGTTGTTTCTGCTGTTTTTTTTAAATAGCTACTGGGTTTACCCAGTTTATAAATTTTATGATTAAAAGTATGCATCTATTTGTATAAACACCGACTATAGAGCCACTGTACCATGTGCAGAAATCCCAGTTCACTGGATGAGCATGTTCTTGGACATTTGGCAATCTATTCAGAACATTTTATGAACAAGCCTGGACTTTGCTCAAATTTTGTGCCACTTTTTTCTGTGAAACTTGCCAAGGGTTAAGGAATTGTGCCTAAATGTGATTGTTCTGCTCTCATATTTGCTGGGTTTATCACACCCAGCTCTCTCTGTAGTCTAGATTTCTGTTTTTCTAAAAGACACTTGAGTAGTTAAACTGTTTGTTTTAAAATGATTATGAAATGTGTTTTTCTGCTATCTCTGGACTGCACAAGAAATCCCAGATATATGCACCTTCAAAAGGTGTTGAAATCCCAGATATATGCACCTTGAAAAGATCTTTGTTTTACTGTGACTTGGCCTGCCTCAGAATGTTAAAATACTTGCCAACTAACTAAAAACAGGCATAGAACTGGTGTTACGGAAATCCAGGAAAATATGCATAGACTTATGTCAGTTCATTTAATGTTGAATTAAATGCTGAGAGCTGTCTACACAAAATAAAACTAAGTGATTAAGAGAGCAATCATGTGCAAGTTCAAAAAGAAAAAAGACCTACAGCCTCAAGTATACTGAGACATGCTTGGAATTATAGACTTTTTTTTTGTCTAAACTTGCACAAGGTTCATGGAATCATAAAATAGTAGGGTTGGAAAGGGCCAAGAAGGCCATCCAGTCCAATCCCCTGCTGTAGTAGGACACCAATTCACACTGTCCCACTTAAGGCTTTTATTGCACATGAACCATCTTTTGTAAGAGTACAATATAGTCGCAAGCAGACAGAGCCAGCAACAGGGAGGACTTGACCCTCCAGGTATTGGGGCCTAGGGTTCCCATCATTCCTCACAGTGGCTGTGCTGGCTGGGGCTGATATGAGTTATAAACCAAGACATCTGGATGACTACAAGGCGCCCAACCCTGAATTAAAGTGGCAGACTGGGACCAAGAATACCCAGATGCTGAGCCTGACTCAGCCGTAAGGATAGCTACATAATCTTGGGCCTGCTCTGTGCCCTCTGAGTTGGTTTGGAGGTAACATATGGGAGGAGTAGTTATGTATGCTGCCTCAACAGCCTTTTCCAGCCTGATGTGCTCCAGGTGTTTTTGGCTATGATTCCCATCAGCTCTAGCCAGGAGGGCTGATGGCCAGTGGTGATGAGTTGTAGTCTGAGCCATGTGGAGTTTCCTGGGGAAACTCAGGCCCAGGAACCGAATCTAGCCTTCCAAGGGCCCCGATTCTATTCTCCAAGTTGCCACAGATGGCTATATCTCATTGATCATTAGGTGGTTTCTGGCCTCTTGTGGAGGTTTGTTCCTTCTTGAAAGATTGAACTGCCTTTCTTAAGCTTTAGTTACTGGCAGTCTAGTTTGGCTAATAGTCAAAATAGAAATAATAATAAGTAAGACTCTAGTAGATCTTAAGTTATAATATACTGAACATTTAGTATATTTTGGTCCCACTCCTTATGTCTTTGGTCTTGGGAAAGCATTTTTTATGATCTCCGGTATTCCCAAATGCCACTCAAAACTCTTCATAGTTTGTCTTCCCTGGTTGATTATGCACTTTTTTCATTGCATTTGAACTAATAAAGTCTGTGTTTTGAATAAAGGAAGTGCACGTTTTTAAAAGAGTACACCAACGTGCACATATGTGAAACATGCATTGGGGAGGATATGCACTTTTAACATGAAAACAAGTTCAAGAATTTGTGGATATTTTTGGAGAACACACACCCTTGCTTGGATTGGGGAGTGCAAATGGGGCATGTTTGTATAATTTGCCAACATAAACTAAATTCTTGTACATCAGTAACGAAGCATCTTTTCAATCCCCATGCCTGTATGCAGTCTTGAGCTCTTCAGCATCGTTATTAGTGATTTGGATGAGGAAGTACAGCAAACAATTATCAGATTTACAGATGGCACAAAACTGGGTGGGATAGCTAATACCTAGGAAGACAAGAAGATTGAAGGTGATCTTGATAGGATGGAGCTCATGGCTAAAAACAACAAAATGAAATTCAATAAAGACAAATCCCATGTTCTGTGCCTAGGAAAAAGAAGCCAAGTGCATCATTACAAAATGGGGAATACTTGACTCAACAATAGTACAAGTGACAAGGATCTTGGAATTGTTGTAGAATTGTTGAAGATGAGTCAACAATGTGATATGGCTGTAAAAAGGGTGAATGCTATTTTAGGCTGCATTTATAGAAGTATCACTTCCAAACTGCGTGAAGTACTAGTTCCCCATTACTCATCACTGGTTGGGCCTTATCTGGAGTGCTTTCTAGGCACCACAGTTGAAGAAAGCTGCAGAAAAGCTGGAAAGGGTTCATAGGTGGGCAACAAAGATGATCAGGAGATTGAAAACAAAGCCCTATGAGAGACTGAAAAAACTGGGCATGTTTAGCTTTGAGAAGAGAAGATGGAGGGGAGATATGAACTTGAAAGTCTGTCACAAAGAGGAAGGCCAGGATCTCTTCTTGATCGTCACAGAGTGCAGGACATGGAGTAACAGGCTCAAGTTAAGGAAGTCAGGTTCCAGCTAGCTACCAGGAAAAATTTCTTAACTGTTAGGGCGGTATGACCATGCAGCCAATGACCTAGGGAGGTTGTGGGCTGTTGTCCCACACTAGAGGCATTCCAGATGCAACTGGTCAGCATTCTGAGAGGGATGGTTTAATTTGAAGTCCTGCACTGAGGTTGGACCTGATGTTCCCTTCCAATTCTACTGTTCTATGATCATGTTTCCCCTGCCTTGGCCTAGACACTGTCCTCAGTAGGAAGCTGAATGCTATTCCAGACAGTATGCTGAAATGTGCAGCTCTCCTGAGCCAAATTTTAAGCCAAAGAATTAGTTCCCATTTACTAGTAGTGTCTGACCAACACAAGATTAAGTAGTTCAAAGACCCGGTTCTAGCTCCAGGCAATTGCCAGATGAAAGTGTTTGTTCATTCTGTTTCTACTTACTTTTAGCAGCCTTACTCTTTTCCTGGCTTTTACCTCTTAGTATGCATGGAGCCTTGCACAACTAATTGTCTCCTTTTCAATTCAGTTCATATTTTGTACATAGACATCTGGGTAGGTGACAGCTGGGAGCTCATGAGCACAGAAGCAGTCTTCCTTGGGGATCAAAGTCAGCTAAATCCAGCTTGCTTGGGCTCTCGGTCCAGCTCTCCAGGGTTCCCCAGGTTGCTTTACCTCCTTCCTTCAGCCCATCCACTTTCACCCAATTACAAGTATCTGGTGGTATATGCTAGTATGCCATCATCCTCATTGTTGTCGTCGTCTCCTTTCCTTTCTGCTGTCTTGCCACTGGAATGCAGCCTCAAGAGCTTCTCCACAATGGAATTCGACCTTCAGGTTGAAAGAGGTTCAATGCCCGTGCCTTAAGTTACCCCAGTAAGGGTTAATGGAATAACTGTAGCTCAAACTTTCCAAGCAAGTAAATCTCCCCCTCCTTCCAAGCAGATGGAGACAATGGCCTCCTAACTAAAAACTTTAGTTAATGCCAGCCAATCAAACTGGCTTAAAAGTACAGATTAAGAATATTGCAGAAATCAGTAACAAAAGAAACAAGGATAGGAATACAAGCTATTACGGAAGTTTGGTTTATTGGAAAGACATGGATGCTACACCAAATGCCTCTTCTTTCTTCCAAACGCAAATTATCTACACATGCCTCTAAGGTAGATCCTCTTGCCTCAGGGCCAATCCCTTGGAGGGGCTGGCACTTTTCAGCTGGTCTGCCCTCTTAGCTGATCCCAGACCCTGGAATCAGTGATGGTTCCTCCTCATTATCAAGCTCACTTGACCTTCCCTAAGTGTCTGAAGCTGAATGACTTCAAGATCCAACAGGACGGCCATCTGAGTGCAATGGTTTAAGTTGGAGTCTGGTACTGAGCAGGGGTTTGGTCCCAATGACCATCTTGGTCCTTCCAAATTCTATGATTTCTATGATTCTGTGATTCTCAGTTACCATTCTACTTACCTCTGGGTTCACAGGCCTTGGCATCCCAGTTGAACCCCTCCTCTTCCATTGAGTCAGAAATTGCTCCCAAGTCCTTAGAAGACTCTCTTGCGGGACAAACAGGCCTACAGTTCCAACAGTCCCAGGCTCAGTTTCTGGTATCTCTTACTGGGGCTGGGAAAGACTTCCCTTTGAAACCCTTCTGCAAGCCACCATCCCCCAGTATAGACACTATTGGTACACCAGTGTCCAGCTCACTAGAAGGCAGCTTTTGGTGGACCCCCTTGCTTTCTACAGGTTGATCTGTAGAGCAGAGGGAACAATGGTCTTAACTTTGCCCTGAGTTGGTTTGTGTCCATTTCAGCTCTGTCCTGATTACTTTCTGTCTACAGGCTGGATCTAGGAACTGCCGTCAGCAAGATCAGGGACCCTTTGTGAAAAGGTCAACTAGTGGAGGGCCCTGCTGCCCAATTTTGAGGTTTTCCCTTTGCTCACCCACAGTACAGTTTGCCAATGGAGGCTGGTGATTCCTCTGTCACCGGACCTTTTTAACCATTAGAGTTTTTTTTCCAACTTTATAAGTGTTTTGTAGGGACTATCCATGATGCTGAACTCCACCCCAAAGTAGGTTAGGCACTATGGAACACCGCAAATACCTCCTTTAAAGCTGAAAAGAAAAGTGGCCATGGGTGGGGAGTCCCATTGACACAAGAGACACTGGCTTCTCTCGCAATTCACCCCATCCAGCAGGTACTCTTGGCTCTGTAACATTTTTGAGGGACTGCCATGGAAATTAGGGGGCAGGGAAGTCCACTTTCATCAGCACAGTTGATTCAGTGTGAATCTGAACTTTTTATAAATGCCACCCACACAGTCAAGTCTGTAACTTTGACATGAAAGACTTCTGTACATAAAAGTCCTATTCATTTATTAATACGATTTTTGCCTTTCTACTTCTAAAGAAATGCCCAAAGGTGCTAGTAATGAAAACAAAATTTAAATAATGAAACCAACATTTTGAAAAACAGACAAGCAGACAAATCAGCAGAAGCATGTGGCGTGGAAGCATGTAATTTGTCTCACTTGCATAGGCTTTATGGAGCAGTCTCATCTTCAGTGAATCTTTCTCCCTCTGGTTAAGAACATAAGAATACAAGAAGAGCCATGCTGGATCCATCTAGGTCCACCAGCTGTCCATGGCAAACCCACCAGCAGGACATGAGTACAGCAGCATCCTGTTGCCCAGCAACTGGTATACGCAGGCCTGCTGCCTCTTATACCGGAGGTAGCATATGGCCATCAGGAGTAAAAGCCACTGATGGCCTCCTATTGTCCCCTTTTAAAACCAGCCAAATTGGTGGCCTTCACTACATCTTGTGAAAGTGAATTCCATAGTTTCTCTATGGGCTGTGTGAAGAGGTTCTTCCTTTTGTCTATCCTGAATCTGCCACCAAAGAGCTTCATGGAATGATCCCAGGTTCTGGTATACTGAGAAAAATTATCCTTCTCCATTTTCTCCACACCATGCATAATTTTGTATATCTCTATTATCTCTCTGCTTACTGACTTTTTTCAAAGCAAAATAATCCCAGATCTTGTAACCTTTCCTCATAGGGGAGTTGCTCCAGCTCCCTGATCATTTTTCTTGTCCTTTTCTGACTCTACGGTATCCTTTTTAGGTACAGTGACTAGAACTGCACATAGTATTCTGAGTAGGTTATAAGACAGATTTGTATGAAGGCATGATGATGTTGGCAGTTTTATTTTTATTCCTTTTCTAATTATGCCTAACATAATTCTCAGCAGTCACACACCAACATTTTTATCTAGCTGTCCATCATAGCTAGATAATGCTATCTCTAAGATCTCTTCCTTGACCCTCACCAGTAGCTCACATCCCCATCAGCATATGCTCAATGTTGGATTTTTTAGCTCCATTTGAGCTTTAGAAAGTATCACTGTGCACTTGCTTACACTGAGCCGCATTTGACATTTCGATGCCCATTTGAGGGATCCTTTTGGAACTAACTCACCATCTTTTTGTTTCAACCAATCTACATCATTCAGTGTCATCAGTAAACTTGTCCAGTTCACTCCTCACTTCCACTTCCAGATCATTTTTGAATAAGTTGAAAAGCCTTGCTTCCAATGGAGGTCCCTGTGGGACCCCACTGTGTATATCCCTTTACTGAAAGGATTTACCATTTACTTCTTCACTCTGATTTCTGTTCTTTAACCAGTTACTGATCTATGAGAGGACCTTCCCATTATTTCCATGACTGCTAAATTTGCTCATGAAGCTTTGATTGAAGGACTCTGTTTGAGCTTCTTACTGTGATTTTGGGTAGCCTCCAAGCATTTTGAGGGTATTTAACCCACTTGACTCTCCTTGAAGTATACAAAAATATGCTGGGTGTGTGTGTGTGTGTGTGTGTGTGTTTTGGTAGATAGCATTGGATTTGGTGGCTTTTCTTTGGCAACTAAATATTTTTGTAAGTAGTTCATTCTTGGTGAGAATTCTACTTGCTATCTTCAGATTTCTGTAGTTTGGTATATATTCCTCTGATTCATTGCCTTCCAAGTTGATATCTGGGTTGTCCAGAAAAAAACTGTTCAATGCAGAACTGATCTTTGGTGAGCTGGCACTGTGCCTGCATATCAAACTGGGATTGGTGGGTTGTTGTTTTTTTTAGAAAGGGTGACGTTCAAGTGGCAATTTAAAAGCTTCCCAGGAGAAGAAAACCCACTTCACTGCAGAACATAATGCCCCCTTCAGCTCTTTGGGGATGCTCCTATTGAGGAGAAAATTACAGTTAGCTGAATAGCAGGATACTGTGCCACAAGAGGGCTTCAGAAACGTAGTTACTTGCCTACTGTAGAAGCCCTTAATGTGTGTAGGGTTTTTTAATATTACTTGGCAGATAAGTGCTCCCTATGATGCAGTTCCTAAATTGCTCTGTTAAATAAAGTATTCATATATTACTGTTTGCTGCAAAGTAGGAAGAAAAAGAGCCAGGAGCTGACTGTTGATTAGAGTATGAGTCTTTCCACAAAGCTACCCTGCAAAGTCCAGTGAATTCTGGGAATAATAGTGCTCCTGGAGTACAGCCCCATGCAGAAAAAAGTCCTACAACTCTCAGCATGCTCCTGCCATGAAAGCACCTTTAATTTCTCTCTTGGTCATTATTTTCCTTTCAGTAATGTTTTTCATGCTTTTTAGTGCATCTAATTTAGGGGTATTCCAATATGCCACTGTTGGCATTGACTTCTTTTGGCATAGTTTGTATCACAAATGTAGACACTTGCACATATGAAAGGGAAATGTAGCATTTGAACATTCCTGATTGTGAGCAGGCCTCACTAGTGATACAAGACTTTGACTACATATAATCTACCTATGTTTTCATGGTCCAGATTACTCATGGCTTGGATATTTTCAGAGAAAGTTCTCTTTTGCTTCTTCATCTTTTATGTGTAACCACCATTTCAAATGTACAGGGACGGAAGACTTTTCAGGTGGAGGAGAATGAGGTAGTGAGGTCCAAAGACCTATTGGTATGCAAACTTAAGTCAAGCAGGAGCGTATGCTAGTGGCATTTGCGGTGATGACTTTTAAAATACAGAATGTTCAGAGCAGCAGGACCGCCTAGGCTGAACAGTTACCACAGCAGCCTGACATGCAGACCTAAACTTGGGGTGCTTAATTTCTGTATCTCATGATGCTGCTAAATGTACAGAAACAGGACTGGG
This sequence comes from Varanus komodoensis, assembly GCF_004798865.1. Lineage (NCBI taxonomy): Eukaryota > Metazoa > Chordata > Lepidosauria > Squamata > Varanidae > Varanus > Varanus komodoensis. Next base: position 21,181,093 of record NW_025335269.1, on the reverse strand, counting down.
TGAAAAAAAGTTGAAACATCTCCCCCTTCCCATGGAATATGGTGTATATTCTAGTAGAACAGGGTAGGAATTGAAATCCAAAGTAAGTTTCAAGTGATCTGACTGTAAGCATCATTGTACAAGCAAATTGAGAATGGTATTTAGAATAATTTCCTGTGTGAATTAACATGTTATCTTTTCTCCACACTGTGATACCAGAAGTCCAGGGCTCCATACACCAGAATAAACAAGAACATCCCCCAAGCATAACACACTTTGAAGTAAGTGAAGTGATAGTATTGCTATAAGATTATTCAGAGTTTAAAATTCCTAGATGCATCACTCCCCTTCCATCCAATAAGATGATAATATGCTGGTTTTCACTTGTTGCTGTTATCTTAACCTTCCCTGCATAATTCAGGACACAGGAGATCGTGTCTGTTTTTGTCCTGAAAATAGCCCTTCATCAATAGTTTTCAAAGGATTTTCTTAAGTGTAGAAATGTTTGCTTTAGGATGCAAAGCTCCAGACCTTCAGACACTGCAGTCTGCTTTAAACCAGGAAATTGGAGTTAATGAAGGTGTCTGTTCTATCAAATGGCATTACCTGGTTGTCATTGCTAGAAATGGCAGCATGGTTACTGGTTTAAAAGTGAATAAAGTTGAAGTGCACTTTGAAACAGATAAAAATCTACAACTGAGCAAATTAAAATAGTAGGAAGGCAAGTGGGACCTGCAAGAAGATGTTGCAGTGTGAAGTGCTGCTGCCAGGATACTGCATTTCTCCTGATTTTAACAATCAGCCAATTGGGCCCACTGGGCATGCTCAGTCATCACCAAGCTGCTTTTGGAGTTGCCTCCCCCCACACCCCAGTTAAGATTTTTGTGTATTTCTGTAAATTTCAGGATTCCTTCAGGCCTGCCAATAGCACCTGTTTTGGCTACATAAAGACAGATATACATTCGCAATTTGATTAATGGCTATTCCTTTATTTATACATATGCTCTTGCCAGAATGCTGTTGTTCTTTTATTAACAATGTATTAAAATGGTATAATAAAAGTACAACATGAGTGCAATACATTCAACCAGCTTCAAAATAGACTCATTAGCCATGGGTCCTTTTTGTTGATTATTTTGTCGCTCCATAAATGCTCAGTTATTGATCATTTGCAGTGCTGGACTTTCCTACAAGTTCAGCAGGCATTTTGGCCCCAGAATCCAGCAGAGACCTGAATGTAGACACAGAAGCTGGGGAATCAGTACCACTCTAGGAGGTCAATCCCCTGAGAACCACTGCAGAAACAGAGAGTCCTGATCCTAGAACCTGAGTGGCGACCACCAAGTGGATCAGAGACTGCATTTCCTGAACCCAGCTCCAGCAGTGCGCACCTGGCATGGAATCATCGAGTGGCAAAGGGCTGCTTGGCTCTGGCTCAGCGGCTTGTCCCTTTATGGCTTTCCACAGAGTATAGGGGGACAATTGTAGCAGCTGCTGGCTAGCCTTTGCTGAAATTTTCACTGGTTCCAAGCCCTTTCCATGAATAAAAGAAATCCTTCACTGAGCAGATTGAATCGGATACTCTTTGTTTCTTTAGAATTTTGTTTATGCTTGTATGCAAATACATATAATGCACTTAAATTGATTATAACTATATAAGTGTGTGTACTTATCAGCTTGGCAACAGTTATTCAAGCACTGGTAACCTCTTGCCTGGAATATTTAATACACTCTATGTGGGGCTTCCCTTGAAGATGGTTTGGAAACTTCAGTTGGTCCAAAATAGGACAGCTAGGCTGCTGCTGATAACTGGCATATAGGACCATATAAAGCCAGTCCTCTACCATCTCCACCAGTTGACGTCCAGGCCCAATTCAAGGTGTTAACATTAGTGTTTAAAGTCTTAAATGGCTTAGGGCCAGGGTATCTAAAAGAACACCTCTTTCCACCTCTACCCAGCCCCTTAGATTAGCATCTGAGAAACTTCTGAAGGACTCGCCTCCTCAGGAAATGAGGACAATGGCTACAAGAAGAAGAGCCTTTTCAGGAGTGGTACCCTGACTTTGGAGTGAGTTCCCCAGAGAGGTTCACCTGGCACCCTCTTTATATTCCTTTTGGTGCCAGGAAAGGACCTTTTCATTTTGCTAGTATTTTAATTATTAGTCTGGTTTTAATGGTGGTATATTTTAATATAGAGCGTGGTTGTGCCTTTTATGTAATTGCTGGTTCTGTTACATTATGTGACATGGGTGTGTTTTTATTGTTATATGATTAAGTGTTTAATATGGTGTTTTTAATGTTTTGTATATTTTTAATGTGGCTTTATTGTCTGTAACCTGCCCAGGAAGCCATGTGGCTAATGGGGCGGGCTAAAAATCCAATAAAGAAAAGAAGATAATAAATAAATTATTCCTTCATTTTGGAAGGGTAGCATGGAATTTAATGGGGGGGGGGGCTATCAGTTGTATCTAGAAAGTTGGATCAAACATAGCTAGAATGACTTGAAGAGATGTGTATGTGTTATTTTAACAAGTTAAACTCTCCATTTTTCCAAGGTATGAGCCTATGTCTGTATCTCTGCCTGTGCCTCTATGGAGTCATCACTGCTTGATCTAATGCACATAGGGATACTCAGTCACCCCAAAGCTGTTTTTCAGAGACTTTATGTTACTGGAAAATGACTTCTTTCGGGGTGGAATGACACCACACTGGCAAAAAATCAAAGCAAACCCTGAAGCTTTTTCAACACAAATATTTTGTGACCCTCTGTGTTTTATGGATGGATTTTCCCCTTTTGGCCAGCTATGTATCCAAACAAGTACAGACCTAATTATTCAAAGTTATAAGCAGGATATGATTTGTACAAGTGTTAACACAGAAGAGAGAATCACCTTGCCATTTCATGTCTTCCCTAAAAATGTTATTTTCCTAGAGATTTTAGATAGTCAGGAAAGAACTAAATAAAATCCTCACCTCTTTTTCACTTACACATACACCCTCCATGGGAAAATAGCTGAAAACGCCATATTTTATGGAGTTCAATGAACATAGTTCTGTTACCATGGAAACATACTTTACAAAAAGGAATATGCATGATATTTTACAGGCAACATTTCTGAGAGGAGCTCCTGTTCATGCTGCTGTTTACTCACCCTCAGCAAAAAAGGTATCCAGATCAATTATAAGATAACCTTGGAGTGACCTGGTTTGGATTTAATGGTGGGCACCTCCTAGGTTGTATCGCTCAGTAATTACTGGAAAGGAGAGCACACAAACCCTTTCTGTTTCCAGGAATACCCATTTTGTTAGTTGAATACCCCAGAATTAACCTGGGTGATTGTTGGATTAATTCTGGGTTGTTTAATTGCAAAGGGAAATGGCACACACACATTTCTCACCCTCCACACTTGCCATAATTCCTTTGCCTGATGTTAAGTAAGTCCTGGGTTGGAATCAGTTTTGCAGAACTGAGTGATTTTGATCAGGTTGTGACTTCACAGAATCATTCCCACGTTATGAACATCATAATCACAGTAAAAAGTCTGATCTTGTATAGTTCTGCACAGTCCTTATTTCCTGTGTTTTCTCCTATGGCAATGCCAGGGTTGGCTCAAGGCATTTTACTGCCTCAGACAAGGAGTATTCCCTGCCCCTGCTATCCTGTGTACAGAAACAAACTGGACTAGCAGCTAAATTCATTTCACCAGTGGGAACTGGATTAAGGGCAGCATGCTAGCTGTGAGGTGTAGGACAGGCTATGTAAAACAGGTGAATAGCTGCATCTAAAGAGGAACATTCAGGATGCCTTCGCTGAGCCCTGTTCTGGCCCGAGGCACCATCCCCTGGCAAAAGCTCTGCTACATCACCCTCATTTAAACAGGAATGTTCCACAGACTTGAATTTCTCCTATTGACATTGGCGTGGGATTTAGCTTTGGCTGGATTGGCTTGAATGCACTTCCTTTGCTAGCCCTTAATACTCTTTCACTAGCTCTAGCAGAACCTTTCCCCCATCCATACCTGCCCATCTAGCCCCCTTTATCTGAATGGCTTGAACAGCTTCATTTAGGGTGAGTTTATGATCTTTTTAAGAATGAAGGAGTTGATCTCACATAGGGTTACTCCAAGATGCCCAGAGGAGTCACGTCTCCTCTTCATCCACCACTGATGAGTGGCAGGCAAAAAGATTCCACTTGTCCAGGTTGCACCTGAGCCATGATGCCAGGATCAGGGCCTGAATAAATTTGAGAGTGCTTGCAGAACCAGGAGTGCCTTTGCAGGCAGTACAGTTGGAGACCTGGAAGACCAGCATAAAAGGCTTCCTCGTGCTGCTGCTCCTTGCCACAGCAATGCAAGTGTCCTGGTGACTTTTTGTGCTCTGGCCCCTGCTTCACTATGCCTTGTTCTGGTTTGTTGCCACCGAGTTCAAGCCCTGCTCTGGTTCGTTCCTGCCTTGTTCAAGGCTGTTCCTGTCTCGCTTCAGCCTGCACCCTTCCTGCTCTTCCTGTCTTTACCCCGAGTTGACCTTGCCTTGCTCCAACCTGCTCCAACCCTCGCATCAATGTCTCTCTGGTAAACTGACTTCGGAACTGTGCTCTGACTCTCTCTCCCCCTGTGTGTGCCAAACTCGGACTGCCTTCAGTCCTTCACCCAGTCTCTGGCCCGTAGTGAGCTCTGGACTCAGCTTGAGCCCTGGACCCAGCGTTCTGCCCATCCCTGCTGCAATCCACGGCCTGGCCCTCCCACATGAGCTGCAATTCAGAAAGGCAGAAGAGAAGCAAACCAGTCTTGTGCTTTGAGGAGTTAGGCAGAGGGACACTGGCTTAATCATGAGTGGTTTCATTATATCTGCCCCTTCCCTAACGGGAAGGGAGGAGTGAAACGAACTCAGCCTCAAGGGTCCTTAAGCGGGGTCTCCTCCCTCCTACTCTGGTATGAATTGAGATCCAGTGGCCACCGTTGCATGAATACCTGCTCCTGGAAAATTAAGAGCAGTGACAAGAGGTCTCTTTCCCATTTATAGATCTTAGATTGTTGAACCATCTTCCACAAGAAATCTGCCAGATTTGAAAATTTTATCAGCTTAAGGGAGTTTAGAAAAACAGATTACTGTTTGACTGCAGACTATGTCATTTGGGACTGTGGTTTCCTGCTTGCTTAAAATTATTATTAAATGTGATTGCATTAAGGATTTTAGAATTGTTATTTGATTGATCATATTGTTGTTCCCTACCTTGGTAAGTATTTATTTATTTTTACTAAAAGACAGGTTAACAGATTTTCTCAAAAAAAAGAAAAGAAAAGAAAAGAAAAGAAAAGAAAAGAAAAGAAGAAGAAACAAGTGCCCTCAAATCAACTCAGCATTACTGATTTGTATAAAAAAAGAATAACAATGCCATAAGGTTTTTGACAATAGAAGCTATTCTCTGAGCGTTCTGAGATACAACAGTGGCTTTGTGGATGAAGAATCTGCAACAGTTTGGGAAAAGCAATCTTCATGTAATGATGTAAATATCACTGAAGATTAATGGAGACCCATAATTCATTTCCAATTGTAAATATGCACCTCAAAGGTATTATTTACTGAATATACAGCTGGAAAGTTATTGTCATAAGTCAACTGAGATTAAAACTATAACCCAAGTATATTTGTTCTCATGAAGCTAGATTTTCCTGATTTGTAGGCAGTAAGTAAATATGGATATATGTAGTCTGAATTAAATTGATATTTGCTACAAATACAAAGTATAATGAGTACAAATATTGGCCATTGTTTATTCAAATATAATTATAATTGTTCCCAACACGTATATATTTGTTTATGATCTTCATACTGAGATGAGGATACCTAAAATAAAACTTTGAGAAACTGGGGAAATTTAGCATCTCTAAAATGTATAGCAGGCACCTGCACTGATGATATAAATGGGGGAAACACAAAAGCTGTAGGCATGTGTCATTACAAAGGCCATCCTATGAGCATGCCCATAACCTTCCCAGTTTTAAAGAACACTGCCATCATATACCTCTGTACCTCTTGCTCTGCCAAGCACTCGGACACCCAATTACAGTTGTCTAAGTGCAGAGCTTCAGAGTAGAAGAGATGGCAGCTGAGGGCTGCCATGATACTCAGGGTCTCCTCCCCACCCTGCCCCACAGAACCCTTTCTCCAAGGTTGCTCTTCCAACCTTAGCGAATCAGCCAGTGCAATTCTTTCCATGATAGTTGTTGGAAGGAAAAGGTAGGAGAGGATCCATGTGTGGATCCAAGGTCACAGCATCCTGCCTAATCTTGGAAGCTAAGCAGGATCAGCCTGGTTGAAAATGAATGGGTGATTTAAAATGTTGTGAATCACCCACAGAGCTTTGGCTAAGGGAGGTATAAAATTTCAATAACAACAACAATGGCAATAATAAATAATAGCAGCAGCAGGGAATCCAAAAATTCCTTCTGGGCCATAGGAGAGCATTCCTGCGATTCCTGAAAGGGCATCCCAAGGACCATACAATCCCCCACCTCACCCCATGCTATGATGTTGCAACCTGTAGGTACAATAGATACAACCTATTGAGGGGATATGAGGGGTGGGATCCATGCTTTTGTGACCATAGAGTGGAAAATAGGGGGAAATGGTTAACAAAGCAGAGCTAACCATTGGGTCCATCTGAGTAGAGGACTTTAAAACCTGTATATTCCACCATGTTTGTGGTGCTGAATTAGGGTTGTCACCACTCTTTTTTCTGGCTAGCTACAGACTGATCCAATGTAGTCTTCATGCTGTACCCACTGTATATTTCAAATTTGGTTGGTGCAGATAAGAAGTTTTGTTCAATTCAAATTATGAAAATTTACCAAAATGCAGACATTTCTTTATAAACAAAACAAAGGGTAGGATCATTGAAATTCCTTAAGGCCAAAGGGATTTAGGATAGAACCATGTAAATAGTTGTAATAAAAGTAATAGTGTTTCTTACATCAAAGTTCTGAAGAATACAGAGAGGGCAAAATGGGGGAGGCAGTGGTAAAACTGTCACCTTTTGTGGAAGGGAGTAGGAAATTGATTGCCTTTTACAACTGGCTGTAATGAGCCTGGAGGAAGGCCTGTTCTTCCTATCTCATCCTCCCACAAGATTTAGGAAACAAGTTGGCATCAAGTTAGAGTCTACAAGGCGAAGCCTGTTGAACTTTTAGAAGGCAGTGCACACGCTTAATAGGTTCATGAATAGTAACTGACACACCTCTCATAGGTAATGGGCTATGAGACATGGGATAAAATGAGAAATAGCATGAAAATGGGATGTATGAGCGGGAGGGGGAACATATCGAGGGGTAGTATGATGTAGCAGGATGGAGAAGATTGTAACTTCTTAGTAACCCAGCCAATGGGAGAAAGAGGTAGGGACTGCAAGCCGGGAAAAGGGAATAAAAAGCAATGTCCTGTGTGTAAATTGCGCGCTGCCTGTGTGGAGGGTGTCCACTCTTACAAGAATGTATTGAACTATTACTGCTTGCCTCTGTATCGTCACTACTGGGATTTCATTTCCTACATACACCCACCTCTAACTGTAAGTGTATCAGTCCTTAGGGTCCTGGGCCAATCAAGGCTCCTCACCTCAGCATGGAGGATACTCTGGATAAAACAGAGCCCCCTTGTGTCAAGCATGATTGCATGTGTATGGAGTACAATGATGAAATATGGATGCAGAATATAAGCACTTTGTCTGTGTCAGATTATTGTTATCATAATTATTACCAATTAATAGATTTATACAGCTTATCATATTTAATACATGTATATTATAATGTCATATTTTATCATATGCCATGAAAGGAAGTGCTGGTGTTGCTGCAGTTTTTCATACAATTATGTTCATCTAAAAGAAAAGAACTACACAGATTTGCTAGGATACTTAAAGGCAACACTTGACACTCAAAGAAAGCCAGTGTGGTGTAGTGGTGAAGAGTGTAGGACCAGGACTCGGGAGCTCCGGGTTCTAGTCCCCACTCAGCTATGGAGCTAATTTAGGTGACTTTGAGCCAGTCAGATTCTCAGCCCAACCTGCCTCACAGGGTTGTAATAAGGATAAGGGTGAGAGGATGAGAGGAGGTAAATTATGCAAGCCACCTTGAGGTCCTTGGAAGGAGAAAAGGGCCCTCCCAAATGCTGATGCCATCAGGCGAAACATTGGTTCAAGAGACAGGCATTAACTGAAGACAGGTAGCAGAGACAAGCCACAGGACTTTTTATGTGGTAGGACCTTCAGTATGGAACAACTTCCTCTGAAACATCAGTTCTGGGATATCATTTACTTATCTGAGCACTTTCTAGAATACTTGCTGGTGATGGCCTCTGAAAGCAGCTAATAAAGATTAAACACAAATAGCAAGGTAATACGTAAAGATGCCAACGGAAAAAAAGACCCGCACAGAAATGAGAAAAGATGGATTAGAATCGGGTATAATGAAAAGGTCACCTGGCACTAAAAAAAAAGTGCCAGACTTAGTAATTTTTGTGAACTTCCCAGAGAGCCCTTGATGATTAGGTGATATCCTCACAACAAACTTGTGAGCTTGTTAGGTTGGTTAGTTAGTGAATGACTGCTCCAGAGTCACCCAGTGAGCTTCATGGCCTGGTGGGGACTAGAACTCCAATCTTCTGGGTCCCCAGTCCAACACTCTAACCGCTACACCACACTGCAAGTTTAGACAGAAGAAAGGTCTACAGAAGTTACAGTTACACTTATTATTATGACAATGGTTATTATTTTGATTGTATCTATGATTACAGCTGTCACTAGTATTTTGTTTGTGTTGATTATTATCTTGTTCATGTTTTGTTATTTACTATAATTTATTACAATATTTATTTTCTATTAATTTTGTTATTATTGTACTTAGTCAATGCCTCGTGTTTATTAATTCAGAGATGACAAGGAGATAATGGATTAAATTGGAAGGGCTCCTGGGTATGGCTCCTGCTGCCTAGGCTTTTGTTTTAAATTGTATTGTGTTTTAATTATGTTTTATGTTGTACACCATTCAGAAAGCTTATGAGCTGTGAACGGTATATAAAACTTGTTAAATAAATAAATAAATAAATACTACAGCTCTCAGCAAGCTTCAGCCAGCTTAACTTCTTGCCTGCGCATTTCCTACTGTTGTTACCTAGTTGGTAGTCTGATCACAACTTAGACACTTAAGGTAAACATTGGCCTTTTCACAGTTTCCACTTTCTATGCATGATACCTCATTAAGAGCATTGCTCATTAGATATGATAAGAAAGATACAAATATATTTGTAAAATATATAACGGAAAGTGAATGTTGCATGAATTCGTTGAAATTGGGAAAGCTAAACAAACAACTTTAAGCACTCAAAAATCAAGTTATTTTAAACTGGCGTCATTTTCTGGCTTTAGAAATGTAGACCCCAGTCAGCCTGGTCTTATGCACTGTTGTATGGAAGTAAGTCCTGCTGAGTTAATTGAGCGTACACAGGCATGCAGAGAATTGTAGGCTTCAAGAGGGAAAGAAGATGAGTACTTTCTCCTCCTTCTTCCAGAAGAAATAAAAATGTAGTACTGCTATAATCAGACAAGTTCTTGTGTAAACTACAAGGACAATCACTTTCTCCTGCGGCCCTCAGTTTCTCACAGGAAGGACCACTGATTAATGAGAGAAGTGAAGTGCGCCTTTCACTCAGATGAAGGACTCTCTAAAACTGTTTGTCTAATCATTCACGCCAGATGTAAAAGACACATGGGTCTTAATGTAAGGGCTATCACTGTAGCCGCAGCTCTAACAAACAGCTAAACCTTTGGTCCCTGTTCTGGCTCATATGAAATATTTACATGATGGCTCACTTTGACACACAGCACCAAACCATTGTTGAGCACTTCATGGGAAGCCCTGCAACCTGGTGAAGTTGACATCTTAGCTTCTCTTGTAATGGCTGAATAAGTTGTATTAATCCCTAGGGGTCTAGTCCACCTGATTTCAGCTTCAAGGATACTCAGGAAGAAACAAAACCACTTGTATCTAGGATGGTACACAGTTTATTGAATACACTAATGAAATATGGATGCAGAATATAAACAAGCAAAAGAAAGCATACACTCCCTTTATTTGGAGCATACTGGGGATGCTCTGTGGGCCTCCAGAATTGCCTGGACATAGGTTGCTCTCCCCACGCTGAGAACAAAAGGCAATACCTCTTGCCATAGATTTTAGAAAGTTCCTCTTTTCCAGTGTTCCAGAAGCTGTCACTGCACCTCTCTTCTTAAAAGATAGGAGCAGGATGAAGCTGCCTTTTATAAAGCAAACAGTTTCAGTTCTCAAAACAGAAGCAGCTCTTATCTAAGGAGTATACTTGAAGAAAGCCACTTAGCAATTACCTGCAGTGCTCTTCCTAACAAGCTGAAGACTATAAGGTACCAAAAAAATGATCCTGGCTTTTGGACACTGGGAAAGTTTACTACTCTGCATTCACACAATGCAAGCAACCCTGTGTGGTCACCATGGTTTGTTTTACCATGATCTACCTGACAGACAAACAAGTGGTTTCTACATTATTGTGGTTTCCATCCTTCCCGGCTTGTCCCCGCACTGTTGGCATGTATCCTATCACTGTGCCTGTAGTTCAATCTCAAGCTACATTGCTCCCTATATATGTCAACTGCCTCTTCCTCAGTGGTCCACACATAGAGGCAAGGTAGCTGGAATGGCTCCTGAAGTTGCTGATCTTGCCAAAGGACTCTGTGGCAATTACCTACTAGAACCATGGAAACCACAATCAGACAATGCAACAAGCCATGGTCATATGAGAAACCACAGAACAAACTGTTGTTTCTTGTCATGGTTACTAAAGCCACACATACCATGGTGAGATACCATGACTGTATTTGAACAACACAACAGACCAATAAAGGTAAACAAACAAAAAACCAAGCCCCACTGTGGCTTGTCAGGTTGTCTGAACCTAACCTCTATTTGTCAAACCTTTCTTGCTATTCTTCCATTAGGAGCCATCCAGTATAGTAGTAGCCTTCATTTAGCACAAACCAGCCAGTCATGTCCAACCAGTAGTCCCTCAAATAAACAAAGCAGCCAGACAGGAAAGGTTTGGCCTCTTTCTTTCTAAGGTAAATGCTGCCATTAACTGCTCTCTTCTTTGGGCATCCCGTCTATTTGACTTGATGCCTATTTAGTCATGGTAGTCAGTCAAAGTCATCTCCAGGCCAGCAGCACATGACCTTGCAGGAAAGCCCACTTAAGGGGTCCATGCCTGACCCTTCTCCATCCAGTCTGACCAATGGAGATGTTCTAAGGTGGGGCTGTTGAACTTCATGCCTGGAAGTGAAATCCAGCCCTCCAAGATTTGCCAGGTAGGTATGTTCCCCTTTCCCTTGGCCTTGCCTCCTCTCTCTAATCACCAAATCGCATGGTTGTTTCCCTGCTTTTGTGTGTATTATTTTTTTTCCTGTTCTATGAAGTTGAAATTCTCCTGAGGCTTAGCTACTACCTGTAAGTACATTAAGCTCCAACATGCTGGCATGTTTGTTTGTTTATTTATTTAGAGCATTTTTATGCCGCCCCCTTCGCAAAGAGCCTCGGGGTGGCTTACAAAGCAAAAAACAAATGTTAAAAATCCGGATACATCTCGGCACAACTATAAAACCAATAAATAAAGACAACAATTAACAGTTAAAATATTGTTTAAATAAAAAGGTCTTGGCCTGGCGCCGAAAAACAAATAACGACGGTGCCAGGCGGACCTCTCTGGGGAGCACATTCCATAGGTGGGATGCCACCACAGAGAAGGCCCTCCTCTGGGTACTCACCCTCCTAATATCCTTCACGGAGGGTTCCCGGAGAATGGCCTCTGCCGCTGATCTCAGGGGGCGGGAGGGCATATATGGATGCACGTGCTCCTTTAGATAACCAGGTCCCAAGCCATTGAGGGCTTTATAGGTCATCACCAACACCTTGAATTGGGCCTGGACTTCAATGGGAAGCCAGTGAAGCTGACGGAGGACTGGGGTTATATGAGAACAACGCCCAGTCCCTGTCAGCAACCTGGCAGCTCTGTTTTGCACCAATTGAAGTATCCAGACCGTCTTCAAGGGCAGCCCCACGTAGAGCACATTACAGAAATCTAATCAGGAAGTTACCAATGCATGTGTCATTGTTGCCAGGCAATCATTCTCCAGGTAGGGACACAGCTGATGGATCAGCCAAAGCTGAAGGAAAGCACTCCTCGCTACTGCCGTCACCTGAGCTTCTAACAACAGCTCTGGGTCGAGGAGCACTCCCAGGCTGTGAACCCTGTCCCTAAGAGGGAGTGCAACCCCATTCAGGCCAAGGTCCAGGTCTCCTACCCCAAAGCCAGACCCGCCTACCAACAGGACCTCTGTCTTGTCTGGATTGAGCTTCAGTTTATTGGCCCTCATCCAGCCCATTACCTTGGCCAGGCACCGGTTCAGTACAGCCACTGCCTCACCTGGATTAGTTGAAAACGAGAGGTAGAGCTGGGTATCATCAGCATACTGATGATTCCGCAGCCCACACCTCCTAATGACCTCTCCCAGCAGTTTCATGTAGATGTTGAATAGCAAGGGGGACAAAATGGACCCCTGAGGAACTCCATGGCATAACTGCCATGGCGCAGAGCCATAGTTCCCCAGCACCACCTTCTGGAGTTGGCCATTGAGATAGGAGCAGAACCACTGCAAAGCAGTGCCTCCAACCCACAATCCCGCTAGCCTATCCAGAAGGATACCATGGTCGATGGTATCGAAAGCCGCTGAGAGGTCCAGGAGAACCAACAGGGACGCACTCCCCCTGTCCTTCTCCCTGCACAGGTCATCGTACAGGGCGACCAAGGCAGATTCAGTACCGTACCCGGGTCTGAAGCCGGACTGAAATGGGTCCAGATAATCAGTTTCATCCAAGAGTGCTTGGAGTTGTCCCGCCACCACTCGCTCTAACACCTTGCCCAGAAACGGGATGTTGGCCACTGGTCTATAGTTAGCGGCCATCCCTGGATCCAGTGACGCCTTCTTCAGGACCGGTCGGACTACCGCCTCCTTTAAAGGAGCAGGCACCCGACCCTCCCTCAGAGAAGCGTTAACCACTTCCAAGATCCAGGTTCCAATCCCGTGCTTGGAATCCTTTATTAACCAAGACGGGCAAGGGTCCAGAAGGCAAGTGGTAGGACGTACTCGTCCAAGCACCTTGTCCACATCATCGGGCCGCAATAACTGAAATTCATCCAATAATTCTGGACCAGACGGTAGCGTTGGTGTCTCCCTTAAAACCTCTGAATCAATAGTGGAATCCAGCTCGTGACGAATCTGAGCGATTTTCTCCCTAAAATGCTCGGCAAAGTCGTCACAGCGGGCCTTTGAGGGTGGAATCAGCTCTTCCTTTGGCCCTGGGTGAACCAGGCCTTGCACCACTCGAAAGAGCTCCGCCGGACGGCATTGTGAGGAGGCAATGGAAGCGGAGAAGTGTCTCTTTTTCGCCGCCCTCACCGCCACAGCATAGGCCCGATAGTGGGCTCTTAAGTGTGTTCGGTCAGATTCATCACGTGATTTCCTCCACCTACGCTCTAGACATCTCCCAACCCACTTCATCGCCCATAGTTCAGGTGTATACCAGGGGGATGAACGGGCTCTGTCAGGTGGGAGAGGACGCATAGGAGCGATCGTGTCAGTAGCCCTAGTGATTTCCCCATTCCATAGTTCGACCAAGGCATCGACAGGAGCACCAGCCTTAGCAACTGGGAAATTCCCCAGGGCCTTCAGGAATCCATCTGGCTCCAGGGGCAGACCAACACAATTGGGTCCGCACCCTTACAGAGGGAAAGGCTGCTCTCGAGCTCAAACCTCACGAAGGAGTGTTCTGACCATGACAGGGGTGTCAGACACAAGTTCCTCACCCTCAGATCCCCCTCTTCCTGCCCCATCAAGAAAACCAGGTCCAGAGTGTGTCCACGTTCATGGGTCAGGCCAATGAAATGTTGAGACAGCCCCATGGACATCATGGAGGCCACTTCAACAAAACCAGCCCAAATATGCATATATCTGTCCCTTCATTACACCTATCAAAATTCAAAGGTTTTAGAAGTCCATTGTGGTACTGGATGTACCTGTTTATCCTTCCAGTATTAAACTATTTGTCTTCTGGCTTTCAAGAGGGTGCAGGAAATCAATTCACATTGACTGTGCATTAAATTCCAAGAAGCAGACATAGTTAAGAAGAATAAATATTTAAGAACTTTCTATCACAAAATTTATCCAAACCATTATTTCCTTCCAAAAGGAAGTGGCCATTGGGAACTGTGAAAACATGAGTAACAGATGCATTAGCTGTGTTGGATCTCCAACAACTGGCTGATTAAATTAAGATGCTGTGGTTTCCAATATACTTGAAACATCTATTTTTGCTGAATTAAACATAACCTAACATAATTATCGCTTCTGAAATATATGCCAACAAAGCACTCTACTGACTGGGCAAAATAGGATACTCCAAGTCATTATTCCATTCTTGATTAAGACTCCAGGCAGATTCTCATAACACAACAAGACACTGTGGCTTTTTACCACTGTTGGTCTGTCATGTCATTTGCACTTTGTTATGGTATTTCAGTGTGGTAGGTTTGGTTTTTCGAAACCATGAACTGAAACAACAGTCTGTTCCATGATTTCTCAGTACCGCAATGGCTTTTCGTGTCATCTAAACATGGAAAACATAATTCAACATGGTACCAAGGCAAGAAGCAGAGAGCTGCTTGGCAAGAGCACTTGTTACTTGAGAAGTAGCTAGAAGAAGAGTGTCACTAACAGCTGCTGTTCAGAGATGTCAGAGACATCCCTAGTCGGCTTGCCTCCTGCTTTTAAAATCTTCTTCTGGGCAGGAACTGGTGATCAGCTGGACAGCTCTGGGAATGGAAAGCTGCTCATGCACATGAACAGAAGGCCAAGAATCAGCTGGATGGCAGTGCCCAGTTGGGCATTGCACCCCTCACCTGACTGCCCCACTTCTGCTTTCTAGAGGTGTCCTGAACCCAGTGCCTGCTTTGGGAATGGGTTCGTGTTTCTCAAAGCAGGGTTGCCACCTGTTTGGGGTTGCAAATGCTTCTCTGGAAAGCAGGAGTGAGAAAGGGGGATGAGCAGTGGAATCAGCTGAGCAGCTGTGCTGCCATTCCGGAACGGATTGTCCCACTTCGCACATCATCAGTTATTGTCAGAACCTATAAGCTGATCCAAAGGAAAAATCAGCCTGTTTGTCCACATCCCCCAAACAAATACTTTTTGGCTGGTCTTTAAGCCCCATAGAGTTAATTTTGCATATGAAAATATATTAAACTGCAATTGATGCGAAACAATGTACAATGGACTACGTTTTCCTTGCTGCCATAAGTGTAGGAGACACCCTATCTGTTTTAGTATATTGAGAAGACAATGCAATCCATGTTGGAAGAGGATCTAAGCATGAAGCTTCCAAAACCAATCAGGGAGAAAGCCTAATCTTAGTGGGAAAGGCCAAAATATAATAGAAGTTAATAAATAGGACCTATGATACAGAGAAAGAGGAAGCTAAATCCACAGTCTTCAACTGAAAGTTGCCTCGGTTGTGGAAGTTCAAGGACCTTTGTTGTGGAATGCTATCCCATAGGGATTCACAAAGCAAAACATTACGTTTTTGAAAATACTTGCCATACATAAATAGAAGAATACCATATAAAACAATAGACAATTTGAGGCACAACACTCAGTGTATTGTCCATACCTCATAGACTTCACATTTTAAAATGTCCATCTATAAATGTCCCATGAGATCTTATTACCCAACTTACTTAAATTTAGCTTAATCATTTAGGGTACATCTCTAGGGACAAGAATGCCTACATAAGTGATAAACTCTGGACAGAATCTGAATTGTCAGATAACTGTCACACTATGCAGTATAATATTTCCAGGCAACATCAGTTCAGACATTGGCCAGTTATAGCCAGATTAATATCCAATATTATTAATTGTCTGCATCTATTACAGAAGTAATAGTTTCCAAGATAAACAATAGAAGATCATAGGCATAAAGAATGAGTTTAAATTCTATAAAATGATGCATAAATCTGTAAATATTAACCTTTTGTTGGATAGCACATGCCAGAGGTTTGAAAAATAAAGCAATTATCAGTGAAGAACATGGATATCTTTGCCAGGTACCTTTCTCAATTTAAAAAGAAAAACAACCAAAAAACCACTGTACTGATTTTTGGGGTTGAATATAAAATTTTAATTCATTTCTCAAATTCTGCAGGAAAACAAAAATGTCTAATCAAAAGCATATATGGTGAACAGAAGATACAAATGTATAATCTCTGGATGCATAATTCTCTATGGCCAAATTGCCCTAATTGGCCAAATTCAGCCAATTAGGCCTGAATTAGAAGTCTCACCACTGTTGGCTTCTTAGGGGCCAGACTCTTCCCATCCAGGAGGGGATCAAAAATCTCATTGTGCACACAGATTGTCATATCAAGCAATATCAAGTTGCTGAAGCATTCATGAAACATAGCTGGAGAGTCATTGTTGGGCACATACACATGAATCAAAACAATTACTTTCTTCTTGCATTTGCCAATTGCTATCAAAAACTGAAGGTCAAAATCAATCAGTCTGCTGAACTGAAAACACGTCATTCGTGGGTTAAAACAGCTGGCCCTTTAAATCTTGGCAATAGATAGGCCTCTTGCACCCAGTCTTTTGTCCAGCAATACCTGCCTGTCTCCCCCAGGTGTATTTCTTGTAGAGAAACCCCATCAGTACCATATGCCTTTAGTGAGGAAAGCACTTTAATTTGTTTGCTTGGATTCCCTTAACAGGGCAGTTGTAAGGATAAAATGGAGAAGAGGAGGAAGATTATTTAAACTTCCTTGGGTTCCTTGCAGGAAAGGGCAGAATTTAAGTATAAATGTTGTGATGTTGTATTGTTACTGATTTATCAACTTTATTGATAAAGTTGTATTGTTTTATCTGCTGTAAACTGCTTTGCCATTTTTTAAATGGCAAGCAGTATATAAACCTTTTCGAACACATAAAATAAGGACTAAACACTAATTTATATCACTTATGAGACTGAGCTCCAGCTATTTAATACTCAGAGGTATACTTTGGTATATGTTGTAAGTATACCTTTTGGTATATTTTGTATACCTTATTATCACTTCAGCTGATGGAATATTCTATGAAAATTCCTTCTCATGGTAAGATACTATTGCAGCTCATCTGCATCTGAGCAACATACATGATCCACATATCTATGCAGCTTCAAAGAGAAATGAATGAAAACAGAATTGATATTTTGTATACTAGAGGAAAGAATAAGTTGTCATTCCTGAAATTAGGTTTAAATGAAACTTAAAGATGCTTAACTGGTAACTTGATTTTGGTTAGTATTATTGGCAACTGAAAATCTAAAGAATTATTTACCCTCCTTGATGGATCTGGAAAGCGGAAGGTGGGGAAAACAATTCCAGGCTAAGCCTTTTTAATTTAAGAGTTAAATTTGATGATTATATAAACATTAGTCATTGCCTTAGTGTTTGAGAAACAAAATATGGGGAAACAAATCACCTAATTAAATGTAACATGTCTTCAAAAGCTGCAGTGTTTTGTTCTGGGCACATATTTTTGTTTTGCAGTCTCCATAAAAATGTTTCTTTCCACCTGCTGATGGAATTGAGTCATAATTTTCTGATGGCACTTAAGAAAATAACCCGTGTAAAGTTGCCATATTATCATCTAACAACTTTTAGAGTGTTAAGCAAAAGTTGCTTTGAAAAGAATATGAATTGTGAACATTTTCCCTTGAGAATTCAGTTATTAACTTGGCTTGTTTCTTCTGTCAGTGCTCTATTTCTCTAGTCCTGATTTACTCGTACAGCTTCAAGCCATTTTCCCCTCTAAGGGCATTACAGTCCATGAAGCCTTTCAAACAGGTATAGCTCTTCCCCACCCCACGCCCCCATTATGTGCAGTAGCAACCTTAATGGCTGTGACTTCTGACTGGACTTCCTAGGCACTACCATACTAAATACAGTCAATTTCCTCTTGCTTGATGATGTTTGTTTCCCAGTGCTTTTGCCTGCACTTTCTCCAAACCTCCACAAGCCAGGATGAAATGATTGCAAGAGCCGGGATCACATCGGCAAGGGCTGACATCAAGGGTTGGCACTGGTGGAGGGCTCAGACTGCAGGCAAGGGCCTCTCTTGTTCTTCATGGCAACTTGCTTGGTTACCCACCTCTCTCTCTGGCAAGACAGAGGAGCCACAGATACTCCTGCCTGCTTGCTCCCTGGCTCTCTCCCTGACAGGCAGGCAGTGGATTGCAATGATGGGGAAGAAGCAGAGGAGGAGCAGCTTGTGACTATAGCGGTTAGAGGACAGACTCACTAAGGGAAGAGGCCCCTAACAGGTTTTACCCAAGAGCCTCCAAACCTAGCAACAGCACTAAGACAGGCAGCTACCTAATAAGTATCCCTCCAAAAAAGGCCCTCCTTCCAGCCCTGATATCTCATGCATGTTCCTTGTTTCCTGTTCTGTTCCTTTCCTGGCTTAGGGACCGTCTGGCTTAGGGACCGTCTGCATCTGACAAGTCAGGCTCATTTTGCACTGTGTTGTGCCTGTTTTACACACCTTTCACTCAAGTATAAAAGGGGAGGCTGGTAGATGCTCCAGAGGTTTCCTTCTGTATTGAAGTGGGTAAGGAAGCACTAGTGGCAGACACAAGGAAGTGGCAGGTGTTACCCTCAGGAAACAGTTGCAAAAGAAGCCTAATACATGGGATTTCCGTCCCCACACTCTCATGCATAGAGTCATTAGCTGCATTGAAAAGCCCTTTTCTTCTGACCAATGCAATTGTGATATTCTGATCTTTGGTCAAAATCTAGAGCAGATAAAGCTTAAAGCAGCTTCACTACTAATCCTGCAGCTTAGAGACATTGTGCTTTCTCCCTCCCGTGCCAGTGCAGGTCTTGACCAGCACTACATGACAAAAAAAAACTCTTTTAAATTATCTCAAAATCTTTACTGCCCAAGTTTTCCTTCCCACTGCCTCTGGTCTTCTACAACAGACAAAGAATAGCTGTTGTTTTCTTTGCTTATCATACTCTTTTAACTCTTCTTTTGTATCTCGCAAACTTCATATTGCTTAGCAACACCATGATTTTTCCAGGGAATCCTCGCTTTGCATTGAGCAAAATGCAATTTAACTTCACAGAGAGGAGCTCATCACAAGACAAGTATCTTGCTACCACGGTTCAGTAAGTACCTAACAAAGCTGGATTTTTAACGAAGCGCTTCTTTGGAGCAAGTAATTTTCATGCCAATAGCAAGGCTGATTCACACAATCACGCTTTTCAAACTCATGTTTGCTGTTGAGCTCATCTTCAGTGTTCTCAGTGCAGATTACACTTCCATTATTTTGCAAGAACTTCCAGTCTGTGGCAAACTAAATTTGCCTGAGCATCCACAACATGCTCAAATAACTTTTAAGTGACAACTTGGGTTCCTCTCTCAACTTCTAAGAGTGTTAAGAACCGTAGTGGTGAATAAGACCAATGATCCATCTTGCCCCATATCAGGTTTCCAACCATTTCCAGAAGGAAATTGGATCCTATTTCCACTTATTGGATCTTATTTCCACCCCCATCAATTAGTATCTCAAGATGCACTGCTGGTTACCACAAAGGTCCCATTTAGCTATTGTAGCCAACAGGAGTCAGTAGACTGATCCTCCATGGGGTATGTCTCCGCTTTTGTACCCTCTTTGTGTACTGAATCTGTGTATTGGATCCTGTCATCTCCAACATGGCCAAGGGCAGCTCCAGGGATATGCTAAAGCTACCTAAGTCAACAGCCACGTCTTGTGGCTTTGAATGCCATTTTGTGTGACAAGTATTTTCTTTCTTGAATACCGTTCACTTACACTGGGTGAGCCCAAATACTAGAATTCAACTGGAGATTTCTATCAGCACGATGTATATTTTGTTTCTAAATTAAACACTTTCCTCATAAAGAATGTGCTGCAATCCTTCAATCCTGCATCTTCTCACAGCTCTGATAACCTGGGATTTGAAACTGGGCAACCAGATCTGTATACCAGTGTGGTATAGTGGTTAAGAGTGCCGGTCTGGAGATCTGGAAGTCCCAGGTTCTAGTCCTCTCTCAGCCATGGACCTAACTGGGTGACTTTGGGCCAGTCACAGCCTTCTCAGCACAACCTACCTAGAAGAGTTGTTTTGAAGATGAAATTCAGAGAATTGTATAAGCCACCTTGAGTTCATTGAAAGGAAAAAAGGTGGGATATAAATATTGTTCTCAGTGTATCTGTTTTATATGAAAGAATTGATACAGATTTTTTTAAAAAACGGTAAAATGGAGCTTGCACTGTTGCCCACCGCCACATTTTTGAACCAGCTCAAATCTCTTACCTGAAGACTTCCAGCCAGGACAGATCCTTTTAGTGTATATATGAAGTTGGGATAGTTTGCCTCAACGTGCATCACCTTTCACTTGAATCTCATGTGCAATTTTATCACCCATGCACCATTTTGGAGCCTTTTAAATTGTTTTCAGTATCCTTACCATTATAAATTATTTGCAAAGTTGGCCACATTGGCCTTCTTTTTTCCTCTTTTGGTTGATGAACTTGGCTATCTGCCTCTTAGCAAAATTTTTTGCTGCATGATACATTTATATGTACATTCATATGATGGAACTGAGTTTGAATTGTATACATCCCCAGTATTGTGTTCATTTTATGCAAATACAACTGCTTGGCTTTTGCAATGAGACAGTGGAGAAAAATGAAGTAGAACTGTGCTTTCAAAGCCCTAGGGTGTGTTTTTTAAAGAAAATATTAGTTGGCAAACACAGCAGAAATCTCAAAATTTGCTGCAAGCTTAAATTAAGTATATTCATATTTCAAGCTCTGGATAAAATTCTTAAGAGATATTCTTGCATATTTTCCATTGATTTCAGTAAGATTCATTCCACTGATTTCAGTAAGATTTATTAATTGCTGAAATATGTCTTCTTATGTTGCATGGCTCAATCAACAAGCTATCCATGGTCTTTCGAATGGGAGCTATAAAATGAAACTAGCAAAATGCAACTCAATATAAAACTAATAAAAGCATCAGTCACCCCCACTTATTTCCTGCTTACCTGAACAAAACATTTCCATGAAAATCTGTTGGGTATGTTTTTAGAAGTAATGAAGATCTATAATCTTTGAAAGGAACAGCACTCAGTGCACATGATGATCTTAATCTTTCGAGGCACCTCGGGGTTTTGGTTTTTCTTCAGAGAAACTTTTCATCATTTGGGGGTAGGGGGTGTCCCCAATTAATTGTTCTTAAAATCTAATACACTGCTGAACCATTCTGAAATCGGAAAGGACAAGCAGGAAATGCTGCTTCTGTTAATAATACCAGCTAGAGACAATTTTGAATAATTCATTGTTTTCCTATTTTCAGTGGGGCAGTAGCTTTGACCTCATACCTTGCTGTGCAATTGTGAATTTTATACTAGGCGCAATCTCATTGCTAGATTCTAATCTAATTTCGACTTCAAAAGCTGTTGCATACAGCAGTTAAGGACTTCAGACTACTGTGTCTCAATTTCCCTTTTTTTCATTTTGTCCTGAAATAAATTGTTTCATAAATGAAATGTTTTTCAAAACAGATCTTAAAATAAAATAGATGAGTCTTAAAGGTTATCCACAGTAAGATTCATAAAAGTCACCTACAGAAAAACAAAACCAGGCACTTTGAAGTATTTTGGCCCATTTTGTTTAGCTTCATGCTTGCTTGAATGAAATCCAGATTGCAGGAAACTGTGCCCAAATAAAGTAATATTTTAATATTATTTAGCACCATTAAAAAAACCTAAAAGCTTAGATTACCTTAATGTTGAAAAGGCAAATAGAAACAAGATTCCTAAGGAATGGGTTGGAAATTATCAGCCAATAACATCAATACTATCATGGCGAAATTAGATGGTAGTTACAGTAGAACACAGAGAGTTTGTTCAATGATTTGTTATAATGAAACAGTAAAGCCTTAATTCATATTAATCTCTGAAAGTAAGAGAATTCCCTTGTTTCAACAATAGATTTGCTCCTATTTTAGAAATGTAGGGGTTGGTTGAAATTGGTGCAAGCAACAGATTGAGAATGAATGGCAAATGCACCCGTGATTCCCAAACAGAAGTAGTTGAAGCAACACCCCTGAAAAAAGAACAATTTCAAAATTACTGTATAGACAAGCCCCAAAAAAACACAAATCAGCCATTTACATCTTGAATATTTATGTAAAGTTACTTGCTTAGGTTAAATGTGATGTAGATAGCAGAAGATGCAATTATACTTTATATCATAAGATTCAATTAAAATTGTGCTGCTTTAGAAATATACCAATAGATACAAATGCTTGCGCAAGCCCTCACCTTAAGTCATCTGTCAGCATACATGGAAATGCCATAAGAAAACATGCTTGTTTGAGGACAAAGCACTGCTATGCAACCTGATGATGCCATGTAGGTTTAGACAAGAGAATGACCCAGTTTGCACAATCCAAATAACCCTCGAATAATCCACACAGCATTGCAGGACTGTGGATTGTTTAACCCTCCAACAAGCCATGCTGCCCAGCTTTGGATGATAGGTGAGCCAAGGCTGGAGGGTGTTTATGTAAACAGTACCCAGCACATGCTGCTGTTCACTATAAGCCATAGTGACTTGTTTTGATCGTGTGAACTGGCCCTAAGCCTTGCTGTGCTTAATGGTATCTATGTCCAACTTTAATGAGGACTGCAGCCTTGCAGCCCAATTCTAAAATATTTATACGGAAAAGTCACCAAATTAAATACAATTTCAAACATGCACATTGCGAAGGTATTTGTCTTAAACTGTTACAAGCAGTGAAAAATCAGAGCCCGCTATCCAACTCCATTAAAAGTTTTCATGTTGCAGGCTGAAACCTTCATCTATTCTGAGTTAGCGTCTGCATTTGGATGCTCTCCATCAGAGACTTCTGGGAAACTATTTAAACAATCACTTAGAACCAAATGCAATTATCTTGGTATAGAAGTCAAATTATTTGCTCTTTATATTCCTTATTTCACATAAAGGAATAAAAATAGCTCTCACATTATGAACTGAAGATTATAACTTGATTAAGTAAGAATTCATGAAGACTGATGTTTAAGGGGTAGGACCAAACCCTATTGAATTGGCTG
>NW_025335269.1:21100424-21157703 GCF_004798865.1 Varanus komodoensis | reverse complement strand
AGAGCAGTATCAGAGATCAGGGATTCTTTCAGGTGTTGACTCACCCCTTGAATGGGTAAATAAATCAGAAACTGGATTGAGTGCAAGGAGTGCAAACTGTTATTCTGCAAGAACTGAGGGATGATTATATTTAGGGGAAGACATGAAAACAGGCCTTAAACATCTTCTCCTACCTAGACTTATTTTGCTTTGGAAATTTTGGTATGTAAAGTTAAACAAAGCCACTCTGAGAGTAACAGATCAAGTGAAGTCTAAACACTTTGACAAAGAAAATCTCTGTATTGGTAACTCAACAGACTGACAGCGGAAGTTACACGATATCTCTAATAAGAAACACACACATTGTAAAAGAGTGATTGAAGTCCAGGTTCTCTTACAACAATATAATATAATATATCTATATATAGTGTTAGCAAATTTAAATTCTGCAAAAAAAGTTTCCTCTTTTAGTAAATAAAAATCTGCAAAGACAAAGTGTATTCATATACAAATAATTACTCTGACTTACAACTACTGCAAAGTGCACTGTGTGTGCGTTCTTTACTAAAATATTGAATTAAAAGAGTTTTTTTTAAATATATAAAGCAGATACACAGGTTTTGGTCATTTTTCAGATATTTGAGTACATGAGAAATATATCTATAGTATTCCATTTAATATTAGGCTAGACGCGGGGTACGGTGCAGTTCCCCGAAAGATTCATTGGCGAGAAACCGATCCAGCTACAAGCTTTCCACCCTAGTCTAGTCTTCTGCATTCAACGCCAAAGAAAATGGCTTTAACGTAATCTACAAAATATATTCCTTTAAACATTACCCCCCAAAATCAATAATTATCAGAGCTAGGTCCCCAATTCCGAGGCCCAACTAGTACCCACAACAACGAGAGGACCTGGATTAGATCAGACAACCAAGATGAAGCGAAGGTGCGCCGAAGGAGGGTAGGGGCGCGGGCGGGGGTCATTTAGCAGCTGCAGCTGTTCCAGATGCGCTTCCCGAGCTGGCGGCGCTCCTCCTCTGTTCCATGCCGTTGGGTAAGAAGCCAGCGATGATGGGCACCGGCCAGATGAGGGCGGCCACGCTCCACACGATGATGACCAGAGTCATGAAACAAGCCACCAAGGTGGACTCGATGGGTTTGCGGTTCATCCTCCAGCCGGGGTCCGCCTTGAGCTCCTCCAGGCTGAAATCCAGGCAGCAGAAATGGAGCCGCTCCCCTTGCTGCCAGGGTTGTCCGTGGTCCGAGGCAGGCAGCGAGAAGAGGGCAGCGGAGGACGGGGACGACGCCGGCGGCGGCGGGTTGGGGGTCCCCGGGCGGAGGCGGCCGACGCGCCTGCTCCGTTCCCAGCTGCAGCCCACGCACAGGCGCAGGTCCTGCTGGACGCCGCCGGCCGCCAGCCCGACGGGCTCGATGAGCAACGGCGGCGGCCCGACGCGGTGGAAGGCGGCTGAGAAAAAGGCGCGCCCGCCGCTGCCGCTGGTGGAAAAGAGCACGAGGTCGCACTGGAAGCCCAGCGGGCTCCAGCGCACCAGCAGCGAGCTGAGCATTTGGCGCTGCACGCTGATGTTGCACGGCGGCTCCTCGCGGGGCTGCTGCTGCTGCTGCGGGGCGGGGCGGGGCGGCCCAGGCGAAGGGGCAGCCGCCGCCGCCGCCGCGGGCGTGCTGGTGGCGCGGGGCTCGGCCGCCTCAGGGGCCGCGTCCCCTCCTTCTTGCAAGTCCGTCGCCGGGGCGCTGGCAGTCGCGAAGGTCTTCGGCGCCGAGCGGGGAGAGGAGGAGGTGGAGGAGGCGGAGGAGGAGGAGTTGAGGGGCGGCAGCGCGAGCTCGGGCAGCTCCTTCCGCCCCGAGTCTGAAGCGCCCGCGGGAGACCAGCCCCGGCATGGAGAAAAGGGCGCGAAGGCGGCAAGGAGCGCCGGGAGGAGCGGCAGCAGCATGGCACGGGCTTAGAGGAGCGCCCGAAGAGGAGGCGGAGGAGGAGGAGGTGGTGAGGGAGGTCGCATGGCGCCGCCGCCGCCGCTCATTGCCATTGGGGAAGAGCGAGCGAGGCTGCACGCTTCTTTCCCGACGAGAGAAAGCGCGGGAGAGGGAGGAGGGGTAGGAGCGAGGCTGCCTGCCGCCGTCCAGAGACGAGAGTGGGGGAGCCGCAGCAGCAACGCCAGCAGCAACTCCCACCTTCCCTTTGGTTCAACTGTCCTCCTGGAGAATTCGCCACCTCCGCTTCTCTGCGCGCCACCGCAAAACGGGACGCCTTCCAGGGGGTGCGGGGGGGGCTTTGTAGGGAGAGCCTGCCAATGCCTCGCTGCCGCTCCCTCGCTCGCTACAGGATTCCCTCTCGTTCCTTCGCTGGTGGGGAGTTCCCTTATTTCGTCACGCCAGGATCTCCTAATACGACGTCCCCCGCCTCTTCTCCCCCCCCCCTCGCAGGGATCAATAGCCAGCTCGCCCGGTCCTGCACGTAGACACCCCCCGACCCCCTTTCTGCCCGGAGGGGACTCGAGGAGCCGCCTCTTCTTGCCGCCTTCGCATGCCTGCCGTCGCTCTCTTTTAGGCGACCGGGTGGACTTCTGCGCCTATTCCTTAACTAATGTTGTTGCACGTAGGGCTCCAAAGTTCAGCGGGAGGATGCATAAGCTACCGATTGCATTGGAAGCTTCGGGCATTTCTACTGTTTTTTGCAGGGGTGGAGGGGAAACATCAGTGGAGCTTTTAGAAGAATCAGGAAAGAAATGCAATGTAATACTATGTGCAGATTTAACTTATAAAGATTGGAGAAAATGAATGGCATATATCAGCTCCACAAATGATTCTGTGAAATGATGGCTTTAAAATGCAATGTTGCTTTCCAAACATTTTCCATGCAAAGAACTCTGTTGAAATATGTGTGGGAGGCATGAAACATTTCCATGTTTTTCCTAACTGATAGGCAGGTGTCCTCTCTGTTGAGGCCTTGGCTCCTCATGTTTCAGTGAGGATTTTTTAAAACTCCAGTTGTTGGGCACTTGATAGGCAGGAATTGTTTGCCGTTGCTCAAACTTCCCTACATTTAAACTCTGCACTGGGCCAGCTCACACACCTAGAAGCCCATCATCAGATTTCTTGTTGCCCGGGTAGCTGCCATTCTTAATATTCAAACTATGGCAGGGCATGCTGTAGCTTGACAACATGTGTGAATCTTGGCAAGGTTAACAAACCGCCCACAAGGCCTTGGGTTGGTGGTGGGCAGTGTGTTATCCACCCAACAAACTAGGCTTGCTGGCTGTGGTGGAGCCCCAACTCAAGTCAGAATATTAAAAATGGCTCCCTGTTGCTACAGGGAAATTAACTCACATTGGCTTCTTGTGAAAAGCAAGCCAGAGCGCAGTCATTTAGCCTTCTTCAAGCTGATACCCTCCAGCTGTGTTGGACTATAGCACCCATCATCTCAGCCAGTATGGATACAGTAGACAAACTGGTGTACTGATGATCATCATGCACATGGTAGGCTTGTCATGAGTGGAGCCAGCTAGAGCTGGGGGTCAGACTAGATGGCCCGGGAGGCCTCTTCTGACTCGCTCTGTTTCTGTGTTTCTATCTTGCACTGGAACATGTGTCTGTTTTCCATTTTCTCTGCCCCATCTTGTTCACGATATCCAGTTTCCTTTCCTGCTTTATTGCCAGTGATACTCCTTTCCTTGCTCAGCGTGAAATTCCGCTCAGTGTTCATAGAGTCCTCTGTGAAAACAACTTCAAAAACCTGGGTTTTGGGGGAAGGGGGAACAGGAGCACATGCTTCAAACAAGTTTAAGTGATTAACTTATTTACAATTTTACCTCTAGTTGCCATGACTGATAGCCATTGACAGGGTTGTTATTAACATGAATGTAATCCTTAAGCATGCTAGTGGTCATCAAAACATTCTAAAGCAACAAATACTGTAATATAATTGTTCATAGAATCAGAGAATAGTAGAGTTGGAAGGGGCCAGAAGACCATTGGGTCTAACTCCCTGCTTAGTGCAGGACACCAAGTTAAACCATCCTTCTAACTGGATAAATGATTGCCTGCTTTATTTGAACTGACAATCAGAATCACTGCATGACTCCAGATGCTTATATTTTGAAATAAAAAATGCAGCCTTCCCCAATCTAGTTGTGTTGGCTGGGAAAGATGTGTGTTATATTGCAACACATCTGGAAAACACCAGGTTGGGGAGGGCTGGGGTTTTCTCCCCATTCATGATTATATATTTGTAGCACATTTCTTCCTTTTCTGACCTACGAAGTCCACTTGCTTATGTCTCCTTTCACAATGACGATGTGCTGTAGTAGTTCTAGCTCCTTGCTGTTCTTTTGCAAGTAGAGGTTTTTGTCATACTTCACACAGCCCTATACAAGTCTGACAAACACATAAGAGTTACAGAGGCTGGCCAGTGGTCTTGTGGACCTAAGGATGCTAAGTCATCTGTCATGCTGCCTTGTCTCAGAATTCCCCTTTCTCAGCTTAGTGGCTGCAGGAGAATGAGTTTTCCTCACAACAGTATATTATTCCCTATTAAAACCCATTGCCTTTACAAAAGACTTCCTTCTGATGGGATGGAAAACTGTTAGAAATTGAATATTTGGACTCCTTGGGGACTTAGCTATGGGGTCTGTCCTATGAGTGCCCCTATGTCAGAATTCACCACAGTCCCACTGACTCTGGCTATATCAGTGATGTACAAGCTGCTTCAAGATTTTTTAAAAAGTCAGGATCTAATCTAACAAATAAATACATAAATATGTCAAATAGTGAGAGAAGGAACAGCTTCCCTTGGGATAGTGGCAAGAGCTGGCTGACTCTGCCACTTTTCTCAGATATGGGAAGCCGTGGAAGAACAAGTTGCAACTTGCACTGCTGTGGCCAATGTCTAGGAGCAGCTTGTTTTTATTTTCCCCTGCAGAGAAGCTTGTTCCTTCAGAAAAAGAAAAGTCTGGAAAGTCTAAAAAGGGTTAAAGCAATTTCATCAAAGTGTAGTAGGTATGTTATGTTTTCCTCTGTTCCCATATGTAATACTCAAGAGAATGTAGCTATGGAAGAAGGTGATCTGAACTGTCATACATGATCTTGTGGGTGTCTCTCACATCTATTTCTGAAAAGACACTTGGTGGCGAGATCCATTGTTCAGCACAATTGTTATAGCTGGTGGGGGACGGGGGAGCTGGCGAATCATGCAATCATAGCCCTTGCCAGGTGGTTCAGAGCTCTGATTTAGGCAGATTATATATTCATAAATGATTCATCGTCAAAGCTCCAAAACAGGGAATGAAAAGATTTAAACATAAAATTGATTGCCAGGATAATATCAGTAACATTAAATTAATGCTGGATGTATATCATTAAGAAGCCTGGGTTATCATTTACGTATTTTGCATATATTACTTTATAGACAAGAATTACTCATAATTTCAACTTCAAAATCTAGCTCCCAAAGTTAGGGATATATTGTAGAAGGACTGTTTGCCAACAGTGGACAAAGGGCATAAGAGCGTGGGATTACAGCGGTAGTTATCTGTTTTGGAATGGACTACAGACAGTGTATGGCCGATCTTGCCTAATGTTACATAAGTTGAGAAAGGTAGAAGCATCTCTGACTTTCATTGGCTAAACTGCTCAGATCCCAGGGAGAGGCAGAGATGGACAGAAGCATTGGGGGTTCAAGAAAGGAGAGAATAGGAGCCTAAGAAGTGACATGTCCAAGCAACATGTCTGGCACAGGAAGTTTGGAAAAGGGAATGATCCAGAAGAAAGGAACAGGAGAAGGCCAGAGGTTGTAAAGAAATCTGGGAAAGAAAATGGGCAGAAAGGAGAAATATGTATGAGCAGGAAGTAAAAAGCTAAAGGACACAATTTGAACCACTAGGCAAATCCCAAGCTGGAATCCTCTAGTACAGTTCTATAGCCATTAACTATTATACTGGGAGTACAGCTCATGTTGAGCTGAATCGCCTTCCTTCTGCTTCCTTCACTGATCCATCTTCTCTGGCCCAAATCTATAGATCATTCCTACAACTGACCTCAGGCTTGTACCAAAAATTATCCATTGATTTGTCCTGTTTGCTGAACTTAATTGTCTGAGTGGTCATTATATGCTTTGTGAATCACATCACTGGATTTTTAAAACTAAACTGGAATGTCCACTTACTACAAGCAGACCTTGAGTCTAAAAGTGGCAACTACTCCAAAGTTTGATCAGAGGAGTTGATGTTATAAAACGGGCAGTTGAGATAAATAGTAATGTAGCTCCATGATGTACCAGTTTGTTCTTTGCTAGTTATAGAACTATAAAAGATCCATGTTATTGATCTTGGACTGTAGGTTTTAAAGGATCTTCATTGAACTTCATGTATTTGTACTGACATAACAGAAATGTAATAAAGCTGCATTCTATATATATATACACTCACCTGGGAGTAAGTCCCATTGTTCTCATTGGACAGCCATGCACAGGACTGGACTGTAAATACATCCAGACCTAGTCAGCCAAGTCTTTCAACTTAAGAGGAAAGCAAAGAGGACCTGTGCCTGGAAATACCTGCCACTCAATTAACACATCAATGCACCTGTTCCAGGGATAGCCTTAATTGAAAACCACATTTATTTCAACACATTATACCCAAATCCCAAGGCAATTGCTGATTTTCACAGCTTAAACCATTCTGGCATGAAAGGTGTGTTGCCTGGTCTTCTATTTTTCACATCTCACAATAGCAAACAACAGCCTTGTGGTTTGTTGCTGATCTGTTTCCCCAGGACAGGTGACAAATCCTATTACAGTCCTGTTGTTCCAGCAGGCCAGTGGCAGACAGAACGATGCAAGTGAGCAGGCTGGTTAATTCTGCAGTATTAGTGAAATTTGAGCCCTGTAGATGAAAAATGAGTTTTCATATCATGACCAGTTTCTCTCTTGTCCCATTCCTGAACAGTGGAGGTGGGAAAAGAATTTCTTGCTAGCAGAATCTGGTGAACACCTAACAAGTGTAAATATTATGCTAATCATAGAGCCACAGAAGTTCAAGGAACAGCTTTGTTCTAAGGGAGAAAATGCTTTCTTGGAAGAAAAGCAACTGCTCAGGCATCCAGCTGAAATACCTGAGAACCTGCATGCGCCATGCTGTGTGCAGATCAAAGCCACCTGCACCAAAAGGGAGGTGTTTATGCCCCATCCATTCATTAGTGAAAGCAGTGGACAACCTGCCTAAGATAATCTATACAGGCAGGAGGAAAATCCCGACTTTACTAAGTCTGCATTGCTTATCCTTTTCCTGCAGAGAGGCACATGGTGGAACTGGTGCCATTCTTGCCAGCCAGCCAGCCATGTTGTATGGTGGCTCAGTCTGTGCCAGAGGAAGCCGCCTTCCATCAGGTCAGCATCAGTTTGTGCATCTAGCCAGGTCTCATCTGCTGCCAGCAGCTTAGGCAGAGATCTTTCCCATCATCCTGAGGCTACTGAGAGAGAGATGCTGCTGCTGCATGCAGTAAGAATTAGTAAGGATAAAGAGTGGGGCAGAAAAGGGAGCAATACTGGAGAGAAAAATACTCTAGAGGGAAACTGAGCAATGGGAATGTGAAGTGGAGGCACTGAACCTACTTCAGACCAAAGACCAAATTTCATTTCAGAGAAGGGGCCCAGTGGTGGGCTGGCACAGAAGGTAAAAGGCGGGATTGATGACAAAAAGGTGGGTTCAGAATTAGAACTGTAATTTGTCTTAGAGTTCTTTCTGCCTGTAGCTAAGTCACTGGCATATCAACATTTTAGAATGGATGGGAGAATCTGCACAAAGTTTAGAAGCGTCACTGATTAAAAGAAAAGGGGTGGGGCCAGGGAAAGGAGCTGTGGCTATCTGAGAAATTTGGAGTGCTAAATTGGATCCCTGGTGGGCCAAATTTGGTCCAAAGACCAAAGATTCAGTGCTCCCATGGAGGAAACTTGTGCAGTCATGAAGAATAAGTGGGAGACATATAGATGCTAATAGATGGGAGACATAGGCACCTAGAAGGCAGCTGATGAGAGTTCTGTGGGTTGTAGAGAGAAAAGGGCAAGGGTAACAGATGGAGCTTTAGAAAAGTGGGAGAGCAGAGAACAAAAATGGTAATGGTAAGTGGGTGATGAGGAATGCAGCCCTGGATTGTGTAAAAACTGCACAATTGAAATGACAAAAAGGAATGGTGAAGAAATTTAGGAGAGACTGGTGGTGGTCCAGAGGAGGAGCACATGCTCTGTGGCATGGAGAAAAAGAAAGTAAAGATTAAAAAGCAAAACTTAAGAGTTACTGTAGTTACTATATTGATGGAACCCTTTTCAGTCAATGAAATGCAACACTCCAGGTGATGTTGGGTGCATATTCTTCTAGTGGAGCATCGCTGTAGCATCAGTGCAACCTGTTTTGTGATGTTGGACTAGTGTTGTGACTTGCCACAGCAAAACCACTGCTATATACAGTATGTTTGCTACATTCATTGTATATTCTGTGCATTTTCAGGTGTCCACAAAATGTCCTAGGTGTACACCTAAAAAGCCAGTCTGTGTAAGCTTCCTCAGAACATGGCATCTCAGGGGGTAAAGTTACTGGCAGCTTTTGCAGTGATACTGCCTGTGCTTCTGGGTGTGTATAATGATATAAAACTAGGAAGACAGGCATCTGCTGTAAGAACATGATGGAAGAGTTCAACAAGTTTTTCTGGCAGCTCAAAGAAAGTTCGAGTACAAATCAAGCTTAGAACCTGAGCCACATTAGAAAAACAAGAAGGAACTGGTGCTGAAGAGAAGTCTAATTTCTAATTAAGCAAAATGTTTCCCCCAAAGGATTGCTTGACTTGACATTATTAGACTCTTGAGATCACAAGGTGATATAGCTTAGTGATTTATTATCAGTGCCTCACTGGTCAGCTTGGGATTTAACAGAACTCTCAAATTGCTTGCTAAAACATGCTGAGCAGGAATACTTTTCTTAATACAGAGCAGCTGAAACCAAAGCCATTGTCTTCGGTGCATTTTCTTTTAAGCTTGTGCCAGCTTTTCCGGGAGGAAAGAAATTGAACGAGGACTAAAGCAATAATTATTTCTAGAGTGACACCAGCATCAACCTTCAGCAAGTCACGATGTTCAGCATTATAGGTCCTAACAGTTCTCTGCAAACCAATACTTTATTTGGAAGCCTAATTGATTCACACTGTGTGTTCAGTCTCTAGCCCTCGTGTAAAAAGACCATCATCCCTTGGGCAACTAAAAGACCAAAGTGACATATATAAGCTGCATGACTGACTCTTGGGGGATGGTAAAAGAAGAAAAGGATTTGGCTTTTCCTATTTTTTAATGTTGCAAAGAGCAGCCTATATATAACTAATCATCCCTACCTCCCTTGTATACTAGCAAATGCTGAAGGTATGTCATTATGCCTCCATTTTGTTCTCTTTCCTGTTATTTGAGATTAAAGTGGCAGTTTGCCTATTTAGAAAGGTCTCTTCTTAGAAGAAACTGAAAACTTTTGATTGAGAGCTTGTTCCAATGGTACCAATACATATAAGTTTTTTTCGCCAGGGGTGGGCAACTTGTCTGGATATTTTGGCCTACAACTCCCATCATCCCTCACCATTGGCTAGGCTGGCTAGGTCTGATGGGATTTGTCAGCCAATGCAACTGGATGGCCACAACTTGTGTTCCCTTAAAGCCATTGAAATTGGTGACTTGATTCCCACTGGTCTTAATTAACAAATGCTCTGTTTGTTGACATTACTTCATCATGCTCACTACACACATATGTGTCATAGAGGAGATCATCTTTTAAAAGCTGTTTGTTCTTGTGTGAGAGAGAAATGGGAATGCCTCTTCTAAGACTGCAATTTTTACAAATACTAATATTATTTTAAAAAACATCTTTTGAAAAATCCCATTACCCAATTAACTGGGAGCACCACTTGATTTAAACTTGGTTTAAAAATGGTTTTTAACTTGATTAATCAAAGCAATAATGGTTTGAATATGGCAGACCCAATACTTTTTCAAAGACTACAGGGGGCCTTTCATCCCATTTAAGAGGTGCTTGCAGGCATAGGAGCATCCGTGCACTGTGAAAGTTCATGCATGCACGGTCTTTCATTCACTTAATTGGAAAAACTTCCTTCACGTGCACACAGGGGTGAGTGCTTAGCTGGATCTTGTGTCTGGGTTGAGGTGAATGAGGAAACCCATTTGTCCTGCATCTTTGCATGTAGATCACATCACAGAAGGAGTTTTAGATGCAGCCCCTTGGGCACACACATGTACACAGATGCCCCTGCTTATAGCTGGCAGTTGTTTCCCAGCTCCTGAAAAAAACCCAATTAACAATTCATAGTTTGAGGCTGCAATTAATTAAATAGCTGATTTATCATACTGATTAAATGGCACATACTTTCAGCCTTCATTTTAGTGGACAGCAATTTACACCTTTGCAAGTAACAGAAGAATGCTTTTGATACAGAAGTGAGGAACTGAATAAACATTTGGAATGCAATTCCTTCAGCAACAAAGTTCATTCTCTTGTTATGCAAATACCCATAGTGATCCAGAACTGAAAAAGGAGAAAATGAGAAAAACACAGCAATGACAGATTTTTCTTTGAATAGCTTGTTATGTGCAAAGCACCAGCTGCCCTCCAAATGCACTATTAACGAAAAATGAGTGGGCGTATGAACTACACTTGCTGTGCTCTTGTTCCATTAAAACTGACCATCTTTAAATTCAGTTGTTTTAACAATTTTGGAGACTAGCCTTATTATGGAGAGGACTTTGCTGACCTTCAATTGAGATGGAGACAATTTTACATGATTTTAATCTGGAGGGTTTAAAAAATGTATTTTTTCAGTTAATAAAGCAAATTTATGTCTGGGTCAGTATTTCTAGCATGAATAAACTATACATATATGAAAGACATAGGTAGATGGGCTTCACATCATATTTTAGAAATGTATTTGCTTAGTTTGCCTATGAACACATGGTAGGAAGCAGTTTTGCACATGGTGGACACATGGTAAAATGGACATGTGTTTGTGACACTGTACACACTGTTTTCCTGTGTATGCACAGTATACAACAGATATGGGGAAGCCCTGAGAGTTCTCATGAACCTTTGAGAGTTCCTCAGCTGTATTATCAAATTCTTTTGCCACCCCTTCCCATGGATCATTAGCCAGCAGGGAACCTGAAAATTTCCCCTGCAGATTGGCTAAGGGAGACCAGCAACCCACAGAGATCCTCCAAGAGGAAACTTTGGTAACAAATTTGCCCAATAGAATATAGTAACTCTTCAATAAAGGTTTGCTTCTCATTTTTTTCCTACAGTATATCACAATGTTGTCCAAACACAGCTGGCCTATTTTTTTAAAGAGCAGTAATAATAATTCAGTCAAAGCTGTTGTGGATACTTAAATTTCCTGTTTCCTAATATGCAGCAATCAATTAAATTTCTTTTACCCTCTGACTCCTTTATCAAGTTTCTGCACCATATTCTGTCATCAGGTGAATGTGAGTCAGCAATTCCCTGTCCTGCACTTGAGAATTAGTGAAGGAGATTTATCAAAGACACTCAAGTCATGAGCTGATCCAGTCTCAAAGCCATACAATATGGTGGCATCACATTTGTTTGATGACAGGTCCCTCTTTCCTCACCGGGTAAGAATCCTGTGCCCATTAAAGAAAAAGCACTTCAGCTAAAAGCCAAGCATCCATGTGGATTGCTAGCATTTCAGCAAGGAACTCTCACCTCCAGGTTATGGTCAGCACAGACATATAACTCCACGATCAACAATACAGAGTCAAGGACATTGCTGACACTAATAGAGGCACTGATGCCATTGTGTATGTTCCAGCATCCTATTAAATTTATGCACACCTATATGTGAGTTATATTGTTCTCATGTGTCTGTTCATGGGGGACCCCTATGTAAGAAAGTTAGTTCACTTTACACATTTTTGTTGGAAAAGCTTTAATTGGTTTAATAAATGAATATCCCAAATTAATCACCATGAGTTATTCACTTCCCACGGGGAATTTAGTGTCAAATGGGGTGAGATAGCTATAAAGTGCAATGGCTCTGTGGCTTTCATCACTGAATATTCAACATAATAACCTTGGATATTATGACTGTCAGTGTAAAGCATAGGATAGCTCCTTATTTTCTCATCCATTTATTAAACCCAGCTAGGTGTGGTGGCTCCATAATGAAAAGGGATGGTATGTGACCAAATCGTGTGAAAAGTTAGAAGGAAAGTCTATGTTTTAGTGGTTTCATCTATAGCGCTTCTTAAATTCACACAGGCAAAAGCAGGGATCTAAAATAATACCATAGGTTTTTATCAAATATCAGTAATGTTTAATGAGTCCCAGTGGGATTCCAGTACACGAGGAGAGAGAGGGGGTATTGACTTTATTGGTATGCTATGATGCAAAGGATCATCTGACAAGAAGATTAGGACATGATAATTGGCTTAATATGTAACTAGAATATTCTATTCTTGTCCCTGTTCTTTACACAGGGAATACTAAATTAGTCATGTCAGTACATCCAAAAGCTGGAGAAAAGGTGCCAAGCACAGTCTCATTTTAAACCCAGTCTCATTACCTTCAATTAGAAATATGGGCATCGTTTTCACAAGCAGGAGTTCTCAGTCTACCAAACTTAGCATTTCAGGCCTGAAATGCCTTGTCTAACAAACTGTATATGTCAAAATTCTTCTCCCATACAGTTCCCTCCAGATGTTTTGGACTGCAGCTCCCCTCTGTCTCAGCCGGATGCAGTCCAAACAGGCTGGAGAAGGCTATTCTACACATGTGGAAAGTGGCCCTTGGAAATTTATATATTTAGATCTGCATGCAAGGTATTTTTAGTGTGCGCCTAAATACAGTGGGGAATGTTACAGCCCCATGCATCATATAAGCTAAGGTTTCCATGCAGGAACAGGTGTTTTCGGATGATGCCTCTTCTCCTAATTATGGAATCTCCCCGCCACATGAAAGCGTGCTGCAAGGCACTTACTTTTTCTTTTGGGTGCTAAGCAAAAATCTCTATATTCTTTTGACCCTCTGTATGATTTCTGCTGCTGAATTCTGTTTTTTAGTGGTTCCATTTCTGCAATACTCTTAGATCTCCTTATAATTTAGGTTTCAACTGCTTTTAATTGATTGCTGCTTTGGATTGCTTAATTATGCCACGTTCAATTTGATGTATGCGGGTTTCGGATTTTATTTATGTTTTGTTGCATATTGCCCTGCAAACTACTAGCTTTAGACAACTAATACATCTTAGAAATAATAAATCCCTGAAGGAGAGCCGGCACAGACTTAGAACGTAAGAGGTCAGTCACTATATAATATATGAAACAGTGCTAAATGGATAACCTGCTTTGATGAACTTTTGCCTGTTCTCATTATTCCTCTTATTCTCCAGTGCAAATGCATGCTTCTTGGTTATCTCCTCTGCATCTTGGAGTATTGCTTGTAGGAAGACTCACTTTCCAAGGCACCCAAATAGACTCCCAAGGGAGGTTCCAGGTCTGGACTTTTTCCAAACATGATTGGAACGCAGCCCTTGCTGCTGCCATAGCTTATCAGCAGCAAATTTAGTTGTGTTTATAGCATCAGTTTGTAAAAGGTTGGGTTTTGCATGACAGCTATGCGGATGTACTGTGGATGGCACAAAAGAAGTTGAGGCTCCACAACATAAAGCCACCAAAAAATGAGAAGGAAAAGGCTGCAGGATATAGATAATTAGATAGAGGATGGATGGATGGATGGATAACAAATTTTATGAACTAAGGTGTTTCTGAAAAGTGCAGAGGATCTACCTCTTCGTTTCCAGTACCTATAACCCCACCTCTGCTTAGGATACAGGGCACAGTCCTATATGCAGGACTGTGCATATGAAGTCCTGCAGTTCCCAGCATTTCCCATTATGTTTTTCTATGCAAAGATGCATAAGATTGTGCTTTATCATAATGTTAGGAGCTTGAGCAGGTCAGTTCCCTCTCCCTCCTCCACCATCCTACACCCAGTTTCCTTGTATTCCTTCCTCCTTAATTGGAAACTCAAAATTCTGTACACCCTCGAAGCTCATCATTGTGAATCTCTGTTGGGCTTAATTTTTTATCTACACTTTGCGTGTATTTCTGCATACACAGGGAATCTTCCAAGGATGTAGAAATTGTGACTTCTTTTTTCAGTGACCCCTTTTGCTACGCAAATGATAGACACTCAACCACCTGAGTTCAGTATTAGAGGGAAGAAGTGGGATTTGCAGTATCATGCAGGAGTACATTCCCTACTCCAGAGCAGCGTGTCAGAAACCTGGAAGAGAAGCCTTGTAGTCATTCCTGTACTCCTCTCAAGAGTCAAGGTTCAGGAGTAGAGAAGCAATAAAAAACACATTTTCTCTCCCATCCCAAAGTGCTCTTCTGCTACACCAAAGAGAAAAACCTGTAAAGCTTAACATTAGAGGATCGCCAGTTCCAAATAGGATCATTTTATAGCTGCCAGAGCCAGTGTTAAGGTTAGACATGGTGTTAAGTTTAGACATGGCTGGGCACCCGCCGAGGGCTCATGCCTCAGCAGGTACGCACTGACAAGAGCTTCTTCATCGCTGTGACCTGCTTATTCACCGCCTCTCATTCAGGTGCAGAGGATGGTGGAGGTGAGGAAGAGGAGCAAGAGATGCTTGCTTAGTGGCTCTTCACCTGTCAAGCAGGCAAGGGGGAGTAATGTTGGTTAAGAGGAAGAGAAGCAGCAGCAGACGGTGATTGTGGTGCTCCAAAGGTGAACCCATCAAGGAGGGACCCAGTGAGGGTGTCTTGCCCAAGAGCACTCAGAAACCTGGAGCTGACATGGATG
Organism: Varanus komodoensis; assembly: GCF_004798865.1. NCBI lineage: Eukaryota > Metazoa > Chordata > Lepidosauria > Squamata > Varanidae > Varanus > Varanus komodoensis. The sequence continues at coordinate 21,142,827 of NW_025335269.1, read as the reverse complement.
CCTATCAAGTGACAGGGGAAGAGGATGCAGTAAAATCCAGCAGCCAAAGCAAAAGGTTGGATCTGGAGTTAAGCTGGGTTGTTTGGAAATGGTCATCCCAGCTATCTTCTTCCAGGCAGCCCTTCTGGAAATGCTACACTGAGTGTCAGGCATCCCAGGTCAATGGGGTGACTTGTGGGGTAGGGGAGAAGGGAATTCTCAAATACTGCAAGAAAGGGCCTCTGTAGTATCCTTTTGAGAAAGGCAGATCCTGGTCCAGCCCCAAATATCTACTTTTCTCTGTTAAGTGTTAACACTTGGAAAGATGTGTAATAAAACAAATTATGCTTTTTTTTCTTTGAGAAAAACAACAAAAATCAATTTTGTCCTGAAATATAAGAGGCTGGGGAGGGAAAGGGGAAGGGGAAACTTTTAAGATGAAAATATATACTTGAGAACAACATTAGGCTTTGTATACCAAAACTTGGTGATATGATTCATGTAGTTAGCAGCAGAGCCTTGGAATCTTGTGGGAGGAAAGGTGCAAAATATATGCAAGATGATTTCTGCAGTTTATTAATATATATTTCAACACATTATCATTTGATCTTTAGAAAAGTGTGTTATGAATAAAATTGTTTTGTCTGTGTGTGTGTGCATGTGCATGCATTATATATAATTGCTGACTTTCCTTGGCACCCAGAGAATGTAGACAACAATTCTAAATTGAACAAGACAACATCTTTTAAGAAAACAACAGAGGAAGATTTTTTTGGGTTTGTTTGGATTTTTTTGGTTAACCTCCACAGATTTCATTCTTCAGTACCGAAATATATTATACAAGTCCAGGTTGGAAAAAGCTGCTAACTTTAAACCATCTGGTTTAAATGTTTTCTTCTTTAAACCCATCTGTTTTCTTCTACAATTCCCACTTGTGATGGCTCCACAAGAACTGATTTTGTTGCTGCATTCAGATCTTCATCATGAAGTACAGTGAGTGGGCTCTACCACTTTGCCTACTTTGTAGGGTTGTTATGAAGGTAAATGATAAATAAGACCATGCTGCCCATGAAGCTCAACACTAATTCAGCACATGGCCTTAACAACCCATATTTGGAGTTAGGAAATGATATAGACCTCCATCATCTTCTTACATGGAAATTGTCACAGCAGAAGTTATATGAGAGATCTCAGACTTAAGGCTTTGGATTATTATTACATTGCATTACTATCCTGCCCATAACCAAAGCTCTCTGGGAGGTTCACAACATTTAAGTCACCCATCCAGATTTCAATCAGGCCTTGCCCCGCTTTAGGTTTAGGCAGGACCAGGTATTGCAGGCTATATGGAAACTATATGGGTGCATCTGTCCTGCACCCAACCAATCCAAGGATGCACTGCAGGCAATGAGTAGGTCACCCCACCTGTTCCCATGCTTGCAATTTAAAAACATATTAAGGACACAATCCAGTGCCCACTGCCTTCCCTGCGGATAAGCCTCCAGACTCAGAGGTTTGGACACACACCTCTCCACTGCTGCCATACTTCTCCACATGTATTTTCTCGAGATTTAGCACTGAAGGCACTGGGGCTCCAGCCTCATCCTCTCCTGACCTGCCATCATACCTCTCTGAGACCCTAGCACAGTGGTGGCGAACCTATGGCACGTGTGCCGCAGCGGGCACGCAGCGCCTTCTCCAAGTCACCCCAGCATCATCCCAGCAGCCAAACATCAGATAACAGTGCACATAGAGGTCATGCGGATGCTCGGAAGGCAGTAGCTGCACCAGGCGATGACATCAGGAGCCATGACACATTAGCCGCGACTGGTCCGAGCTTTCGCATGGCTGGTCAGTGCACTGCCAAGGGGGGGGGGGGAGAGAGAGAGAGAGAGATAAAAATTTGCTTGGACTGGCTGTGAGTTGTTTTTTTCTAAACTAAATCCTCAGTATTCAGGTTTTGTTGCAGTGTTGGCACTTTGTGATAAATAAGTGGGTTTTGGGTTGCAGTTTGGGCATTCGGTCTCTAAAAGGTTTGCCATCACTACCTTAGGAAGAACCGCTGGCATTGCTCTTTCCGCACTTGCTGCAAGGCGGCAGTGGCACAGCCTTCAGGGTCCCAGCTTTGAGGAGAAAAGCTTGGAGTTGGGCATCCAAAAATCGTATAGCTCCCCACTCCCTAGACAACATCAGGAGACTATAGGATTATAGGATTATACCCTAATAATGCAATGCTAGGAGTGCCTGATCAAAGGTAAGTCCTGCATAGTTTGCTGGGACTTACCTCAAGCTTAAATACACAAGGACAGAATCCTGTGCAAGTTTAGACAGAAAAAAGGCAAGCCACTTCCAGCATGGCTGGGGCATGCTGGGAGTTGTAGTCATTGTCTCTGTCTAAACTTGCTTGGATTGCACCTTTATGCTACAATCCTAAACTTGTTTAGACAGAAAAAACTACAATTCCCAGCATTCCTTACCTCTCCTTCAATACAATTTCTAGTTTTTACTTATCTACATGTTAACATTTTAAACATCTGGCATTTGCATTTTATCGTTAGATATCTTACATTGTTTTCAGAGAGCTAGGTTAGCATTTTCTCAATTGTCCAATAAAGCAAAACCATTTTCCTCCCAAACATCCAGAACATCCTGCTCTCAGTGTTGGGTGTAAATGTAGCCCAGTGATCACAGCACTGGATTTAAGCCAGAGAGATTTGGCTTCAAAAATCTGTTCATCTATGAAGCTCGTTGAGTGACCATTGCTCACCCATGTTCTCTCAGCCAATTTCATCGGAATAAAGGTAGTGAAGGAGGAGTTCCTTGGAAGAAGATTGATAATTACCGGTCCAAATAATAGATGGAAGCAAAACCACTGGCTACTCCTGAATGCACCACCTGTGTAGCTTTGTTGCCATAATCCCTGTTATTGGAAGCAACGTTAGCTAGTTACCGAAATGTTCTGGTGCTCAAGACCAAAAACAAAACAAGGAAAGGACAAATTTGCATGTGTTGATTAACATTGTGTTTCTCTTCCTGTGGCTAATCCTGTTTGCTAAGGACACTCTTATGTGTAGAAAAGGGATATATGAATGGGAAGAGGAGGGCATTTGATTGCAGGGAGAAAAAATACATTAGGCAGAAAGATTTGGGAGTAGCAGCAGGAGGCAAAGCACAAGTGGGCAGAAATCCAGCTAATCCGGGGAGGTTAGATATAGTAGAGAAGCTCAGAACCCCTGTACCTTTAGTACAGCAAGTGTACTTGGAGGGCAGGGTGGTGGGGCAGGTGGCTTCCCCTATAAAAGTGTCTTCAAAGATTGTGGCTCCCGATACTGACTCAGACAAATCAGAATCCACAGCCAAAATACCAAGGCCAAGAGGCCCAGAGATAAGTCAGGCAGTTGCTGAGAATCAGGCAGCTTCTAATTCTATGGGAAAGTTTAGTGAGGATGCTAATATGGAGTGGGAGGAGCTAACATCATCATCATTAATCCTAGAATACACCATCCGGTTAAGAAAAGAGACTAGTTCAGAAGCATCCGATGCTCCAGGCAACTGGTCCTTAAGCAGGTGGGCCCTCCTTGGAGGTGTGGGTTGCTCTTTTCAGTTTGTAAGGGAGGAAGAGACATTTATCAATCTGCCACATTTCCATGCTCACCAGTATTCTACCTTTGCTGGTTTCTTTTGTTATTAGAACTACAATTCTCTTGTATACAAAGCCAGCCTAACTTGCTGGTTCTATCATAATAAAGCCTTTTTGTGACAAAGCCTTTGTCTTGGTCTACTTTAGAAGGAGGGACAGAAGAAGGGCTGTGCCTCACAGAGCTACAGAGCTCCAGAGTTTTAGCCCAGGTGGACCACCTCTGCCTGCTACTTGTGGATTACAGGGAAGGGATTGTGACAGTTCATTTAGAGAGCACGTGTTCTGCATTCCCATTCAACATTCATTCATATATATGTAATGGGAAAATGCTGTTCCAAAAAGAAATAGGGCTAGGAATTCTGTCACATACCAGAAAGAGATTATAAGGGCAAGATCTCTGTATGGCTGGGTCTTTTCTTGAAGTGCAGCATGTCGTTTGCAACTAGTTTTAGTACTTCATAGCCCCTTAGTATAAGAAATGGCTTAAATGCACTAACCTCACTATGCAAAATTTATGGTAATGTTGTCCCACTTAAAGCAAAGTTTATGCCATTAGCTATGATTAGGCTGAATCAGCTCCCTCGAAAAGGATTCGGTGATGCTGCTCTCAGGATAATAGCTCTGGAGAACCATGAGTGGGGAATTATGAGAACTTGAGACATTTGTTAGAATCTTTGTATCTTTGTCTAAACCAATTAAGAGTTCCCTTTGAGGTCTCTAGCATATTTTGAAATGGTTTGCATATCCTATACAGAATAAATGCCTGACAAGTCTGTATTCAATGTTTTACTTTCTTTACATCAAATATACCTTGGTTTGGGGCACGTGGCTCCATCTCACGCATACCCCAAACAGCCTATGTACATCTTTCAAAGTCGTTCAGACAATTATTGAAATTTGCATTGAGTGAATGACTGGCTGATCAATTAACTATGTAAATGGGTTGGATTTTAAAACAAGCCTTAATGGGTTGCCTTTACACACAGTGTGCCTTTGCCTACAGTTAAGGGGGCAAGTTTCACAGGGCAAAACAGAGGATAAAAGATGACATAGATCTGCTTAACAATTGCATGTGTGAATTTAATTTTAATTCTAAATAGATGCAAATTTAGAAGCATTGCAACCTTTCATGGCCTGTGTGTTCCCTTCCTTTGGTCTTTATCATCAGACTGAGCTTGGACTTGGATTGGATAAAGGATGCCTAATATTGGACTGTACTCTGTACAGCAAAACACATGGCCACCCTAAGCCTGATAACCTTGCCTGTGCCTGCTCCACTGTCTCAGTTTCTCCATCACAACTGAATATAGTCTTGCACTGTGCCTAAAATAATTGCTCTAGTGGTATCAGCTGAGGCCTGCTTCAATATGTGAAGATTGTCCTGAGATAATACTATCCCAGGCCTGATGGCTACTTTGCACAGAGGTCCATCACATTATTCACTATTCCATAATTCCCCACTCCCCTGTCTGGCAATACTCTTTTTGTTCTTTGCCAAGTACAGGGCTTGCAGAAATATTTGCACCCTTTGACTTTTCTACATTTTGTTGTGTTCCAGCCTGGGATTGAAAGAGATCTAATTGGCATTGCTACCACTTGATGTGAACAAGATGTACACTCGATGCACTTGTTGGTTGCATAAGTATGCACTCCCTGAGTTAATATTTGGAAGAAGCAATTACAGCTGCACATCTGCTTAGGTCAGTCTCTATCAACTTGCACATGCGGTTTCTGCAACATTCTTCTTGGCAACACTGCCCCAGCTCTGAAGCCAGAAGAGGAGTACTGGTGAACAGCAGCCTTCAAATCTTGCCTTCAATCTCAATCGGATTGAAGTCTGGCCTTTGACTGGCCCATTCTAAGACATTCAGGTTCTTCTTGTAAAACCACTCTTGTGTTTAGGACTATTCTCCTACTGGAAGTTAAGCATTTACCCCAGTCCCTGGTGCCTTGCAGACTGAAACAGGTTTTACTCCATAATTGCCTTGTGTTTGCCTCCGTCTCTCTTGCCCTCAATCCTGACTAGTTTCCCAGCCCCTAAAATGTTCCCCTGTACCTAAACAGTCTACACCGCTCCTGCCTGCACTGCTGTTTCATCCACACAGTTTGGTCTAGCAGGCCACGCAACTAAAACAGGTAGCATTTTGGAGAAAACAGTCTGGCTTTCAGACTCATATTTAGCAATCTCAGTTAGACTTCTAGGACTTCATAACTACATTTCTCTGTGTCACTGGTATTGACATGCAGTGTGAACATGGACTTCAGCTCAGCACTATCTAACAAGCTATCTAGATTAAATATGTTATCTGCAGCCTTTTCACCAGATGGTGTCAAAGCCTAGATAAACAAACAGGTATGCTGAAAAAACAATGGCTTTATTAGAGCGGCACTATGGAAACACACGTGTGTGACAATGTATAAGAGAGCAGGTCTTAAGGCACTGCACCCATTTGATAGTCTGTCAGAAATGTATAAATGCCACAAACCATACCGGAAAAGCATAATTAAGCACACAATTTTCCAAGTTACTCACTCTGCATTGTTTTTATAAACAACCCTTGGCACTAAGATTTTACTTATCTTATGAGGCTATAACCATACAGGCAAAACTAAAGTTCCCTATCTATGTTCTCTGTTTCTTTTCCTCCTAGAAAATTCATGTTGTTCCATCTAATACTTTCCTTACACTGATTCCTAACAACAGGAAATTTACTATGTGATCTGTGGGCCTTTCACAAACCCAGCCCTATGTCGGTAATGATCAAATCTTTCACTACCACATGTCCCACCTCCCTGAGGAATATCCATGGTACAAAAAGGAATAGCTCCCTTTGGAGTTATTTCCTTCTTGCTTGGAGTGACCTTCCTTCACCAAGACTCACATTCTCCATGGCTGCTGAGGAGCTGAAACTGGGAAATCGGGTATCTCAGAAACTGGGTTCTTGTTGTGAGGTCACAAAAGGTTTTGTCCCTAACCTGCTCTACCTCTCTCAGTTTCTCCAGGTCAGCAATGCTGGCTTCCAGGGAACTTGTTCCCAGAGGTGAGAATCAACCATACACCCATGACTTCTGTGCAGGAGGGTGGATAAACATGCACAGGACACTCAGTGCATTAAACTGGCTAGCACCCACACCACTCCTGGGTTTCTACCTGCATAGCTCTTTCTTTTATTATCATTATTAAGTTTGTTTACCTGGACAACCAAGTTACTTGTTAACAGAAGTAAGGGAAGGGTTAATCATCCTGGCTTCACCCTTCTGCTAAACTTCAATGGCAGAGAGCTGGTCCCAGTGCTTCACTTGTTTGTACTGTGATGCTTTGTCATTGGTGCTGAGACACTTCCTTGCTGGGACTCATCTTTATGGTCTACCAGTGAGTTTATTTGTATTGATTTTTTTTACAAACAAAGTATCACTGATTTGGAAGAAGTCAATCAAAAAGCCAGGCAATGGGGCACCATCACTTACTGATATGATAGCATTTTTTGGTAACATAATACAGGACTTCATAGGGTTTGCATCACCTGATTGCATATTCATAGAGAAGGGGAAGGAGGGTTTCTTTCTTCAGCACTAGTCACAATCATACTGCATTAATGGGGTGTAGTGGAAATAATCTGGTAAAGTCTAGGCACCTAAGTGTTCAGGAATATTGCAGGCATACGCAGGCAGGATGCATCTGAGTTCCTGAGATAGCCCCGCTGCTAACCACATGACAGCACAGCAGATGGGGGTGTGAAAAATTAGGGCCTGCTGTAGACAGTTTTAAAGATATTGGCAGCTTCTTTTTCATGTAAATGTTGCTTCTTTCCTGTTACCCAGCATCTTCTAAATCTCTTTTGTGTTACATGATTTCTCAGCCCTGATTAAGGCTTGGAACAGAGTGATCAGCATTTTCTTTTCTCTTTCTCTTTCCCTTCCCCTACCCCCACCCCACCTCCAGCAGCAGAAGGTAAATCATCTATACTTTTGCTGAATGCAAGAGTTTTCCCTGCTGTTTTGGAAGTGGGAAAGGATATAAAATGTGAGAAAATATAAAGGTTACAGAAGTAGATGTGGGAGGGTGTAAAAACTGTATCAGTTTTCATCCTTTAATGTATTTTAAAGTACGGAAGTGGATTGTATTTTACTTCCCCCATGCTGGAAGGTAAGAAATGCAGAGCGGCTTTACTTGGTGTGTGTGTATTTGGGTGTGTACGTGTGTGTATGTTTGGAGAAAAATGCAACAGAGACTGGACCTCAAACACTTGAAGGAAGAAACTGTATGGTAATCTCCACCAACCATCTGGTTGTGCTGGACCATGTCAAGAGTAAAAATAACACCCTTGGAGAGTCTGCTTGGGGGTGTACAATCAAAATCACATTTACAGTTTATTCAGACATACAGGAAAATGCATGTACCTGTAGACAGTCTCAAAGGGATGAACAAAAGTTGATTCTGTACAAGAAGGTTTTATATCCTACCAGTTACATATGGTTTCGAGGAGGGGTTTAGGGATCAGGTGGGGAAGCTAATGGCCCGTAGGAGAAAACAGCAAGGATTTAAGATAACACAAAAAGAACAACCTTCAGGAAAGGCAGACATTAGCATGTCTAAGGAATGGCCTTTTGGAGGAGAGGTGCAGGATCTGTATGCCAGAAGTGTATTCGCATAAACGATAGGGATTAGGGTTTGGACAGCACAAAGCAGGAAGAACCTTCAAGACAGGATCCTATCTAAGGTGTACTTCCAATGTTGCAGTGGTTGCCTAGCCTCTGTCAATGCAGGGCTTAACTCTGTGCATGGTGGGGGGAATGTCTGTGTGACAACCTTCTTCCCACTGTTAGAAGAGAGAACAGTTGCAGACATACAGACAAGAAAGAGTGTTTGTAAATGGCAAACAATGGGGAAGGCATGAGGGGGCAGTTATTATTTTCCGCAAGTCAGAAATGGCTGGTCCATTAGGGCAGATTGGTTGTAGCCCAATCTGTGTTCCCCTCCTGCAAGCTCCCAGCTGCCCATACCCAAGACACATTCAGATGATGTATTCCTCCTTTCCTTCCTTATCTCTAGGGGTGCTTTGCCTGCCACCCCATGTGAAGAGTGGAATATGATTCTTGGTGTTTGGCTTTGTGTCCCAATGTGAGGTTTCTGTTCAGAGAAACAGAGAATAGTAGAGTTGGAAGGAAGGGGCTAGGAAGGCCATCAGATCCAGATCACCAACTTACACCATCTCACTCAGATGACTATCTGGTCTCTTTTTCCATCTCCAGTGTGGAAAAGCCCACCAACTCTCTAGGCAGCTAGTTCCACTGTTGTATTGCTCTGACAGTTGGGAAACTTTTCCTGATACCTAGCCTGAATCTGGTTTGTCGCAACTTGAGTTGATTATTCCATATCTTACACTCTGGTATCAGCAAGAAGAGATCTCGACCTTTCTCTTTGTGACAGTCTTTGAGGTACTTATACAGTGATATTATGTCCCCCTTCAGTCTTCTTTTCTCAAGGCTGAACATGCCCATTTCTTCAGTCTCTCCTTGTAGGGCAGGGTTTCCAAACCCTGGATCAGTTTTGTTGTTCTCCTCTGGACTCTTTCTAATTTTTCTGCATCTTTCTTAAATCTTGGTTCATAGAACTGGACACAGTACTCTAGATGAGATCTAACTAGCAAAGAGTATAGGGGAATTATTACTACTTGTGATTTGGAAGTAATAGTTCTATTAATGCATCTCAAAATAGCATTTGCCCTTTTTTTGCAGCTGCACCACATAGTTGGCTCATATTTAGCCTGTTTTCCACAATAACGCCAGGGTCTTTTTCCTTTTCAGTTCTGTTGAGCCACTTGTCCCCCATCTTGTATTGATGCATTTGGTTTCTTTTTTCCTAGGTGGGGTACTTGGCATTTGTCCTTGTTGTAGGACACTTGGATGGCCAGCATAAGGCAGGGGCAAGCTGGTTATGTCCTGAGTGTCACCCATGGCAGCAGAACAACAGCAATGCTCAGGAATGGGACAATCTCCTGTGAAAGAGCATCAGCCCAGCCTAAGGTAACCCAGCTTGCCAGGTGTGCGCAGAGACCATGTGGACTCAAATACACCAATCAGATGCCCCAGTGGGAATTTCAACCCAATAAGCTACTGCCTTTGCTACCTGGTCATAAAAGGGGGCTCTGCCTGTGCTCCTCAACAATTGCTCTTTTGTTGTAATAGAACTATTCTCAAGAATAAAATGCTGTTCCCTTAAAATCTCTCACCCTCATCATGCTTAATTGGGCTGTGCACACTAAGGTATAGAACTGCTGTGTCCTTCACTATTGAATCTCATTCTGTTGCTTTCAGCCCAGCGTGCAAGTTTATTAAAATCGCCCTGGATCTTCATTCTGTCTTCTAGGGTGTTCGCTATTCCACCCAGTATTGTATCATCTGCAAATCTGATTATTGTTCCTTGTATTTCCTCATCTAAATCATTCATAAAGATGTTGAAGAGCACTGGGCCCAGGACGGAACCCTGCAGCACCCCACTAGTTACCTCCATCCAGTTTGAGGAGGTGCCATTGATGAGCACTCCTTGTGTCTGATTTAGCAGCCAATTTTGGACCCATGTAATAGTTTTTCCATCTAGTCCAGTTTTTGTTAATTCGCTTATCAGAATGTCATGTGGCACTATGTCAAAAGTTTTGCTAAAGTCTAGGTAGATTATTTCCACAGTGTTCCCTTTGTCCATTTGGGAATTTACTCAGTTAAAAATGAGATTAAATTAGTCTGACAGGATTTATTTTTGATAAATCCATGTTGGCTTTTATTAATCTGCATTAAAACTACATTTTCTTTGAGGTGCTTGCAAACTGATTTTTTAAAAATTTGCTCCAGAAGTTTTCCAGGGGTTGATGTCTGACTAACTGGTCTATAGTCCCCAGGTTAGTCTTTTTTCCTTTTTTGAAGATGGGGACAATGTTAGCTCTTCTCCAGTCATCTGGCACTTTTCCTGTTTTCCAGGATGTATTGAAGATAATAGACAGTGGTTCTAAGAATTCCTCTGATAGCTCTTTTATGACTCTGGGATGGAGTCCATTGGGCTCAGAAGATCTGAACATGTTCATTCCATCTAGATGTTCCTTGACCATTTGTCTGTCAATCTTGGGCTGTCATCTCTCACTTTTAGCTTGTACTCCCTCTCTGTTCTAGATCTTCTTATGGAAGAAGACTGAGGTGAAGTAGGAATTGAGTACCCTGCCTTTCCCTTGTCATCACTTTGCCATCTAGCTTCGGTAGCTGGATACTTTTCTCTTTCACATGTCCTGGATGTATCTGAAGAAGGCTTTCTTGTTGTGCTTAGCATCCCTTGCCATTCTCAGTTCATTTCCTGCTTTAGCCTTTGTGATGCCATCCCTGCAATTCCTTGCTATTGCTTTATATTCTTCCTTTGTGGCCTGGCCCTGCTTCCACCTCCTGTACATGTTCTTTTTTTTCCCCTTTCAGTTTGTCACTTAACTTTTTGTGGAGCCATATAGGCTTCCTCTGTTGTCTTACACTTTTTTTCTAGTTGGAATTGTTCATAGCTGTGCTTGGAGAATCTTCTTCTTGTTTTTTTCAAGATTTCCCACCTCTCTTGGATTCCATTTCCTTAAAGAGCAAGTTGCCATGGCATCTCGCTTAAACCAGAAGTGCAGGTGACATGCTCAAATGCCTCAGCATGTTCTGTGGAAGGGCTACTTTGCTCCCTTTGTGTGCAAAATGCCCTTGTCCTGTAATTCTCCCTAACAAGAGTTCCTCCTTGTAAGATCCAAGTGTGCATTGCATAAGATCAGAGAGATAAAACCCCATCCCAGGCATCCTCAACTGTAGTCTCCACATGTGGGATTTATATACTGGAGTGGTGCAGTGCAGAGTTTGAGTGCCAAGTCTTACACTTTGTCATGATGAGTGCTTGACAATTATTATGAAATAAGAGGGCTTTTAAAAAAACTATTTGCTCTTACATTGGAGTTAATTGGAGGAAAACTCTTTGAGCCAGGTCTGAAGTTGGTATAAAGTTGTGTCATCAACTGGGTTAACTGGCAGAATAGAAATATAATAAATAAACAAACAAATAGGAAATGTTGTAAATAAGGTGTGCCCATGCTCCACCCACATCTTCACACTCTTTCAGCCATTTTGCCAGCCTGTCAGAAGTGTTCTACCAGTGTATTTTTCATGGTGTTAGCATATTTGGTATTCTCCCAGCATGCGGGGGACGACTTCTATTGAATCTTTTGTCCCACAGCTGACAAGAACTCAAGAAATTATCGAGCCCTTAATTCCTGAGCCCTATGAAGATAAGGCCCAGAACCTTATGATTGTTGACATTTCTGTGTGGATCTCCAGCACTTAGTTTTATGTGAGCATCTGAATTTCAGTCTTTTGACAGGGTGTCTCTGTTCCTGAAACCAGAAAGATGCTCAGAGATAGCATTTGGGTATTCAAGAAAAGGATGATAAATAAAATAAAAAAACTCTTTAATCTATGCTTGCTTGAACACCAGTTTTGTGTTTCTGAGGGAAGCCAGTGCTGAGGCTTTGAATACCTGGAGTTTACAGTATTTATTGCAGGTGTCAGATATAGAACTCAGCAAAGCCCTTTGGTGTGGCTAATGGAATCCACAGGAGTCTGCTTCATTGAGTGGTGTTATTTTGATAATAAATAAACCAAGGTGGTTGACAGTTGTGTTTTAGAATAATGTAAAGAAGAGAGCTGCAAACACATCAATGGCAGAGGGGAGGGATCAGCCAGCCGAGAAGGTAAAACAGATAAAATGTCTTTCCCTGCAAAGGAGATCTTCCTGTTGAGAAAGTGGGTGATTTACTGCCCACGTTTCCATTTATTTGAGCTGGGATTTGGGTAAGATACAGTGCAATACAATTTGTATGGTGTTTTTCCCCCTTTTTTTTCTTTTAACAGGGCATCTCAGTGGGAAAGGCAGAGAACATTTAGCTCTGCACCGCAGCTCCCACAGAAAGTAAGAGTATGAAAAAGAGAGGTACTTACAGTCATTCTGTTTTGACCAGCCAAGAAAGAGATGTCCCTAAGAACCATCTGCCCTGGCTATTCAAGAGAATAGCAGCATGGTTGAGACAGTTCACACGGAACGCACAGCACATTCTATGAGTGAGACTATAATATAGAACAAATCTGAGAGCTAGGGATAGCAATGGAATATTTTGCACCTGTGAGACGGTTTCTGGAATAATCCTCACAGATGAATAATTTACATGAGAATATGCACACAATGAACTATGCACACAATTGGCTCAGAGGGGATCCTGCTGCTGGAGGTTTAAAACATGACCAATCAGATGCAAGCTGCAGGTCCAGTTCAGTAGGACTGCCATGGATTACCCCATTGTAATGAAATGTTTTGAAGATTACTGGAGAGGGACTTAAGCTGGATCCAGGAACTGGCTTCTGTTGATGGAACGATTTTGCCTTGGCTCAGTTGTGAGGGACTTTCTGCTTCTTGGCAAGGTTCCCTTGTGACAGACATTTTTACCAGACCAGAAAAACTCAGATGATCAGGCTGAGTTGTCTCAGGATCTTCTAGAAGTAGAAATAAGGAACATACTAAGTTTGAAAGGGAAAAAGAAATCTATTGAAGTACATAAATTGAAGTACTCGGAGGAGGGTTTTCTCTGCGGTGGCGCCCAACCTATGGAATTCACTCCCCAAAGAGGTCTGCCTGGCACCGTCGTTACTGGTTTTTCGGCGCCAGGTAAAGACCTTTTTATTTAAACATCATTTTAATTGTTAAAATATATGATCTGGCCAGGGCAACTTTCTTCTTCTTTCTCTTTTCTCCTCCTATATTATTTATTTACTTATTTTATACTGATAATTTTAATTTTATATTACTATGTTCGTAACTCAGTGTATTTTTTGTATTTTTGTATTTAATGGTAATTTATTATGTTCTATTGTATTTCAATGTATTTTATTGTGTTGTAAGCCGCCCCGAGGCTTTGGCAAGGGGCAGCATAGAAATGTTATAATAATAATAATAATAATAATAATAATAATAATAATAATAATAATAAATAATCCTAGCTCAGACCAATTTAACAAAATGATTTAACAAAATGAAATCCCTCTTTACACAATACAGTTGCGATGGACAACATCTCAGTGGAGTGGGATGAACTTCTGGGCTATCATGCAAACCCTCCAAACTAGTAAATTGGGCTGTCATCCAATCCTTTGCTAGTATGTATGCGATACAATTAGAAGATAATTTCCTTACAGATACACTTTTAAGCATTCATACTGACTGCACTGTGAAGTGATAGATTTGGGTGGAAGGTGCAGGCATTCAGATGGAAAGTTCCTGCTGTATCACAATCTCCTTTATTCTTGAACATCAGGGGTTTCATACTTTTCCAAAAGTAAGGGACTGGTGGTCTGAAGTCTTTCGGTTGCTTTCTATGAAGAGACAAACTTGCCATCCATTTCCATGGCATGTAACCCATCCTGGTGTCTTATTGATATCTTTCCAAGGACCTTTTGGATTGTCATAAACATCCCTTTCTTTCATTTGAAACTTCTTCAGCCTCCTTTAGGCCTAATTCCATAAGCTGCATGTTCTTTTACCTCCAATCTCCCTTGTATTCAGTAACAGCACTTCCTCTCACAATCCCCTTAGGGCATGGGTCCTCAAACTATGGCCTGCAGGAAGGATCCAGCCCACCATGCCCATTTATCCAGCCCCTGCCCGCCGCCCACGCGCGCGCTTGCCACGTGGGCATGGAGGTGGTGGCTTGCTCACTCAGAGATGGTTTTGGACTCCTAAGGAGATCTCCGAGCGAGCCACCGCCGCCTGCCTCCCGCACACATGTGTGTGCGCACGCACTCACTCACCACTGCCTCGCAGCATGGGCAGGGAGGTGCTACCTTGTTTGATGGGAGATCTCTGAGCGAGTGAGCCGCCCAACGGCACCTCCAAGCCACCGCCACACATGCCCAAGGGCACCTCACCGGCCTGCACCCCCAGGCACCCCCGCCTCACCAGCCTGTGCTAGTCACTGCCGCCTTTCAACTGGCCCCCTATTGAGAAAGTTTGAGGACCCCTGCCTTAGAGAGTCCTGCTGGACTATTGATTAAGCAGAATATGAATTCAATAATTAATAAATAAACAAACCCATGGCCTTGCCAGCAAGAAAGAGCCATTCATACAGGCACTAACATCATCCCCTACATCTGCAATTCACAAGAGACATTGAGGAGCAGGGATAAGAAACAAACTACCTTGAAGGTGACAAGGTTGTCTGCTTCTGCCAGCCAACCTACCACCTGGGTGGCTGCAATTCAGAGGACAGTATGGATACAGTCAGGTACCCAGTTTCTGTAAGTAAGCCCCACTGAACCCAAAGAGATTTACTTCTGAGTAGACATATACAGGTTTGCATTATAAGTGCATCAGGTAAAATGCACTCTTTGCAGCTCTCACACTGGTGGAAATTCTGACACATTTTTCTTCCCCTTCATCTTTCTTCCCCTCCTCTACTCCATGACAGGCAGAGATGAGCTCGAAGATTCTGCTCTTCTTTTGCAAAATGCCTTACTATTATCTCTGTATTAGTTTAACCCTTAATTCTACAACCAACTCTACTGTTACCAAAGCTGCCTACTTTACATTTTCCTACACGCACAGAAATATACAGGACCAAAAGGACAAAAAGCCAGAATGCCTGTTTCTGTGGTTTTCCAGGACTGCCACCTTTCTCACCTGTCAGGTGGCCATTAAAAGCACATGGCTTTATAAGGAAAGGAGGTGAGAAAGACCAGCAGCCCTGACCAGTTATCTCCTCTACTGAATTGTTTAGAGAGCTTGGGGCTATCTTGCGCAGTCTGGTCCCCCATCTCCAAATTAAGGATGTGTCAGAGAGACTGGTTTTAATCTGTTGCCTTGGAGTTTCGTTGGTTCTTCCTGATTCTTGTGTTATTATGTGAAAGAGTAAATAGCAGTAACTATTTACTTTCGGTGTGCCTTTTATTATATGAGACACCTCTGCCCTTTCTCTCTAAGACAAACAGCACTCGTCTTGTTGAATCTCACCAACCTTTTCCAGAGTTTTAAACTGACACGACCGACAGCAGAACCTGTCTACCGTGTTTCCCCAAAAATAAGACCTATCCTGAAAATAAAACTTAGTACTATTTTTGGTACTTGCTAAAATATAAGACCTACCTCGAAAATAAGACCTAGCTGTGTTTATTCCCAGGACCAGTAGGGAACATAAAGAGCCTTTTTAAACTTTATTTTTTAACGTAATGCACTGTGCGGAGGAAACATGCTTATGTAGCTCTGTTCCCTCTACTCCCTGCGGAGGGAGCAGAGCTGCATAAGCCAATGCTTCCTCTATAGCACCGGCTCCTGTCACAGGCGGATTGATAAAAAATGTACTCCGCCTGTGACAGGAGCCGGCTTATGCTGCTCTGCTCCCTCCGTGATACAGTGAGCTAATAAAGAGTGTTGCAGGAGATGTGGCAGTTAGCAAATGATGATTACTGATGATTAATAAAACCCTTTTCCCTTACTGAGGATTAACAAAAAACTTTTCAGTCAGCATCTGGCACCTGCCCACAGGAGTTGGCGCTATAGAGAAGCCAGGCAGTGGAGGGAGCAGAACCGCATAAGCCAATGCTTCCTCCACAGCACTGGCTCCTGTAACAGGCAGAGTGATGCCAAATGCATTCCGCCTGTGAGAAGTCGATAGTGAAAGCGAGATTCGCTCATTCTGGCCAGCAATTGGTTACCAAATTGCTCTTGGGAAGGTACGGCACCCCTGATTGCCCTGATTCTTAACTTTGCCATTCACTCCTGTCTTGTAAGTCTTCTACCCATACAGTATTATGGTATGGTACTGTATTTAATGGCAGATTTAAACAGAATATTATTTTGACCCCCAGATCAATGCAAAAGATCAATGCAAAAAGAAAGAGCAATTCCGTCAAGTACAAGAAAAGAATCGTAGAGGACTCGTGCAGCAAGAATCTTATAGCTTACTGCAAAGAGAAGTTGGATCTCCAATTGGTCCGAAAATGGCAAGCAGATTACCGTGTTTCCCTGAAAATAAGACCTATCCTGAAAATAAGACCTAGTGTGTTTTTATGAGCCAAAAAATAAAATAAGACAGTGTCTTATTTTCGGGGAAACAAGGTATAGCACCACTTTTTGGTTTGTTTCTTAAACAGTTTCGCAATTGAAAAGGCAGATGTATACATGACTACAATAGCATCAGAATTTTCATGCATCTCATCTGAGGAGTAGTGGAAAAGAAAGGAAACATTCATGGGTCATCTAGAACGTGAAACCTCAAATGAAGGGAAGAGGGAGCTATCATGATTCACTAGAAATCATAGCAGGTTATTCACTGATGCAGCCTTCTGGAGTCTGAGATGCAAGCCAGCCCAACAGCGCAGGAATAACTAATAGCAAGGATAGGGCAGGTCTTGTGGAGGAGATTGGCTCTGGGACTTTTCTCCCAGGGGAACTGGGATGGGGTCCTTCAGGACCATGGGACAGACCTCAGTCAGGGGCCCTGTCAGCTGCACAGCTGCCAACACCAGGCCTGATTATGCTTGGATTCCGCTTTTCCTCTAAGGAGTTCAGCCCATAATAGCAAACAGAGCACCAACCTTTTGCAACAGGAGTCCTGAACCTCTTCCCATTACGGAGAGGCTCTTGGGAGCCCACTGCAGTTGGGGTGGGCCTGAAGACAAAAACAGTGAGGCTAAAAGTACCAAACATACCTGCCTGTTTTAACCTACAGTTCTTATGGCCTGTAACAAAGCCTTAGAAAAGGTATTTCAACCTTTTGGAATGGGGGAAAACTGCACAAAATCCAGATAATGATTGGGATTAGTGGAAAGGGCAGGCAGAGGGGTGTTATCTTGGGGAGCCCTGGAAGACTGGCTTGGGATTCCAAGTGTGCTGGGTTTGTTCCCTGGCCTGAAGTTATTATTATTTATTCGATTTGTACAAATGTGTTAGCATCACATCCTCTGGGTAGTCATTGCAATAAAAATGCCACTAATAACATTTAATAAAACAGTACAGTTGAAATGTCCAATAAATAAGCCAGATAAAAACTCAATATATACAATCAAGTAAAAATATAAAATAAATTAAAAACCAGTGCTGACAATATATATGGTCTAAATAGTGCCATAGGTGCACCAGAAAAGAAAGGTTTTGTCAGGTGCCTAAAACTCAGTAAGGTTGTAAGTTATACCACCCTGTCTTACAACAGGGGATTGCTGGTGAAATATTTTGTTCCACATGAACATACTTGGGTATTACAAGTGTCCTTGGAGGTCCTTCTCCAGGTTTCCTTGCCTTGGGAGGTGAGGCTAGAAGTAGCCATATATAGGACCTTCGCAGCTTTGGTGCATGGAATGACTCCATTTTCTTTGCGATACCAGATGAAAATCTCTTTGTTAAATACAGCCAGGCTTAGAGCCGTTTCATCACCAGAGGTCTGTTCTCTCTGTTTAAAACAGTTTTAACTGAGTTTTAAAATGTTTCTGTGATGTGTAAGATTGTTTCAGGCTGAAAAATGATGGTTGCTGGTGTAATGATGTGTGTGTTTCGCTTTGTGTTGCAGTGGGGACTCTTTTTGGTGTTGCACTGATTAGTATATAATGTCAGTATGCTTGAAGTGGCGAGGAATTTATTGCTCTTTGTCAGCCCTAAAGCTGTCATAGATTAATTTCCATAGGTTTCTGTGGGGGGAAAGTCATTTTAAAAATGGCTAGGGGAAGGGGAATTCATATTTTTAAAAAAATCTGTCTGAGAAGGGAAGAAAACTGCAGGAATGTTGCTCCCTTTTAATTTCTGTCCTGCAGACATGAGTCTGGGAGGGCTTTGGATGCTTCAGAGGTTCCAAGGTCTCTCTAATTAACAATAGAATTCTTCAGTGTCATTTTTTTAAAAAAAGTGTTCTATTTGAAGAAAAACTATTTGTTTATGTTTAAAAGAAATAAATACAGAACTCTAGCAGGTAGGCTGAAGACGGTGAAAAGCCATCAGTCACTCCGCAAGTTTTATTGCAGAATAGAGATTTGAACCCACGTCCCCCAATCATTAGTCCAGCTCTAGAACAAAGTAGCACTTACACTGCTCAGATATACTGGGTGTCACTATCACGCTGATAGCCAGGAGAACATTAATTTAGAGGTGCTAACTTTTGTATTGATCTTCTGGAAGACCATAACCAACAGATGAGTCTTTGCAGGGCATAGGCAAGTAGAGATGGGAGAAAGTGTTGCCTGTTGATTTCGGCTTGTTGTGTGTCTGTTAAAGAGACAACCCCACTCTTGCAAGAAGGAGCCTTATGTGCCATTGAGATGCAGGTTGCAATGCTCACTGAAGTTGCCACTGAACTTGATGTGTCTAATTCCACTGGGGGTTGCTGTTGCCCATCTTGAAGACACCATGCCTCTCTCTGCAATTTTTCTCCTTGTGGGGTTTTCATTGAAAGGTTAAAACTATTTAGTTGCACATAATGGAGGAACAGTTTGAGATGGATTCATAGCAGGGCTTGCTTTTATAAAGAGGTGGAAACTCTTTATGGAGGCAAATGTGTACTGACGCCAACAGAATCTCCTGATTAAAGAGAGAAACCCTCATTGCCTTTCCCTAGCTGTGGGACAAGGGGTTCTACAGGTATGGCCTTTCTCTGCCACAGCATTGCAAGGGCAGTGCTTCTGAAGAGAGGGGTACTAGGGTCAGAACAGTCTAGAAGCTGGATCCCTGTCTTGAATGCTCTCTGCAATTCCAGCTGACCAGGCTCTGATTCACAGCTGGGGGCAAATTTCAGAAGTGGAGACTTTAAACATTGGCATTGAAAATAATGGAGTGCTATGGCACCCAGTCCTTTTCGATGCTTCTTGACAGAGAGTTCCTAAGGTGACTAATCAACACACCTTGTGCAGTTATCCCATCTTTCCCTCCATAATAGGAATCAGAATTTATAGGAAGGGCTAGGAAAACATGGGAAGGTTGCCAGTAGAAGCCAGTGACATATGGACCCTGCTGTAAAATTCCATAGTTGCGGCCAAGCAGTTGCACTATAAAAGCCTAATCCAAAAACATCCTGATGTTTCAACAGTGAATATTGTGCTATATGAAGTGTCATGTGGAACCACTGTTCTGATTTTCTTTTCAACTGGTCATGCAAGGTAATTCAACAGCGATGAGAAAGAACCCTAGTGTGAAAGCAAGCTTTTCACATGGACTGTGCATTGATTTTTTTGTGGGCTACAGTGAACTTCATCAGAGGCATGAAGTATTCTTCTTCTTTTGCATGTGTATGTAACTCTCTCTCTCTCCCTTCTCTCTCTGTGGGTGGGTGTGCATGCTTAAATTGCCATTCAGCCTGAAGATTCCTGGGTGGTTTTGGCCAGTCACTCTTTGTCTGCTTGGCCTCCCTCACAGTGTTACTGGGATCACTCTGAGATGGCTGATGGGATATTTTAAATAATGTAGTAAGTATGTACAGGAGAATAAAAGTGAGCCAGGAGATGTTTTCTTCTATGCAAAAGAATATAGATCTATAACTCCATAAGTGCCAAATTTGGATAGCATTTCATGCATCTAATGACATGGCCCACAAATACATAGGCTGCTATAATAAACTGTCCCTCTTTGTGATACCATGATAAACTTAATTGTTCTATACTTACTAGGAAAATCACTCTGCATGTGCTCAGATACAGTGAGCATTAAAACAGGTTCTAGGCTGAGCACAACAGAGCCCTAGAAACCTAACGAGCATGAAACTTTTCTCTCTTGCTCTGCCATTCAATACACAGGTGGGGTCTTCATTGCTGGGTGTTGACAAAACCTTCTGACTGTTGGCTGTGAACAGCAAGTAATGAAAAAGTCTCCTAAAAATCAATAGCCTAACATTTGTGCTGGCTACCCACCAATAAAATAATTGACAAAGAAGAGAACCTAAAGTTCCTCAGCCGTCTCTGCTCCTTAGAATGAAGTGTTCTAAAAGAAGAAACCATAGCATCACACAGACACAATACATTCCTGGGAAATATGTGGGGAGGTTGTATTAGGATACCATCTGTGCCTATCTCTCTGTAGCCAGAACCACCATTTTTTCCAATTAAATTCTTAACTCATATTCCCATTAATGGTTACCTCTACAGCATAATGCAATGAACTCAGATGGCTGTCTCAACCTGATGCTTTCCAGATATACTGGACTACAACTCCCAGCTTCCCAGCCTGGAAAGTTAACAATGCCTACCAGAGTGCTTGTAAGTCCTAGGTGTTGTGGGCTTAGGTGTAGGAAGGTGCTGCTTGTGGACTTCCCATGGACACCTGGTTGCTTACTATGGGAATGGCCAAATAGGCTATTCTTCTCCAATTCTGTGCCCTCCTGAGCCTACAAGTCCCAGCTGGCTTGGAGATTCTAGGAGTTGTAGTCCAACACACCTGGAAGGCACCAAGCTGGGAAAGAATGATCTGATCTGTTCGGGGTCTTCCTGTATTCCTATATACACTGATCTCAAACATCTCTTCATTACTGCATTATTTATTTATTTAAAACATCTGTATCCTGTCTATACTAAAAAGGTCTCAAGACGGCTAAGAAACATAACAGCACAATTAAAATTAAAGTACAATATAAAAACACATAATAAAATTCTCTGCTTAAAAATGTCATCAAACATTAAAATACTGGGTAAATAAAAAGGTATTGGCCTGGCACCAAAATGAATAAAGCATTGGTGCCAGGCACACCTCTCTGGGGAGCAGGTTCCAGATCTGGGATGCTACCACAGAAAAGGCCCTTTTCAAGGTAGTCACTCTTCTAACCTCCTTCAAAGAGGGCTCCCAAGGAAGGACCACCATGGAAGACCTTAAAGTTCAGGCAGGTGTATATGGAAGGAGATGCTCCTTCAGATATCTAGGCCCTAAATTGTTTAGGGCTTTATATGTCAAAGTTAACACCTTAAATTGGGCCTGGACTTCAATCAGTAGCCATGGCAGTTGATACAGGATCAGCATTATATGATCAGGTCTGTCAGTCCCTGTTAAATCCTGGCTGCTCTGCTTTGTACCAACTGAAGTATCTGGACCATCTTCAAGGGTAACCCCATAAGAGTGCATTAGAATAGTCCAGCCAGAAAGTTACCAGAGCATGGGTTACTGTTGCTAGACTCTGGTCATCCAGGTAAGGACGGACCAGCCAAAGCCAGTAGAAGGCACTCCTCCCACAGCTGTCACCTGGCATTCCAGAGATAATTCTGGGTTGAGGAGCACCCCCAAACTATGCACCCTGTCCCTTAAGGGGAGTGCAACTCCATCCAGAACGGGGCAAATATCATTCACCAGGACAGCTGAACCACCTACCAACAGAACCTCTGTCTTATCTGGATTTAAGTCTCAATTTATTAGCCCTCATCCAGACCATCACACTGATTCAGAACAGCCACCACCTCACCTGGATTAGATGTAAAGGAGAAAAAGAGCTGGGTGTCATCACTGTACTGATGACACTTCAGCCCAAACCTCCAGATGGCCTCTCCCAGCAGTTTCATGTAAATGTTAAATAGCAGTGATTTGACCAAGGGGGCCATGATTTTCATAATATAGTGCTGGTTTTGACAATGATGGTGGTGCCAAGAAAAATAGAGAGACACAATGGCTAATGTACTTTGATGTTTGCGTGGGGGAGGAGATTCTTTTGTAGTCCACCATGACCCCCTGGCAATTTTCAAACAGTCTGTGTGTATGGGTTAAGGTTTGAGAACAATTTTCAGCTAGATAAAACAGATAATCTGAACTGGAATAAAATAGACTTCTAAATTCTCTCATCTCTGATTATGGGATTCTCTACATGAGATATATATGCCACCAGGCTTCTCCTTCATTTTCTTTACAGGAGTAATACTGCTTCTGTTATTTTTCCTTCTGGGTTACTTCTTTCTCTACCTTTCTGTCTGTTCTTGTGATATAGTGGAATTGTGAATTCACACAGATTTTTACAAGCATTTTATCTCAAGGAGATAATAGCTCATTATCCTTGCACTAGAAAGCTACAAAAATGGTTGCAAAACACAAGAGAGATCCTGTTGAGTGAAGGACCCAGCAATTATCATGAATGAAGGATCAGGAGCTCACAATAAATGCCTCATATACAGAAGTGCCAAAACTCATGAAAAGCCAGGTGTTTGTTGCCAAATTCATAGAAATTATAGAATAAATGATCTGCTTCTGTAATTCTAGAAAGCCTGGCTTAATGAGAAAGCATTTACTTACTTTAGCCTAACTGGTCCTTTTTTAACTGGTAGTCTATGAAAATGTGAAAGGAAGATGCAATATGTCAAGCAGTCAGAAACTATCCAACTAGAACTATTCCAACTGAGAAAACATTAAGAATTCCCAAACAAACTGCTGTGGTGCATGTTGTTTTTTTAATTTATTAACATCAGTTGATATATGCCTTTTGGCAAGCACATTTACAATCCTGAAGGGAGAAAAAAAATACAAGTGGTGAATTTGTTCAAAACATAAGCTTCTGATGAATTCCAGTCCCTTTGCCACCTACTGTCACATTTTAAATTATGCAACAAAACTAACTTAATTTTACTCATAGATTTTCAAGGTATTAACATGTACAGAAGCAGTTCAAATGCCTACTCAGAACTGTCTCTGGAGGCTTCCGCAACCTTTTCAGTATTCTAAAATGTATAGTCAAAGCCTACTAATTAACCAAAGTGCCTCCAAAGATTAGAAGGGTGCACCAAATAGATGCACAAAACTTCACTAATTCATTCTTATTCGTGATCTTTGTTTCCTTTTGATGTTTTAATTCCCACCCCTGTCAGTGTTGCTCATCAAAAAGAGCTGATAATCGACTATTAAGGATAGTCTCGGGTTATCTTCCCAAGCATTCCAGGTAATTCACGTTTCAGGATTCCCCACTGCACAGAATGCTTGGAAGCACATGGGTGGGCCAGGCACATGTAACCTTTGCACCCAGTCACCCCTCCCCATCCTGGTTAGGGTATCTATTGATGAATTGCCTTCCCCCCAAAAAAGGAAATGTGTCACCCAAACAGAGGGGGAAAAGAGGGTGTCCTGTGAGTATTTGGTTGAGTTTTGCATATGCTAATATATATAAGCCCTCAGACACACATTTATAAATAATTGTCATCGTTTGATTAGAAATCTTACCATAATGCAAAGGACTATAACCAGATGGCCTGCCTGCCTGCCTGCCTGCCTATCTGATGAGTTCTCACTTCAAGTGCTACATTTTGTGTGCTACTTCAAGGTCCCTGCCTCAAGTTTTAACCCAGAACTAGGCAGGGCAGCCTCTCAAATAGAGATTGCCTTTGAATAGAAGTTAACTGTCTAATAGCCCTTCAAATGAGGACTGCTCTCTGTAACAGAGGACACCTGGCCACACTACTCCTGGGCAAGTGGGAAGGATTGGTGTAAGTGGCTATAGCTAATGCAGTTTCCAAAAATGCCATGGCAGAATGGGAAACCATTGACAGCGAGACTGACAGTGAAGCCATTTTTGTTGTTCTAGTGATAAAGTATGAGGAATGTCAAATTTTAACATCTGTAGACAGGTGAGAGGAACTGAACCTTGCCATCTATCCTCACTTTACCTCCCCACACTTCATTACTGGTGGCACTTTTCTCCTAGTCCTGTTCCAAGTGAGTGAGCCAAGATAAGGAAAGTGCCTCAAGTAATGGGGAATGAAGTGAAGCTTATCTTCTCACCTATATGCTCCCTACTGTGTTAAATTAGACATGCACTGTTTTACATGTGGCAGCCAGCCTGACAGAATGAGTTTGGCTGCAATACTTTGAGAGTCTGACTTTCCTATCTTTCTAGTTTCTTTCATTAGCTCTGACTCCACTAATTCTCCCGCACATCCAAATGCACACTCTTCAACATGCTTCTCTAGATGAAATCTTAGCGGCAAACCCTTTCATATAAAGCAGATTGGCACATCTAATTGCCATAGATTCTGTATCTTTCCAAAGTGTGTTAGCTCAAAAATGGCTTTGGTTGCTAACATGGTTCCCCCTGTCCCCTGCTCATATTGAATGATTGGCACACCTGGCACACAAAGCCCTGAGACAACCAGCTCACCCCACTTCTGAGGTTCATGCTTACTGGATGCAGCTACGTGAGACATCAGAAAACTGGCAATGCTTTGCAATAAGCAGTATTAAGAGTTCTTCTAACCATGCAGAGAGTGTATTTTCTCATTGCTCAGCACTCACTCCTCTGGAATAAGTCTGGCAGAACTTATTAAGTTTGAGATCAGCCTTCCCCAACCCAGTACTTTCCAGATGTTTCAGACTTCAACTCTGGCTAGGGGGCAAGGATGCTGGGACTTGTAGTCCAGGATATCAGGAGGGTATCAGGTTGAGCACAGATAGATAAGAATGGTGTATATCTTGCATTAAGATCCCAGCCCAGCACGTCTCTTTAACAATTAAACATTTCTATTTTTTGCTCTTATGGATATAGGTAATGCCTGTCCTAGCTGCATACCTGAAATAAAAGACTTGCACTGTATGCTCAATTATTTCACCAATGATAGATACCCACTGAAGTGTTCCTTATACAAAGAAAATATTCATTTTCTAAAGACAGTATTTTAAAAAAAAATCCCTTGGCCACACAGTGACCCAAATTAAGCACTTTAAGATGCAACTGATTAGTTTACTTCTGCTGAAATCAGTGGAACATAAGTGCTGGTTAGTTATACCCAACCTTCTTTAACTTAGCAACATGGTGCTGTATCCAGTGCAAAAAGTGCTGGCATGTAATCATTTCCTCTAACCTTTACACAAAATTGCAATCTACAAAATTGCAATCACATGGATCTTGGAGTGTGATTGCCGCTCTCAGAGAGCAGACTTGTGCCTACTCTGAGTGTGCAGCAGCTCAATTCCCAGTCAGATGCTTGGTGCTAATGTGAGCAGGCACATCTCCTTCATAGTGCCAGTCTAAAATTGCTTTCTCGGGGTTTCACGCACATGCAACTTTCACAGTGCCAGCTGTAAAAGGAGTGCCTTCTGAATTGGTCAGTGCAAAAGCAAGTCACCTTCTCAGTCTCTAACATGAGATATGTAATGATATCATTAAATCTCAAGATGCACTTTTTCCTATGGCTTTTTCTCCTGATCCCAGCACAATAGCCATATATCTAAAAAAAAGGCATGATAATGTTGAGGCAAAGAGGTAAGGAATAACCTGAAGATGGAAACTGTGCAACTGAGCTTGAAAATCAGGGTAACAACATGCCCAGAGTAGAAGCTAATTATCCATTGCATAACAGGGTTAACAGAAGTTTCTGCCGAGAAAGAAAAAGTGCCAGTTATTTGACTTCCATTTGCTTTCTCAGGCAACTTCCCAGTGTGGCCATTAGTACTAATATTACTCTTCTTGCTTTAAACACTTTTAAAACCCAAGAATATGTTTTATGATGTATGTACCATGTAAAGAAATATATTGATTTTAAAATATTTATTTTCCACTTCTCCAGCATGCATTTAAAGTAATTTGCTATTTATAACGACAAAGATGGAGGGAAGGGGTGGGCGAAGGGAAGATACAATCCATCTGCAATGTGTGTTACGTCAGGACTCAAACAAAGTAGACACACTGGGGATGTACAGTCAAAAAAGAAATTATAGCTTATTTGGTCATCCAGGGTACATGCATGGGGCTCCAAAGAATCTAACAAGATGGGGGTGCTTTTATACTGTTTATGTCAGGTAGAAAGTTGTATGAGTCATGTAACAGGCAACACTCATTTGGATTAATCCATAAGGGACAAAAGAGGAAGACCTTTCATGGCACATGTACACTGGCACGTGTATACAGGAGGTACATGAGGAATCAGGACTTGCAGTAATCTGATCTTGACAGTCTAAAGCTGTTCTTTTCAGTATCGGGCTTTCAGTGGCCATATTATGGAGGCGCTTTGGTTCATTTATTCCTGACAAGCTCATTTAGTACAGCAGTTCCAGTACTGACTTTACAGGCTTGTTCTAAGTAGGGATTCCATATTTATGCAGTATTTACAAAAACATCCACTGTGTCTGAAATCATCTTCTGCATAAAAAATAGTTCACTATATCCAGTGCTTTTTTTGTAAAAAAAAATAAAGGTGCCGGAACTCATGTCTTGGGGTCACACTTTTACACAATGGTCGCTGCCAGCAGTAAGCACTCAGCGTGCGACCACATGACCGATCCCAAGCTGAGCAGCATCCCAAGCTGAGCAGTGCCCTCATAATCAGCGCCAACGATCAGCGCCAACACACAAGCAGCCCGCAGGCACTATGTTAAGGATTTTTGCCGCAGACCTGGAATGCCCAACAGGGCAATTCAGAATCACTTGGAAAAATCCGTCAACAAAAGGTGCCAGAACGCTGTTCTGGTGCGTTCTATGACATAAAAAGCCCTGACTATATCTACATCCCGATATAACAAATCCTGTTTTTAATGTAGAAGCTTGCCAATTGTTTGGGCTTGCAGGTGTGTTTTACACAATGCATACCTTGAAAATTCATGAATGGCTTGCACAAGCTACCATTCAGTGGGTGATCTGCCCCTAGCTAGGGCTTAGCTTCCAAGTTTCTTTGTATAGGATCAGTATCTCACTAAACAGGTCCCCAAATCCTCCTGCCCTATACTTAAGTAAACATTTTATATTTCCCTTCATCCAGCTCACTCTCCCACCTTCCCTCCTTTGTCAACTGAGGGCAAAGGTAGGCTATGGTTTTCCCAGTTGCAATGTATGGCTGTGAAAGCTGGACCATAAGGAAGGCTGAGCGCCGAAGAATTGGGGCCTTTGAATTGTGGTGCTGGAGGAGACTCCTGCGAGTCCCTTGGACCGCAAGGCGATCAAACCAGTCAGTCCTAGAGGAGATCAACCCTGACTGCTCTTTAGAAGGCCAGATGCTGAAGATGAAACTCAAATACTTTGGCCACCTAGTGAGAAGGACTCCCTGGAGAAGAGTCTAATGCTGGGAACAATAGATGGCAAAAGAAGAAGGGGACGGCAGAGGATGAGGTGGCTAGATGGAGTCACTGAGGCAGCTGGTGTGAGCTTAGGTGGACTCTGGGGGATGGTGGAAGACAGGAAGGCCTGGATGAATGTTGTCCATGGGGTCGCGATGGGTTGGACACGACTTTGTGACTAAGGTAAGCACCAGCCCCTTGAATTGGACTAGTGGAGCTGATATATTCACTGGTATAACATGTTCTGAGAAATGTATACCAGAAAGCAATCTGGCTACATATTTTGCACCAACTACAGTTTTCGAACACTCCTCAAGCGCAGTCCCACGTAGCACACTTTGTACTCCCTTCATCAGGAAGTGATCTGGGCATATTGCACTGTGGTCAGATCTGCTTTCTCCAAGTAGGGGTACACCTGGCTCACATCAGGCACTGTATACAGAAGAATTTATTCTTGCATTACACAACTTACTGTATGTTATTAGCTGTACTTTGCCCAACTGTGTACGTTCAGTCATTAATTTCATTAATGTTTATTAATTTCAGTTACATTCCTCCTTGGACAGTCATCCACCTTCTGAACAGTGATTTCCTTCTTGATTACAGAGGTGTGAGCATCGATGCAAGAGTCAGATCACTGCATCGTTCTACTAGGTACTATTCAGTGCACAATAAGATGAAGAATCCCACTGCTTACTGAAAAGCAGACTCAAGAAGCAATAGCATCCTGTAATCCAATGGCCGCATTGTTAGATGCTTATTTCATATGGTCTGAGGTCACCTTGGTTCACCATGGCTCTGATGCTGGAATAAGAATCTGGAAATTTACTGGATAACCTCCCTTGCTGAACTAGGCCTTCAGTCCCAATTTGCCAATGCAGATGGGCTGCTTGCATCGCAGGGTGTGTGACTGGAAGGTGTGAAAATCTTTGAGACATTACACAAAGAGTGCTAACTCTAATGGTATCCAACCTTCAGTGGTGTCATCCTTTGTCACACATGCATTCTGCTGAGCAGAAGAGAAGCAAGGACAGCTGCTTCTGAGAGGATGTTTTTCTACCTTTCAGAGAAGCATTTTGTCATTAAACTGACTGGTAGGGCAGGGAGGTTCCATTCCATCGCATTCAGCAGTAGACACACAGATGCTTATTTACCAGGCAGAGCCTGCTTTGAGCCATTGCTCACCGGGAAGCAAAGGTATGACTAACCGATACAATTGGTTAAGAAGAAATTGCTCATAATTGCCGTGCTGAGCTGTCTTTCATTATCATTGTCAATACCAGGGACACCTCTACTCTATTGCTATTGCTATTATTATTATTATTATTATTATTATTATTATTATTATTATTAATTACCACCACCAAAAATCTCATTACATTGTAACAAGATTGGTGCAGAAAAGTACAAGCTTTGGGAGATTGTGCAAACATGCTGACCTAGGTCTAGTTGTCAGTTCTTTTTGACTGTCATGGCTAGTGCTCTTTGGAGGTGGCAGCATGTTGGAGGAAGAATAGGAGAAAGGTATAGGACAGAGCAACCTTTGTGTCTCCTCAAGCTGGATTCTTCCAATGCAACATTTATTTTATTTATTTATTTTTAGATTTCTATGCTGCCCACTAGTCCAAGAGGATCCTAGAGACTGCTTACAATAAAAACCCCATGAAGAGATATGCAGGAAAAAGAGACACAGAAGAACCAGTCCAGGCCTGTAGCTTGTCACTGGCATATTATCTGGTCCCACTAATGATACTTCCATATAAAAATGGCCAGGTTTGTCACTGTCAGTTTCTTTCTTTTTCACAGTTTTCTAGTCTTAAATTATGTTGGTCCCAAACAATGACCAACTTTTAATAACATTTTTAAAACTATTATTTGCACAAATATATTTTTCTTGGAAAATTCTGTTGAAAAATTCAGCGAAGTGCATATTTTGAAGGATATCTGTGTTTTGTTTCATGTACTGCAGGTGGGCAATTTGTGGCTTCCCAGATGCTTTGGTGTACAATTACAGTCATTTCTCTCTCTTGCCTGTGCTGCTAGAATGAATGAGAGTTGTGAGCCAGAACACCGGGAGGGCAGCAAATCACCCATGCTTGATGTATTCATGTGAAAGTGTGACATTCTGCGAGCTTGCATTTAAATGTGAACTAAATCATATCTTTCCCATCCCTGTGTTCCTGGCAGCAACTCATGGACAGGGTTGCCACCTTTGAACAGTTTTCTTCTTCTATACTCTTAGCAACAACATATAACACCCAGAAAATTAGGAGGTTAAGCTTTCTTCGTATGGCAATAAATTGATAGGTGACACTACTCCAATTTAATGTCTGTTTTCAGGAAGCACAGAGGAGGAGCCTTAGAAACCCTACTTATGCAAGTCTGCAATTTACTGACCTTTTGATCCAAGTGAAAATGCTGCCAAAGAAATATCTTTTCCATCCCCTGCTCCAGAACATTTTCTCTTCTTTTGCTTACTTGGAGCACAGCGTCCTACTTCCTAAGATCACAGTCTCCTGCAAATTAAATTAAATATATTTACTTGATTTCTGGATTATATTTCTTCTCATACCCAGAATTATATTTAGCCAGATTATATTTCTTCTGCATAACCAGAAGTGTGGCTTCTAGATCGAGATAGGTATTGCTGCTACTCTATATGACTCTGGTGTGCCCACAACTGGAGTACTTTGTTCAGTTCTGGGCCCCTCATTACAAGCAAGATATAGCAAGGTTGGAATAGGTGCAGTGAAGGGTCACAAGGATGGTGGCTAGTTTTCAGGGTAAGTCATATGAGGAGAGACTGAGGGAGCTGGGTCTTTTCAGTCTTGAAAAGAGGAGACTCAGAGGAGACCAGTTAGCAACATACAGGTATGTGAGGGGATGTCACACAGAGGTGGGTCATGAACGTTTTCCCCCTGCGTTGGAGGGCAGGATGCATTCTGAAGGAGCAAACCTCAGGGAACCAAGATTCAAGGTAGACACCAGGAAATAATTCCTGATGGTTAGGACCCCTAGGGCATGGAATGGGCTTCCAGGGGAGGTGGTTGAAGCCCCATCAGTGAGGGTGTTTAAGGATAGGCTGGACATGCACATGGTAGGCATGTCATGAGCGGAGCCAGCTAAAGCCAGGGGTCAGTCTAAATGGCCCAGGGGAACCCTTCTGATTTGCTCAGTTTCTATGTTTCTATTTTCTATGTTTCATATATAAAAATCACTGGCCAGTACCAGGCCAAGGCATTTTTAGCTTACAGTAGAGCCCAAATATTCTCTTCTTTCAACCCATCTACCCACCTAGGGCCAAACTATCAAAAGGCTTGTTGTACTATATTGATAATAATTTGAACCTTCCTCTATTTCCTTCTTCTCCTGGTGGTGCTGCATGACAAATCATACAGGGGACCTAGAAGGTTATCTAGTTCAACCCCCAGCTGATACAGGAAATCCACAGCTACAGCATGTTCCATAGGTAGCCATCCAAGTGCCACTTCAAACCCTCCAACAAAGGAGAGTTCACCATCTTTTTACCTGCTCCATTCCCCAGTTAAAGAATTCATACCATTCCTCTGAATATGTAGTGTCAGAAGCTCCTTACCAATGGCAGGAATGAACACTCGAACTTGTATGGATGATTTAAATCGCCTTGAACCCCAGTGTTTTTATTGATAAGATCACCCAGGCCCCATGCTACCGAGTACTGGTGCTCACCGCCAACTACAAGCTTTCAGAACACACACAGAGTGTTTTATGGATTCTGATCCACATGACATAGCAGCTGGTCAGTGATGATGACGAAATAAGGGGACCACAGTGAGAAGGAATGTGAGAGATCAGCAGAGGAGACTTAAAATAATAGCACTGATTACAAGAGGTTAACATAAGGATCACTGAAGCACAGGGATTATTGTGGGTCTTGACATGCAAATGAGGGTGATTGCAATACTGCTAAGAAAATCTTGTCTGACCTCTTTATCAGTTTTGTTTGCTGTTAGCCCAAGAAGTGGGAGCCCCATTCTGCAAATCTTTTCCAACCAAAGGTAGTAGCCATCACTTAAAGGAACAGCTTGAAAATAACGCTAATCAAAAGCTTGTCTTGGATTTCTGGTACTTTCTGAAAAAGAGGCACAGAGATGTTGCAGGTTTGATTTTACCACACGAGACACATATAAGCAACCTTTTTCTACCAGGGTTTATCTGAATTTCCCCAACAGTAGTCTATAAACTTATCCTTATAATTTGAACTCATAGGTCCAGCTCCTAGCCTCTCATACAATGGAAAATAAACTTGTACCATCATTTATGGGACAGCTCTTTGAATATTTGAAGATTAATAATCTCTTCTCTAAGCCAAAGCCCACCCTACTCCTTCAATTTTTTCTTATAGCACTTGGTCTCTAGCCCTCTCACCATCTTTGTCACCCCTTGTCAATATCATTCTTAAATTTGGGTAGTCAAAACAACTTATAGTCATTCAGTCAAAATTAGTCAAAATAGTCATAACTAGACAGAACAGTGCCAGGACTCTTATTAACCTCTCTAATTGCTGCTGTACACTGTTTAGCTTGTGGTCACCTAAATTACCTAAGTTTTCACAGGCACCACTCTTAGGCCAAGCATCACCCTTCCTCTATTTGTGATTCTTCCTACCTAAATGCAGAATGTTACATTTATCTCTGTTGAACTTTGTTTTGCTAATTTTGGCCCAGTCCTCCATCTTGTGTCATCTCATATGTCATTTTTGTCCAGGTTAATGAGAAGCCATTGATGAACACTTTTTCAGAACATCCTCCCTCCAGCTACAAATCTACCTAACAGAAGTATCTTCCACATTTTACACTAGGTTGCCAAAAAGAATACTGTGGGGAACTTAGTTTGAACTTGCTGATCTCAGGTATACTGCATCTATAGCATTCCCTGGATCCACCAAGCAAAAAGATTGCTTGTTTCTGCCACATGGTAAGACTCACTCAGCTACTTGCACAAAGATATTGTACCAAAGTGAGCTTGGATGTAGAGTCTTATTTCATGTCTGCAGTAGACATTCCTATTAGTGTAAGATCCAAGGCAGCTGATTTGGTCAAGTCATCAGCTGTAGCATTATGAAAGTGGCATGTTCAAGTGTAGAACATTCAAGCACAGAAGATACAAGGGAAGTAAATATAAAACAATCATTGGAAAATTGTGAAGTTAGAGTCATGTGATAAATCCATCCCAGTGACAGACATATCCTGCACAGTTGTCTACTGGATGGAATCACTCTTCCAGATAAAGGATGTCAAAACAGCTGTTCTTGCCCATTGCAATTCCACCAAGGAGACAACATGCCAGGAAATGTAGGAGAAGGCTGTGGAACATAGTTGGGAGGTCTTCACTAATGGAAACAGGGTGTGTAGGAGTGCTGAGATTTCACAATTTATAAGAAGATCAAAATTTGTATAACAGGCAGTTCATGAAAGCATTTAATCAGCCTTGTTTATTTTTATACAGAAGATTCCACTTATATCCAGATTTACATTGCAACCAGACAGGTGCTTTCAACTCTAAAGTTAGCACAGTGACCTTTTCCATACAATAAGCTCTTCTCTGCAAGTAGCCAATTGCAATCAAATACCAGCAATTGTATAGGCCTTTTTTGTGTGTGTGATACATGAGCTCTATCATTCCTGAAACATCTTGCAAAAAATTTGAATCTTCCCTTAACAGTTGGCAGCTTGAAGTCTTCCCTTCAGCTGTTACAAAAGAATAATTGGGGTTTAAGGAGAGAATTTGCTCCAGGGGAATGTGTGTGGGAGAGCGGGTCAGTAAAACCAAATAATATGCATGCAATACAATTAATTTGGGGGAACTCTACATGTTTATGATTAGAATGAACCAAGCTACTCCTTAGTTTTTCTGACAGCTTGTATGATAAAGAAGTATTGTTTGTTCCACCCAAGTATAATAGCAGGCATCTTATCTAAAGTTGTCCATCACAATAAGGATGAGGAGCAGGAGGAGGAGAATGATATAAGCTGCTCTGAGTTCATAAGAAAAAAAGTGGGATATAAATCTAATAAATAAAGTTGAGCCATGTGTTAGGACTAAGGAGATCTAGTCCCTTCTCTGCCATGAAGTTCAGTGGATGACTTTGAGTAAGAGACACTGATTCTATTCCTAACCTATCTCACCAGGTTATTGTGGGTATAAAGTGGAGAGGGGAAGTCTGACGGATGCCACCTTGGGCTCCTTGGATGAAAGAAGGTGTATGAATGTAACAAATATATCACAGATCCAAAGGTCTGCTTTAGTCATGCACAAGTCTTGCAGCTGCTCAAAAGGCTGAGGGTGCAATCCTATACATGTTTAGATGGCCCACATTCTCCAGCTAGCCATGCATAGGCTTGATTCCCTGTCCCACTGCCACAGAATGGACAGTCAAATAATTATATTTAGATTGACAGCCAGGAGCAGTTGTCAACATTTTTCTGCTAATTTAAGACCACAATATATACAGAAACTACTGAAATGGATTTGAGCATTTCAAAGACATTTGAAGCATAGGAGTCCACCTGTCCACAAAGAAAGGGCGAACTGATCTTGTGGGGCTACATATGCCAGAGGCTTGCACACAGTTTTTGACAAGAATGTTTTACTTTGAATGTTCAAATTCCGCTCTTTTAATACAGCAAGGAATCTACTGAATTCAGTGCAGGATAGTCTATGCCTGCTGCCAGACATATAAAAAAAATTCACATGGCTCCTCTGAGTGTTATCTGAATATTTTATTGTCTTCAGTTAATGTACTGAACAAGTTTAATCAACTTGTCATCATGAAATTATTTAAAATTACTTAAAAGCCACTTCTCAAGGTGGCATATGTAATAAAAGGAAATAATTAAGAATCTGTTTAAAATAAAATTAAACATGCCAACGATAATATGACCAACTTCTAGTCCACAAGCATAGATATTACAGTTGAAGCCACTGGTCCAAATATACAATTCAAAGGAATGCCAACAAAAAAGTGGGTCATCAGAATTTTTGTAAAGGGCTGCAGAGAAAGATACACAATAGAAGTGCATTCTAGAATTGGGGGCCATCCTGGAGAAGGCCTTGTTCCTCATATTTGCCAAGCTACCTCTGATGGTAAGCAAAAGAGAGAGCCGCTGCTATAAAACTGTAGCAGCTACATGCCTGCTGTTTGTCCTTGCCCACCAACCATCTAGGGTAGCTTCACCCAACATGGTGCCCTTCAAATACGTTGGGCTACAACTCCAATCATCCCCAACCATGAAGTCAGAACTAGAAGGTATAGTAGAAGCATGACAGTTTCCCTAGAACAGTACTTCCATATCTCTTCCCCATGCTGGTTGCCTGGGAATGATGGGAGTTGTAGTCTGACACTTGGGACTCAATGGTTTAATGGGGCCTCACTTTAGATAGCTTTAGTTGCATAGCACACAGCCAACATTGATCTTCACCCCAAATACACTACCACCATTCTATGCTTTAAAATTCTATGCTTTTATGTTGTGAGCTGCCCCAAGGCTTCGGCGAATGGGGCGGCATAGAAATGTTTTAATTAATTAATTAATTAATTAAACAACTTCTAAATTAAGGATAAGTGCAAATGATAACAGAAGTATTTGACAATGTTTCTTTTTAAATGTTTAGGAAAAATACTCTTCACACTTGCAGTTTTGCTTTTTAAAGTCACATAAAGAAAGCCAGTGTGGTTTAGCGGTTAACAGCATGGAACCAGGACTCAGCAACCTGGGTTCTGGTCCCCACTCAGTCATGGAGCCAACTGTCAGCTCAACCTACCTCACAGGGTTGTTGTCCTGGGGTAAGACTGCGAACAGCAGGGGGAGAATGATTTAAGCCTCTCTGAGTTTGTAAGAAAACAACAGGATATAAATCAATTAAATGAATAAAGCATAGCACCATCATGACTGCAGGAATAAAACTGAATTTGCTTTTGTTGTCCTGATACCATGTTGGCCTGCCATTTTCTGAGTGGTCATGGGGACTGAACTGTGCAGCCCTGGACTTTGACTCCAAAATCCACCCCCTGCTGCAGCACTACATAAAGATATTAATTGAGTAGCCCAAGACGTGACCCAGGAGAGCAAAATGTCACAGCAGGGCTGGCCCTAACATTAGCTAAGTGAAGCACTTGCCTCAAGCAGCAGATGCTGGAAGGCAGAAGCAAAGTGTCATAGGGGAGAATTATGCACCCTAAACCAGACTGTTGCCTTTGGGTATGGTGGAAGATGCTGTCCCATCTCCAGTATTGCAGAAAGATTCACGTCCCAGTCCAGTCCACTTTAGTAAAGGGGGGGTGCCATTTTGTCCTTTGCCACAGTTGCTTTGGCAGCAGTCCTGCATCTGCCCTTGAATCCATTTGTAGTCTCTGCCATTTGAGTGCTTTGCCACGGCATATAATGTCTGGCCTGAAAAACAAAATTGAACTTCCCTACCCAGGGCTTCTTTTTTTCTTGTGGAACTCACCAGAACTGAATTCCAGCACCTTTTCTTCTAGTCATTACTTGTCAGAACTGAGTTCTAGCCCCTTTTTCTGGTTTATGGTTATTATGCTGTCTGCTGTACAAGCTTGCTTTAAGGGCTGGATTTAGTTAGTCTAGTTAGATAGGGTGTGCAGCTGTAAGCAAACTGCCAGATAGCTAAAGGCAAGGCTTTTCATCAAAATCATGTGATTTGGGACATGCTTTTGTGTCAAAACTGTGATGGCAGGTAATAAGAAAAAATTACAAATTACTTTTCATCTTCTGCGCTGAGAAAACAGAAAAATATGTGAAGAAACTGAAACAGTGGAATCAAATCAGATTACGCTTTGTCACATATTCCTGTGCTGAAGAGAGAAGTGTTAAGTACAGACTGGCCTAGCTGTTGGACTTCTGAACAAATTAACAATTTCTGCCAGAAGTATGATTGGCTTATCTGCAAAAAATGAGAAACGTGGTTGCATTCAGGACCAAAATGTTGGAAAACTTGGAGTCGAGACGAAAATGGGAATGAAGATAACTAAAGAGTGGGCCAATTATTAAATCTGTGCCCAAGGTGAAATGCAAAAACAGCAGTTGATATCTTTAAGGAAAAAATATTTGACCAGCAAGAAAGCTCATGTCATAAAGCTAGGAGAAGAAGCTCAGAAAGAAATTCTGGAAAAAGCATGCATGGAATCCATCTCTTATGAAAAGGATATTTTGTGCAGCATATAAAGCGGCCAAAAATAACCAGTCTTTTAACTATTTTGAAGATGAATAGCCTGCAAGAACTGAAAGGTATTGATAGGGATCATATACTCCACTACTAATGCCTGCAGCAACTTTGTCAATTATGTAGGTATGAAATGAGAAATAACTTGACCAAAAGAATTGTAAAATTTAATAGGAGAATCACTTTAACCATTGATGAATCAACTACCATTAGTAAAACATCTGCACTGATTTTGTAAGCATGTACAGTCATGTCCCAGACTGTACAATGAATATCCTTGCAAATTAGCTTCTTGGCTTGATAAAACCAGATGATGTCACAGCAGGAGGAATTTTCAACTCATCATTCCAACATCACAATTCTTTAGGAATGACAGAAGAGAATCTGGATAAACTTTTGATTTCTGTTTCTTGTGACGGTGCAGTTGTGATGTTAGGAAATAATTCTGGAATTAAGAAATTGTTGAAACATAGATTTCTCTCTGTTATTGTATGGCACTGTGTTGTCGTAGACTGGAATGATCAGTGAGTGCTGCTGTACATGCTAGTTCTCCAATTAACTGACTCAATTTTTTCCATGACAAACAGCATATTTTGTACCATGCTTCACCAAAAAGTGCCAGAGATCTACATGCAAAGATGCTTTAACTAAAACTATCAACCACTGGAAGAATATTAAGCACAAGATTGGTACCTTCCAATTTCAGATTAGTGTCTGCTGTATGGGTAGATTATAAAGTCTTGGTGACAAGAAGAGAGAGATCCGTGTACGAAGGTTTACAAAGGAAGCTTACTTTGGTTGCATTTGTGCTGGAGTTAGGACTGATGTGTGATATCCTCCATGAACTGTTGGAATTGAACCAAGATTTACAAGAATGTGACATGGATTGATACAAAGCCAGTATAAAGATAGATAATATAGTTAAAATGTTTGAGGATAGAAAGGAATATCACAGACCATATTATGAAAATGCCATCAGCACATTAGTGCATCAGAAACTCTAAGTGAAACTCTAGCTCTAACTCTACCCGCCCAGAAATATTTTTTTTTAAACATGTGGCTATCTATGAAAATCTTACCTATTGCAAAGAGACTGCTAGATGACAAAGATTTGATTTACCCATATGGGTCCAAATGCTAGTTCCTAAGCATTGACCAGAAGATATAGATTGTGATTTAATATTCAGCAAGAAATGTGCTTGAAATTTGTCCAGAAGGCTTCAATTGAGTGAGAGAGAAATGATTTGTAGAGTTCGAGAATAGCTGGTTGAGGAAAAAATCGCCCCATTAGTCTTCATCTAAATGTGAAAGGGACTTCTCACTGATGAACCTCCTTTTGACTCCACCGAGATCTAGGTTGATTAACATATGCCTCAGCATTGCTGCTTGTCAGAATTGTTGGACCCTTGTCTTCCCCAGTTCAATTCAGCCATATATAGTCAATCATGGCTGCTTCAGCTGCCCAAAGCAAAGAACAAATCCAAGAAGACAAGGCCAATGAAAACATGGTGCTGGCTTGCAACAACTTATAGCCTACCAAATGGGTGAGTTACATAGGTTATATAATCAATGTTGCTCAGTATTAGCAACTCTTCATTACAATTTAATTGCCATCTGTTCTGGGGGAAACATAATCAAGAGTTCTAGTGCCTTTTTTCCCAGAAGGAAAGCATTGCCCCCACCTCATTTGATTTCTCTGTTCTTTAGTTTCTCAGATCTTAAAACACTTCTATATACACTGCTCCACCATCTATATTTTATCTGAGAGGAGAGGTTGAACTTTATTTAGTATGGCATTCCTGCTCTTGAAAAGGTTACTCTGGTTTCTTACTTTTACAGCATGCCTTGTGTGGTTTAAGTGAAATCCTCTACTGTTGGCTTCAGCCTAATTGATGAATTACTGAATCAACACAAATCCAATACCTTTAGTGTACTGATTTGGTGCTATATATTATTTGGGTGGACAAGAATGGATTTTCCCAGAACCAGGAATGAAAGAGCCATAAGAGTGAACTATATTTCTTTTATTCAAAGACCAAAGCAAAAGCAACCAATCCATCATAGCTACTGGAGGCAGCCAATTACCAGAAAATGTATATTTTCCAGTAAGATTATTGTTATGGTCTCTAGAATAAAGCCATGCTGAGGAATTCTTGGGGGTTGAAGCTGGACGTAGGAGAAGGAGATGTTTGAGAGGGATCTATTTGCTCCTGCCAGTCAACTTGAAGCTTGAAATATTTGTTGGTATTCGTTGACCAGTACAGTTTGTAAGAATTTCACATCTGTGAAAGCTTTAACTATTCTAAAGCACTACATAAATGCTATGTATTGAGCTTATTACCTGTATTAAAGTCCAATTGGCATATAGCTTTGCAGGCCTTTCAGATTGCACAGCCTGACTCAGCCTCTTACTTGGCTCCCCCCAATGAGCTTCTGGGATTTGTCCACAGACTTTCATGTTTAATCACCATATCCTTAAGAACTAAACATGTTTTATTTTTAAAAGGAAGGAGGCTTAAAATGCCAAGTGTTTGCCCAATAACTAATTCTATGTTGGCAAAGTGCTCTGTGCGAAAAAGGTAAAATACACGATGGATTGCATCCAATATTGGTCCTTTTTAGAATACAACCATCAAAATGAATGGGGCTTACATTAAAATAACATTGGGCTTAAATTAGAAGAACATAAGAATAATCCACTGCCAACTATGTTCTATGATTATACAGTATTACTAAGACTATTATACATCGTCTCTTTATTAAGATGCTCTGGTTGAGTGAATAATAAGAGTGCAGAAACTTTCCAGGAGGAGGCAGGTACCTTTCACCAGAAAAGTCTCTACATAGATTAGCAGACTTAGCACAATCATCCATGTGAACTGGTGAGGAAGCAACACAAGCAGTACATACAGAATGTTTATTTTATTTATTTATTTATTTAAAACATTTCTATGCCGCTCCTTCGCCGAAGCCTCGGGGCAGCTCACAACATAAAATTAAAATATAATACATTCAAAATATAAAACAAATTAACAATATAAAATAAGTTGCCCTGGCCAGATAAAATAAGCAAATAATATTAACAATTAAAATGACGTTTAAATAAAATGTTCCCAGTTGGATCACTGGATGAAATCATGCATTCTCTAGTGCATCCACTCTTTTCCATAAGAAACATGTGTAAGATCCTGGGATTCCATTCAAACTGGATGAGGATTGGATGGCTTCAAACATGTTTTAAATTCTATTTATATAAAATGAATAGGTCATGTGTTATGGGAAATAAATTTCATCTGTTGCTGTGGAGAAAAAATTCTCAGTTCCTTATCCTCCAAATAGGCAAGACTCCAGTTCCCATCAGCTGGCTGGAATGATAGGAGCTGTTACTCAATACATATGGAATATGTCATGTTGCAAGTGCCAGTCCTAGATGCTTTGGCCAGTTACAGCAACCACTTGATATATCTGCATACCCGAGGATTTGTCATTTTATGCTCCAGTGCAGCCATATTGAAAGAAAATGCTTTGTTACTTGATTCTAGATTGTATGGAGCTATATACTTCCTAAGCAGAGTGTGGTGTCATGTCTCCTGGCTTAAAATCAGTGCTGATAAACAAGACAGAAGAGCTCAATATAGCAGTAAAACTTGAAACTACAGTAATGTTGTTTTTAATTTAAAATGGCATCTGTTGCACTCAGCACGCATATGTTCCCTTGTGAAAATCAATGGAAGCATTATGTACAAATGTGTACTGCCACAAAACATGGCTATGTTGACTGTTCCTGTTCAGTTCCTTCCTCCAGAATACTCCATTCTGTTGCTCTTCCTGGCCAGTTTTATGTTCTTTCCTCCAACTGGCAGTCAACATTTCATGGGTACTGAAGATTCATGCCCAGTCCTTCCTGGCCTGCCAAACTGGAGGGAACAAGACACTGGGAATGGCTGACATAAAGCAGCCCTTATAAATAACCTGTAAAGAGGTGGACAGCTGTGCACAAAAGCTTCAGCAGAGGAAGTGAAGCCTAGGCTTTTTCCTGAAACCCACTCCCCTTTTCATCCTTACAGCAGGATAAATAATTGGTGTGGACATCAGGAGCTTCTTAGTGTATTTATTTCATTTTTATACTGTCCAATAGCCAGAAGGCTCTCTGTATATAGTGATGAACAGTGCAGCTCCTCAGCTTCTCATTTACAAAGGGTATAAAAAGGCTGTAGAATGTAGAATTATGCAATTTTGCTTGGGCGTTTTGAGAAGGAGCAAAATGACTCATAACAAAAGGGCAAGGTCACCCAAGCTACAGACCAGACGGCTGGTACTGGAATCAGGGCAGAGCAGGAAGTTTTAGAAAATCCAACAAGATTCTCCACAAGCCACCCTTATGCTGTGTAATCCTGTTCGCAAGCATGAACGGTCAAATCGCGATTTCTCAAGGGACCAGCTGGCATTTTGATCTGTACATTTGTTCCTGCAGATTAGAAAGCTAAAGATCAAAGCTTAAGGGAAGAGCTTGCCATGTGTAGATTCTTCCTCTCTGTTTTATCCTTCAACATAACACACCGTTTCCCAATGTACAATTGTACAATTGGTGGGAAGATCAGTTGTGCCTGTCTCTCAGATGCCCAAGGACTACTTGTAATACCATGGTGATCATCAAGTGGCA
The DNA here is from genome assembly GCF_004798865.1 of Varanus komodoensis. NCBI lineage: Eukaryota > Metazoa > Chordata > Lepidosauria > Squamata > Varanidae > Varanus > Varanus komodoensis. The sequence continues at coordinate 21,101,298 of NW_025335269.1, read as the reverse complement.
CTTTCTGGGAGTTGCTTGACACCCTGCTTCCAGGAGTAGCCCCTGGCAGCAAGCTGCATCACAAGAACGGTCATCTGAGGATGCAGTTGTACACACGCTTAGATAAAAGACAGTCCTAAGGCTCCTAATGTGTCCCTTGTAAGATGTTTTCTGTCAAACTTATATGGGTTTGCACTCCAAATATTTTAATGCAGGAGCAGAAGTTTTGTCTATAATTATAGCACAGTGGCTACAGGGAGGAGTTTAGATATCAAAATATGAATGAGGCTACTTTGTGATATGATTCAGCCAACACTTAAAAACACACTGTAAGCCAGGGGACCCCAAACTTTCAGAATCAGTGTGCACAAGTGGAATTTTGACAGAATGTTATGGTCACTCTCACAAAATGGTTGCCACAGGTGCACCTTGCCCTTTCATAAGCTCTGTACACTTAACAGATTTGGAAATATGCAGGTGCACACTCAAGACATTAAAAACAAATGATGATGATGATGATGATGATGATGATGATGATTAGAACATTTCTATGCCGCCCCTTGCCGAAGCCTTGGGGCGGCTTACAACACAATACAATACAAAATAACAATATAAAATTAAAATTAATAATATAAAATAAATAAATATAAAAAAATATAAACACTATAAAAGAAGTTATAAAAGAAAAGTTATAAAAGAAGAAAAGGAAAGAAAAGAAGTCATCCTGGCCAGATGAATAAGTGAATATTGTTAACAATTAAAATGACGTTTAAATAAAAAGGTCTTCACCTGGCGCCGAAAAACAAATAACGACGGCGCCAGGCGGACCTCTCTGGGGAGCACATTCCATAGATTGGGCGCCACCGCAGAAAAAGCCCTCCTCCGAGTACCTACC
>NW_025335269.1:20975471-21100324 GCF_004798865.1 Varanus komodoensis | reverse complement strand
TTGAATTGGGCCCGGACTTCAATGGGAAGCCAGTGAAGCTGTCGGAGGACTGGAGTCATGTGAACATAACACCCCGTCCCTGTCAGCAACCTGGCAGCTCTATTTTGAACCAACTGAAGTATCCGGACCGTCTTCGAGGGAAGCCCCACGTAAAGCGCGTTACAGAAGTCAAGGCGGGAAGTCACCAGCGCGTGTGTCACCGTCACCAGGCAGTCGTACTCCAGGTAGGGGCGCAGCTGATTAATCAGCCGAAGCTGAAGGAAGGCGCTCCTCGCCACCGCTGTCACCTGAGCTTCCAATGAAAGCTCCGGGTCGAGGAGTACTCCTAAGCTGCGGACCTTGTCCCTAAGAGGGAGTGCAACCCCATTCAAGGCCAGGTCAAATCCACCCTCTCCGAAGCCCCATCTGCCAACCAACAGGACCTCCGTCTTGTCTGGATTGAGCTTCAGTTTATTGGCTCTCATCTAACCCATAACCTCAGCCAAGCACTGGTTCAGCACAGCCACTACCTCACCTGGATTAGTGGAAAATGAGAAGTAGAGCTGGGTATCATCAGCGTACTGATGATTCTGTAGCCCACACCTCCTGATGACCTCTCCCAGTGGTTTCATATAGATGTTAAACAGCAAAGGGGACAAAATGGAGCCCTGTGTTACTCCATGGCATAGTTGCCATGGCGCAGAGCCATGGTCCCCCAGCACTACCTTCTGGAATCGGCTGTTGAGATGGGAGCGGAACCACTGCAAAGCAGTGCCTCCAACTCCCAATCCCGCTAGCCTATCCAGGATACCATGGTTGATGGTATCGAAAGCCGCTGAGAGGTCCAGAAGAACCAACAGGGACGCACTCCCCCTGTCCTTCTCCCTGCACAGGTCATCGTACAGGGCGACCAAGGCAGATTCAGTACCGTACCCGGGTCTGAAGCCGGACTGAAATGGGTCCAGATGATCCAGCTGAGGTTATGAAAACTGTGGAAAGCTGCCAAGCTCACATGGGTTAGAGGACAGAGTAGCTTGCAAGTCCAGAAACCAACTGCTTTTTGGCTTCAGTATGGGCTTAGAATATGTATATACTTGCTCTTAAAAGGTTGTTAGGTTTGACCATGAACTGTAGGTTATTTGGTAGTATGGGAATGAACAGGCTGCAAAGCCCCTTCCTTTCAGAATATGGGAGCAGGAATGATCCAAGACTTATGTTCAATGATCTTTATTTCAACAGACAACAAACAGCTAAAAGCAGACTTCCTGTCAATGTAGGCACCCACATTTGAAAAGATGGAAAACTGTTTCTCTTGATTTTTTCCTTTTCAGCCTTATTGTCACATGCCGCATCTGTCAAAAGGAGCTGGGGAATGGAAAACCAGGGGCTGGAGGGGACACAAAGCTCGGTCCATTCCAAGCTCTCCACGGGCCATCTGGGAAAGAATCCCATCTACCTGCAAAAAAAAGAATGAGCTGGATTTAGTGAGTCAGTAGCATTGTTGTGACAGTGGAAACTTGGACGCTATCAGAGATGCTCCCACAAAATGGCTGAATGGGTGGGGCTTGCCCATAAATGTCTGGCATGTCAGAAAACAATCATTTTCCAGAAGAGAAATTGGTGAGAAAAATAGCATGCCTCAGCATCTAAGCAAAGACAGAAGTGGGATCTGCCTTCAACACGCAAAAAGTTTTTTGAAAGATGGAGCTAGAGGGTGATGCTTCACTTTGCAACATAAGCTGCCCAGTTAAAATATTCATTAATAAAAATTAAATAAAATCTTAACAAAAAACAGGAGGGTTGTAGAATCTGGCGGGTATGAAGGAGGCATCTATAGGTACTATGTTGCAGATTCCAATCTTATATACCAGGGATTGCCAAACCGAGGCTTGCGAGTTGCATGTAGCTCTTTGAGTTTATTTTGTGGTTTGACACAGGTACCCACTTGCCACTCTCAAATGTCTGACATTTATTGTATGTGGTTCTTCTGTTGATCAAGTTTGGATACTCCTGTTATATACAATCACTGGATTCTCTAAGTAGTCCTTGTGGAGTAAGTAATCCTCAACTATTTTCACTCTTTATTTTACATCAACCAGATTACACTATAGTTTAGATGGGATGGCCCTATACCGTCTTGAATAAAGCATCTGAAGCATGTGTTCCCTGGGAAAGGCCCACAAATAGGAAAAACCTGTGAAAAGAACCCTGCTGGACTGGATCAAATACCTTTCTAGCCCAGAACCCTGTTTTCCACACTGGCCAACCAGATGCCTCTGGGAAGCCCACAGCAGGAGTACACCAGAAGAACAGTTCTTCCTCAACAGCTAGTAATTGAGGCACATGACCTCCCATTCTGGAGGCGACAAAAAGCCCTCAAAGTCAATAGCCATGGAGAGCTTCTCCTCCATGAATCTGTCTCATCCCCTTTTAAAGTCATCTTGGTTGATGGGGCCATCACCACATTCTTTGATGGTCAGGTCCCTTCAAAGCAATCTCCACAGCAGTGGCCTTTGTCAGATAAACAACAGCATTAATGCTCCTGGGGATGAGGCTGTGCCTCCCATATCATGGCACTCACCCGCTGGGCATAAGCCTGGTCTTCTTGGGGCTGGTACAATTTCCTAATCTCTGTGGTCCTGCAGAGCCAAAAGAAGATGGAAGACAGACATTAACACTGGCTTAAAATACTTGTTAAGACATGGTTATACTCACTCAAAAGATTTTTGACATTCTAGAGCTGAGCACATTTGAACCTAAGGTCTACAGGTCAAATCTACCTCTTATCTCTGACAGCCAATCATTTGGTCATTACTCACTTTTGCAAACTTGCCTATTCTAAAAGGCTGAAATGCTTCTTCTAAAGCTTATTTACACAGAGTAAGAGCTTTAAACCAAACTAAGGTTGTTCTGAAATTCCCCTTTTGTCTCTACCCATTGCTGGAATATGGGCCCAGAGAGTTTCTCCGAACTGGAATTCAGCCCTTGGGCCACACGAGGTTCTGCACACCAATCTAAAGCATCAGAGAATGATCACTCATAGATACTGTAGGTAGTGTAGATATTGACACTTAGGTCCAAAATGTATTTCTGCACCTAGTGGCACAGAGTTCAGTTTTTCATACTTTCTCACTTCCTTTAGTACTAAGAATATTCCCAGCTTGGCTTATACAAAATGAAACCATTTCTACTTTTGAGGCTGCAGTCCTAGCTGCATGCAATTCCACCAAATGGAACAGATTGTGCATATGATTTCTCAGTAAATTTTATAAAAATGCTCAAATACAAACATCATACAGGCTCCAAGTATTTCAAATGATCCATTTTAAGTTGTTAAAAGCACTTGCTGATAAGAAAGCAAGTTCTACATAGGCTGTATTTCAGTTTTCCTTCAAAATTCCCTTCCCACCTGAAAACATCCCCCTCCCCGAAAAAGCATAGTTCCTCCCCCTGCAAGTGAAATCGAAGTACCTGGCTATTTTAAATCTCTACCTTCAGGCAGGAAAGACTGCTGAACTGGAAGCAATAGAATGATTCAATCATATCCAATGAAGAGATTTAACAGAATTAAGTCCTGTTCCTTCTGTAAACAGAACAAAGCAACTTTCTACAACCCTGCATTCCCCAAATGTGTTGGAATACAAGTCTCTCTGAGTGAAACCAAGTTTGGGATCACAAGAAATTTGTTTCTTATGTTCCACAGTCCACACTTTAGGAAGTGCTCCCTCAACATCCTCTACCCACCATATCAGTAGATCAAATGGCCCTGCTGGCTGGGAAAAATGGGACTAGTATCCCAACACATCTGCGGGGCACACGGCTGGGGAAGGCTTTTCCATGATTGGTTTTCTCACAAGCCTTCCACACACCCTGGAGACCAGCAGCTCTGCGGATATACCCAGCTCACCGTCTTTTGGATTTAGCGGTACCAGAAGGTAGAAGTGATGTCTGAGAAGCACCATTCTGAAGAGGGATGAAGCTCTTGAAGACATTCTTGGCTAAGCTAGCCCTGCTTCCTTTCCCTTGTACTTGCTGGCATGTAAGACATTGCTTTGGCTTCTCTCTGTTCCTGTGGCAGTGAACCAGAAAGATGTCACATGCTGAAATTGGACAGGGGAGACGGAACATAGGAAGTGATGTCAATTTACCTGAGTACACAGTCTAGGCAAACATAGTTGTCTGCGAAGCCCTTGGGAACAGAGAGGTTTAGTGGAGGCAGATGAAAGGGGACCACGTCCTTCCCATCCTGGACACAAACCAAGCCTCCTCGGAGCTGCAGAGACGCCCAGCTGGATCGGGGGCGGTACAGCACCATGCCATGGACCACGCACCAACCCTGGACCAGATCTGAAACCAAGAGGACTGGCTCAGCAGCATGCTACAGACACCTGACCCCATCCACGCCCCTTGTCCCTACTTGGCAGCACTGAGCCTCTTGTCACCTCTTCTGGTCAAAGCTACAGATTCCTGCCTCCAAAGCATCTTGATTTTTGAGCCTTAATTCCCACCCAGACTCAGTTTACCAGGAAAAGAGCTGGTCACCTGTTTTCTCTTCAGATGGCTCAGTTTTTATATCCTTGGTCACACCCTGGTCAGACACTGTTGGAGGGGCCTGGATGAGAGACAGATGGATTTCACTTGACATTTACTTTCCCTTATTATACTATTTACTGTTACATTTACACCCCACGTTTCTTCCTGTTTTGAGGAACCCAAAACAGCTTACATGGCCCTCCTCCTCTCCATTTTATCCTCGCAACACCCCCATGAGGTCAAGGAGGTTAAGAGTTAGTGACTGGCCTGAAGTCATGTAGTGAGTTCCAAGGCCAAGTGGGGACTCCCCAGGCCCATTCCAGCAGTCTAACTACTGTGCTTACACTGACTTGCTAAAGCGTAACCCTTCTCCCTTTTCCTCAAAGCCCCCTGTGGCTACAGCAGCACATTTATCACCTCCTAACATGCCACCCAGCCCCCTTTGCTCCAAGGCATTTGGACCCCTGCCCTGCTGCCTCAATACCAGTCCTGGCCCTCTCTCTCCACTGTTGTCATTTTTACCTTTAGATCAGGGCTGGCACCTAAGCAGTAACAGAAGACTACAAGGGTCCCATGGGGCGAGGGAGCAAGGGTCCACTGAGTCCAGCACCCTCCTTCCCATGGTGGCCAAAAGCAGATACTTTTGGGACATGGACAAGGAATGCACAGGGGCAGCAGCTTCCCAGCATATGGTATTTAAAGGTATACTGGTTCTAAACAAAGAGGTTTCATCTAGCTCTTAGGGATAATCAGCTCAGATAAATATGGCCATCTGAGAGAGCTGAGAAAGTGAGCCATGAATAGACAACACGTGCACTATATCAAGGCAGATCATTGCTCCGCCTAGCTTGGTAATGCTGACTTTGACCAGCAAAGCTTTTCCCATCCGGCAGAAGCTTCTCTCCAAAAGAGCAATAGCCTGATTTGATTTCATTTCTGGACCACCCAAGAGTCAATACTGTTTTAGTGGTTTGCAAACATAAAAACCTTAAAAATATATAAAACTATTTTGCACAATTACAATGACAGTCCCAGGACTTGTTAAAATGGGTCATCTGCTGCCAAACACCTGGGAGTAAAGTAAGGGATTAACCCTGTACTGGAAAGGTGACATTGCTGGAGCCAGGCGGGGATATTCCATATCTGGGGGACCACCTCCAGTGAGACTCTCTCCCTTGCTGCCCACAGAGAATGGCTACTTGATGCAACATGCCGGTATCTGCACTTGAGATCCCACCATCCTAAGCACTAACCGTGGGGTTGCGCTGACACTCTTCATTTCTGTTAACGTCTTCCTTTGCACCAGAACCACCTGCCTTTTTTTGCTGAGGTTTTTCATGGTAGGTTTTCAGCCTTTCCACAAGTTCAGCATTCTGGCAGGATGAGGGGAAGGGATAAGGGCAGAAAAGGCAGAGGTAAGCTTTCGAACAGGCAGCATAAGCTGCAGCTTAAGGGGACCCTGGACAAAGTGTGAGGATTCCCTGAGCAGTGGTGGGTGACATGGGGAGTGTAACCTGCAGGCCAACATATCTAAAGGAAAACTACTCCCATCCATCCTTCACCATTTGTTATGGCTGACTGGAGTGATAGGCCATAACATGTTCTCACTAAGAGCCTGATGGCCAGGAGCTGCCATTTTAAGTGCCTACAAATCTCCAAAGGTTTGTTGGGGGCATTGTGGGAAATTAAAATGGTGGCTAGAACCAGAATTTCAAAGCACAGGGCTAGAACCAAATGTCAAGTCCTCCCTCCCCAAAGCAGGTGTCAGTAGTGGGACTTGCCAGGGTGCCGGAGCTTAGAGCAATTAACTAGATTGCTTTGGTCCTGTTGATAGCAGCTTTGGCAGGTTGGGTGATTTGTTTAGTCATCTAAATGCAGAAGAAAAAGTGAGGCGATGACACAATGAAGTTGTGGACTGTGTGTGATTGTATTCTCCTTGGCCAGTATGGTTAGTGGTGGTGGTGGAGTGTGAGACAACAGAAGAGAACATTCAAGAGGAACTGGAACAATCTCCTCTCACCTTCCCTGTGGCACGAAGACCCAACTTCTTACATTGTTGCTGTAGCTGGACCCTTTTAAGGATACTGTAGTCCACCGAGGAAGTTTCACTGGCCTGCTGGCTTGGTAGGCGCTTTGCCAGTGTGTGCTGAGTTGAGGTGGAAGCAGATGTGACTGTTTTCCGGCCCAGGCGGGGCATTTCAGGAACTCTAAACCATGAAGAGAAGCAAATCAGAGCTGTCCAAATGTACCTGTATTAATCCTTCCATGACAAGATAATTGGCAAATGGAAGCTATCAACAACTGTCACACCATGGATGAGGAAAATGTGGTCCTTCAGAACCCAGCATACACTAGCCAGTATGCTAATAGTGAGAGATGGGAGCTACAGTCCTTCAACATCTGGAGACCACGCATTCTACATTCCTGACTTATAGGAAGGGCAAATGGGTGGAACAGCTCCCTCTTTTAGCATCTTGACTAAATCCAGTGACATGGCAGCTCTGTGGTTTCACCTCCTTCTGCTTTATCGGGTTACACAACCTGGTAAACCTCCAGATGTGTTGGCCTAGAACTCCCATCTGGTCCAGAAAGCATTGTCAATAGTCAGAAATTATGTGAGTTGTCATCCACAATAGTTGCTTGCCTACCCTTGTGCTTGACCTTCAGGGGGTCACCTTAAATCACAGAGACGAAGCAGAAGGCAGGTGATGCTGTTTCTTTGTAATTATGGTGCTGTATTGATTGTTTTTATTAACATTTTATAGATTTTTTGTATAACATATACAGACAGGACTGTTGTTCTGAGGATAAAATGGAACTATGTAAGCCACCTTGGATATCTCATAAGAGGAAAAAAAGCAAGATATAAATGCAATGTGATGATGGTGGTGGTAAGTCAGAGGAAAGCCCTCAGCATCTGTGGCACAGGGCAGCTGCTCATCTATATAATTTGTATGTTCTTGGCAAACGGAGTTGTGGGATTGCTAGTTTAGATCTAGACAAATCAACTCATGCTTGCATCTTGTGAAAAGAGCTTAGAACTACAGTACTCAGCAACTTCTTTCCATACCTGGGAAGGGAATGCTTTCTGGAAAGATTAGCAAACCTGCTCCACACTATTCTGTGGGAAGAACAGAAGGCCTGAGGAGGTGAAAAGGGAGCTTTAAACAGGGCAATTGCGAAGTGGCTTGTCACTAAAGTAGAAGTTCTGCTGAAGCTAAGCCCCAGAGATAGTTATTCTTTGGCTTCTGTACCATGGCCTATGCTTCTTATGGTCTATGCTATAGCAAATGACACTATGTACAAGCACCAATTTCCCCTCATATATTTTTGCTATGTCTATACTTATGCACTTCCTCTATCCCTAGTCTGTTTGCATTTGTTTTGGAAGCCAGTGTGGTGATGCAACATCTGGAATTCTGAAGTTACTGTGGGAGGAGAACCAGGACAGGTAGTTAAATAGGTACAAGTGGGACCTACAACAAAAGTTAAAGCAAGAAATAGTGGCAGTCAGCATTTTAACCAGCCCACCTGCTCATCTGTGCCCCATGCAGTATTGTAAAACATTAAAGAAAAGTAGAATGCATAGATAAAAGCAGTTTTCTTCAAACTTCCACTTTCAGGCCAATGTTGGTACCATGGCTTTGAGGGTAGTCAGGGACAGTTCTTGTTCTCACAAACAAGATAATAAAATATTATTTTTTAACTAAGAGGATGAGAATTTTTCCTTGGATGAAAAAAGGTGGAATAGACATATAATAAATAAATAAACCTAACTGGTCAAAGAAGGTCCAATAAATAAGAAACCAGGTCCAAGAAAGACTAAGAACATAGACTGTAATAACAAAAAGGGGGTACAAGATAGAAGTGAAATAGTTTGGGTAAAGCCAAAGAACTGGCTGGAGTTCAAATTGGTTACTTCAGTCAGTCTGGTTCATGTGTACAGCCAGGAGTTGGTTGCTTCTTTTAAACTTCCATTATATGGCTATGCTTTTCTAAAGGTGCCAGTGAGGGCCAAAGCAAAACCAGTTCTAAACCCCTGGACAGTTCAGGCAGGGCATATAAAGAATCTCTAGCACAAAACCAGCAACCTACTTAGTCTAGACACAAGGTAGATCAAGTAGTCATTAAAAGGAATGGTTTACATAGGGTTAATAATCCTCAGTCTGAGTTTGTGTTTTTTGTTACACATTGTCTGTCTGTCCAAATAAACCTAAAACCTAAATAAATCAGCCTAAACATGAGCCTCAGACAATTGGAAGTCTGCCCTTGTTTTTTTTAACTATTAAAGATAGGCATCATGATCTGATTGAAAAATTTATGTTGTCAGTCCTGTTCCTTAGTTTAGATAATGCTAATGTAAGTCTGTCCCTTTTGTTCCTGGTGTTAATCAATTCCACCCTTTGTTTCCATTATCTTTGCAAATTGATCTCCTGCAGCTGCTCCCAAGAACCTACCTGGCCCTGCAGCCTAAGAAAATGTCCAGGGAAAATTCAATCAGCCCTTGGGCCACATGAGATGGACCAATGATTTGATTTGTTAGAAGGTATCAACACTGAACCTCCCCAGCATATATTATTGCTAGGGGGAGGCCAACATGCCCCCATACACCAGCCAGAGAAGCAGCAGCAGCTGCAGGGTGCTCTCTTCACTCCTTCCTCACTGTTCTCCAACAAAGAGTTCTCTAGGACTGCAGCCTCTGGCCTCATCCACCGGCTGCACCCCACTTTCTAGGTTCACCATCATGGCAAGGGAGAGACCAACTTTTTCCCAGCTTGGAAAAGGAACAGCTGCAGAAGCTTATTTCCCAGCTTTCTGTTACAAACACCACCTATAACAACTTTGAAGCTAAGAATTGGTGCTTGAGTTTTTTCTGTTTTCCTCTTCCCTCGTTGCTCCTTTTCTCCTTTTGTGCCATGTCTTTTAGATTGTAAGCCTGAGAGCAGGAACTGTCACATTATTAATCTCTATTTTTCCAGCTGGAGAGGTAAAGTGCTACGAATAAATAAGACAAATTGTGACAATAAAAATGAACCAATTAAATGTATAAGTCAGTTTCTGTAAACAGCTGATCAGATGCTATTGTATTTAGAGCAAAACATTTAAAAAATTTATTTTCCGTAAATGGAAGTGATGGTACTCCATGAAGCACAGTTTAAATAAAAATAATAATTAAATTCAAAATAGCATGGCAGAAGGAAAGGAAAAGAATCAAATCCTAAAAAACTGTAGAGCATTCTATTTTGATTGATTTTGCAATTTCTCCAATAGCAGTATGAATTTGCAAAAGAAAGAAAAAAAGCCCAAGAGTTTTTGTATTTTTGTTTAAACATCCTTCATTTTTATACACGCACTTGAACGTTTACAGGACAGTCTCCAATTCAAAAGCGTTAATCCCAGAATTCCACAGCTCCATGCGATGCAAGGGAAGTTAGATCAGGCGCGTTCCTCATTTTTTGCATACCTACCCGATCGCCTTTGCAGTCCTGAGAGCAGACACAAAAATGTAAAAGTGGAGGAATCGCCACCCATTCTCAGGGACACCCTGACCTACCTTTACCGCATAACCTTTTGGCTTCAGTCGGCACACAGCAAAATAAGGAAGCCAAAAGCAGCCAAGCTGCATTGCAAGCTTAAGAAAGTTTGAAGGGCTGCCAATTGCTCATCTTGATCAGAAAATGAAGTTTCCACAAAGCTCCGTATACTGAGGATTGGAAACATGGTACATAGAATAAAATTTGTATCAGATAAAGGAAAGGTTCTCTGCACGTTTGCTGCTTATGGGGTCTTGGAGAGCATTTCATTGCCCATTGAAAGCATAGGAACAGTTAATAAACCTCAGCATTTAGCAGCAGGGGGATAAGAAGAATGCAATAAGAAAAGGAGGGCAGGGGGAAATGAGACAAGACAGGAAAAAACCCCCGCTCACCTCTGTTCTGGCTGGTATGCTTGGCCTCAGCCGCAGATACCCCTTTTTTCAAACTCGCCCGGCTCTTAAGCGGTCACGCCCCCCCTAGCCTTGCGCCTGCGCAGTTCGGTCTTTCCGATAGCGGGAGCCGAAAGTTAAAGATGGCGGCGCCCATCTAGCTCGGAGGCTGTGAGTGACAGCCGTCCTGTTTCTCTGCCCCCCCCTCCCCGCTTGCAGGTAATGCCCTGCTTTCCTAGAAGGGCGCCTCTTTCTTCTGTAACGGCTTATGTGGCGTGCTTGCTGTTACGACTTGTTTCCGCGCCTCCTCATTGAATAGTTCCTCTTAGCGGTAGGCTACAGGGTCTTATCTGTGCACGCTTGTTGGGATCGGGGGAGCTTCCTTCTGGGAGAAAGCGTGCCGTGCCGTGCCGTGCCGTGCCGTGCCGGAGAGAAGCCACACACGTTCTTGGTTTCGCCCAGGTGGACCCAGGGCCGTGGGGAAGCGGCACCCTGTGTGAAAATAAAGGGAAGCCTACCTGGCCTTTCCCTCTGTCAGAGAAGGAGCGGCAGTTGCTGCTGTAGTACTTGCTTTCCTCCCCATTCTCTAATGATGATGATTTAATTATTGTTGCATTTCCTTTGCCGTATCGAGCTTCTTCGATTGTGAACCTGCAGGCTCAAGTGCAGCCCTCAGGTTGCAATCCTAGGCATGCTTAAAATGGAAAAAAAGGCTTACAATTCCCAGCATGCCTTATCCATCCCATGCTGACATAGTGGGAATTGTACTTTTTTCTAACTATATATAGGCTTGTATCCTAGGAATATATTGGTACTGTGTAAGTTTTAAATAACTGGCTAGATATAAGCATCAGTTTACACAGGGTTGTATCAATGTGATGGGCCAAAACGGCAACTCCCATCATCCCTCATCATGGGCCAAGCTGCTTCGGCTTATTGGAAATGCTGTACTCCCTATTTTACAGTTCTCTTGAACACTATGTGCTATATTCTCTTTTCTTATTCAATCTATAGAATTTTTATTAAAATGAACCTAATAGAGGAGAGCTGAATTGCATGGAACTAGATGACTGGTTGTCAGCATATTATACACAGTTTGCAAAATTACTTCATGTGTGATAAGGTTTCAGTGCTTGTGTTTCCTCCACTTAAATTTAAGCAGTGCTGGGCTAGATACACCATTGGTCTGGTCCAACAGCAGGGTTCATACCTTTTTATCATCTGAATGTGTAAACCAGTCCTTCACAGATGCACTTCCCTTTATTCTGTAGAATATTGCAGAGCATCTAGTATTGTACAGAAAGATAGGCAACCTGTTCCTTGCCTGTTGTTTTTCACTATAGTTCTTATCATTCCTGAATACTGGCTGTGTTGGCTAAGGCTTATGGATACTGTAGTCCAAAACATTTGGAGTGTGCTAGGTTGCTAATTGCGTTATACAGTACTATAGATTTTCTGGTGTCTTGCACGGGAATAAAGTTTAGAAGAACATTATCCCATGGTAGAATTTTCATATGGTCACATCTGTTTCCAAATTTCTTTTAATTAATATATCAGCCTCTTTCCCAGAGGGAATGCTGCACCAAATGTGATGCCCAGTAAAATAATGAAATAGGTATTGTGTGTTAATGTACCAACAAGGGGCACAGTTCCTAAAAGTTCAACAAAATGATCAAAATTCTGTTTATGGCCCACTTGCAGATTTAGACATTTAGAAGGAGGGCTGAAAAGATCGTTCCCTTTGGGAAGAAATGATTGGAGGTAGTTTGAGATGACTGTAGCCTTTATGAACCCAGTAGCCTGAATAGATGAGACAGAATCAAGCCCATGTCTAAAAACTGTAGCACACAAGGGTTGGACTCTTCCTAGATCTATGCTAAGCCCAAACTCATTGGCTCACTTAAGGAACAATCCTGTGTAAGGACTGCAATGCTAGCTCTAGTATGCTGGGAGCTACAGGTCTTTCTTCTATTTAAAATTAAATAGAATTGTATCTGTACTATCTTTGTCTTTAAATGAAAAGGTTTCAATACTAGAAACTCCAAAAAGTAGCATTCTTTTGTTAAACTAAAAATTTTATATCTGTCGGCATGGCAATGATCAAAGTTGAAATTGCATTGTGTGGATGTGTTTTGTTTCGTTTTGTTTTTACAGGGTTGCTGATATATGCTGCAAAATGTGGGTCCTTTGCCATAGATCCATGTTTTCCTCGCATTGGAGAAGTCAATTAAATGAAAGACTAGTTCCAATTAAATTGCAGAAGAGGCTAGTACCAAGATTCATCAGATCTATTTATAGTGAAACAGGGAAGTGGGAAAAAAACTATGAAATGGAAACGAGGAAGAAAGTTGAAAATTGGTGGCATTCAAGAATAAAGGATGAGTTTAACAGAGCTGCAGAGAAAGATGTAAGGAATATGGCAACATTCAACTTTTGTCTTTTCCCCCATCTGTTTTACTTCCTCTTGGAAACCGTAGTGACTGCATATACTATAACCCTGGGTTTATTGACTATAAAATAGTGCCTGCTCTTTATTTGTCTTCCATGATATGTTGTCATCTATTTCCCTTTGCATATACCAGTTCAGCTTCTAAAGTATTCTTTCCATGGGATGAGTTAGAACATGGGGGAAAAACCGTGGTAGATCTGGGGACTGTACTGTTCCTACTGTCACCATAATTTCATGGTATGGTACTTGTAAAAAAGCAGTGATTTTTGGCAGCAGGCAAGAAAAGCATGGTGAGGGAGCAATAGTGAGCAACATACACCCCTGCAGGCTGTCTGCTTCCTATTGGTGATTGAGTGACAGCTGATGCCAGCAGCCTTAGTGTGTGAGAACCCTGAACTCCTCCTTTAGAATCTCCAGTCTGATGTAACTGTTTTACACCACTTAAGAACAGAATGCCCCCCTCCTTTCCTGCTACTCCAGCAGACTGAAATCCACATTTTGAAAGACCCTGAGTTTTGGCTGTTGCTATTTTCTTCAGTTGGAAGCTGCTTGCTTTGATTCTTAGAGTGCATGCAGCTCATCAGCCTGTCTCAGCTTTATTTATTTATTTTATTTAGATTTTTTTTTTTTGGTATCCCGTCCTATACAAAAATTGTTCCAGATTGGCGTACAAGAACCACAACAATCAATAAACCAAGCAACAAATAACAACATTAACAATGTACATAATACCAACAAAACATAATACCAACAAATTATTGCCAAAGCTACAGTATGTGTATATATTTTGTCAAGCATCCCTGGGTCTCAACCAGCTATTGACAGAAGTGCAGGAAACACATTTAAGTTTCTTCTCTTAAATGTATATCCTACCTACATTATCAAGAGTCCAGGGGTTCTGCTATTTTCTGTGTGAGGTAAGTTGGTCTGAGAAATAATGGCTAGTCACCTAGTAACTTTCTTACATGACTAGAGATTTCCGTAATTCTCTTGGGTAAAAGTCTAGTTTTCTTAACCACTGCACCAGCTTGCCCTAAAACAGTTGCATCTCTTTCGTAGCTAGCAGCTAGCTATGTGGAAGACAGAAATTCATCTGGTGGAGCTTTTCTGTCTCAGATTTACATAGTGGGAAAAGCTTGCTTGTTAATTTTTTGCTTTTTGTTCAGCTGTTAAAGTCACAGAAGCTGTGCCAGGAAAAAAACGTTTACAATCTTACTTACAATTCATGAAAATTTCTCTAAGGCAAAGGACTAGAGAGATTTGAGCAGTGGTTGCTGGTGGAACTGTGCTGACAGTCTGGGAAAATATTCATTAAGGATGCAGTCCTGGGAGTTGTTTTACTTTATTTCTTTCTAAACAAGCATAGGATTGCCCTCTTAGCTATTGAATATTGGAAAAGTCTTTGCAAACTGGTTCACTGGGAGTCATTTTAAGTTAGGTAATCAACTGACAAATGTAACTAAGGCCCAGTTCAAGTCAGAAATGGAATGACTCATAGAAGAATTATGAACTGAGTTTGTGACATTACAGTGAAAATGGCAGGAACCACTCTCTGCACAAATGACAAATGAATCATTCCCCAAATGGTTGCATTTAGGCAGTTGCAGGTATACTTGCATATGTGAATCTGGCCTAAATGGTATAAGGTGTGTCATTCTAGTCTTGATCCTGAATTCATACCAGAGTAAATGAGAAGCTGTAAAAGCAACGAATCTTACAAACTAAAATACTTGCTGATTATATTAAAATCCCACAAATGTTTTATAAAACATGGATTTTTGTATATGGAATTAATTGTTCATCATGGAAAAGTGTTTCCGAAAGAAATCCAGAGAGATTGCAAAGTGGTATGAGTCACACAAACAATAACAATCATGTTATGAACTGATTTAAGAAATGTTCAGGAGTGTTTCTGTTAAGAATTTCATTGTGCAATTGCCCTGCTTCATTTACAGAATTTTACATGGATAGTAGGGGTTGTGCAGGTAGCTGTATCTTCCACTTGAGGCTTTCCCATGTTTTCCCTGCCACTTGTGTAATCTTTTCTTCTTTCCACAAGAAATCTATTAAAGACAATAGCTGCACAATTCCTTTTTGATTGGTAGCTCTAGAAACTGTCCATCTGGAAGCATTATCAGTGACTCATGATGTCTTAAGTACACCTGCAAAGGACCAACATCTCAGTGCCTTCTGGGGATACTGAAGTCAGTGTGAAAATCTTTAATGTAATAAACAAATGCTTCCAGTTGAGACTAGAAATCAAGATTCAAAACTGACATTAAGTTCTGGTTTGCATGTAACAACACCCACACTTGAATATGAGTTGTTGAATCATGAGTTGTCAGCACATGTGAATCCAGCACATGGGTTGTTAATCACAAATAAAGCAAAAAGAGAATCCATGGCTTGTTGGGTCATAAACTGTTTGTGATTAACAACCCATAATTAAACCATACTGCGGGTTTTACATGTAAAGGCAATCCATGATGCAACAACAACCCATTTGTTGTGCTTTGGGTTGTCACATGTGTTAAAATTTGTCTTTACTTTCACCCTTAATCAAATTTGCTTATCTGCATTTAAGATAACAAATGTAAAAACGAAGAAAATGAATGGATGTTTTTTAAAATAAGTGATAAGCAGGTTTTTTCTGGTAACAATGTACAAACTTTTTGTTTTGTCTAGAAATCAAGACCAAAGTTTTATGTCCTGTCAATGTTTCCATATCCATCGGGAAAGCTGCACATGGGCCATGTTCGAGTTTATACCATAAGTGATACAGTAGCATGGTTTCAGAGAATGAGAGGATTTCAGGTATCTGTTACTGGTTGGTTTTATTCATATTTGTTTGGAAAAATACTTAAACGGTACAGAATACATGAATACTTTTAAAAAATGGACAAAAATACATTCAGGAAGAGACTCAGACCAAAATTATTCAGGGAGACAACAGTATGGTATACTCCTCTTTCAAGATTGCTTGCGGAGATGGTGGTGAGGCACTCACCCACTTTTTGTTAAAAGAAGCATATATAGTTTAATATACATTGGTGTGAACATATAGAAAACTCTGTATTTCAACTGAATGCCTGTGTGTGATCAAAACCAACCAACCAACCAACCCTGTGCATTTTGCAAGCTTGCAGTGATTTTCAGCTAGCTGGTCCAGCAAGTGATACCATTTCATCTGTTCTGTGTGTCTGATTTTGTGGAGCAAACGCCCTGAGGCAGAGGGACTGTGGCTATTGAAAGCGATGGTTTAGTCTAGATTTCTCATTAAAAATATACTTTTAGCTGGCTTGTTGCCTAGCTTTTTTTCCAGGTATACCTCACACCAGGTAGCCTTGATGAAAGACAATGATGATCATAGGAAAACTTAACATATATTTCCAAGGATTTCCAACATAGTGTTTCTTACTTCCCAATTCTTTCTCCTTATTGTTGGCACAATTTGTTACTATCTGCCAAAACTATTTATCTACTAGCCTATCTTGCATTTCTTTGGTGGTTCTGTCCTACTCCATTAAAAAAATCATTTTGGGCAACAGAAAATAGCAAGTCTATACCTTTTCCTGCTCTGCCATTCTTTTTCTTGCTGCAAAACAAATCCATTAAGGAGGGAAAGAGAATATGAGTAATGCAGTCTCTTTTGCAAGTTTGGATATGAATATCTGTGATTGAAATGCAGTGGGTTGAGTTAACCCCTGGGAAAGTGGATAATGTGTTTGGGATGCCTCCCTCTTCTCTTTCACTCACTGTATGTTTCTGGTTTGAGAGCCATAGCATGTCCTGCGCTGCAAGTGCTTTCCCCAGTCTAGTAGCTCTTACCTATATTTGTTCCTGGAATGAGGTTTTTTCCACCCACACATTTCATTTAGCTGAAATAGGTGATTTACATTGGTAATGACAGTGTTGACTTCCAGATACTGATGTGTAAAGTCTGGTTGTAATCCTGTAAGGTTGTGCTGCAGTCACTGTTGTTGTTTTTTTATTATTTTAAGTTTTGCACTGTTGTGTTGTGGTAGAGCATCTAACAAGTATCAACCCCTCAAGTTCTTAAGCTTGAAGGTGGAAACTGACTATCTCAGGTTGTCTGATTGTGAAACTGACCAGCCTAGAGATTAGGTATTCTCTTTCATGGGGCTTAGAGCTTGATCTGTAGCCATAGAAATACATGTGGATGCCTACAAAACAAGGTGTGGAAGCTAATGAAGGTGGGAGCAATACTGCCCATGTGGCTATGTCATGTTTAGCATGTGGAGGGAACATAGATGCCAATGCCAAAAACAACAACGAGAATGATAAAAAGCAGGGACTAGACCCCTCAAATGCATACAGTCAGTTACAGTTTGGCTTGTGGTCCATAGCAGAGGAGCAGTGAATTGGTAGTATTGGACCTTCCATCTGGAAGCATCCTTTGTTGGAAAGGGTCCTCTTGTGGTGATTGATTAGTCCTGTTGAATGAAGTTCAGGTTGTTAAGAAGATACCTCACTGGAGAGAGAGCATTTAATAAGCTGCTTAAAGAGGCATTGGTACTTTCCTTCTAAGAAAACAGGCAGGTGCGAGTTAGGAGAAACATACAAATTAAGGCTGCCACCTGATGAAAGAAATATTATAGCATAATCTTGTATGTATTTACTCTGAGGTAAGTCCCAATGTATTGAACAATGCTTATTCCCACTATTTAAGTGTGCTTAGGATTGCAGCATTTATCATTTCAGTTTTATTCTAGTATATTAGCCTTTTTCTTATGTGTAATTGGTCTGGCAGTGGGGATACTTTATTCTAAAAAGATGCCTGCTTGTGCAACAACCTTCTTTCCCTTACAGTGGAATGTATGCCTCTATTAAGATGGTGCTTGCTATCTGTAGAATTTTTTTTAAAGGTTATAGCTACTGACCCACTATCTTTTTATTTAATTGGAATGTTTTAATCATTTTAATCTAACTGATCAGGGAACCATGTTTCAGTCCTAATACAAATTCAGTAGATTTTCTGACTTGCATGTCCGTATTGCTAGATGCTGCAGCCAGTTCCTACAGAAAAGAGCAGTGATTCAGAAAGAGAAGAACTGGTGGGAGAATCTATATGTTTTCTACTACATTCTTGTTCCTTCCCTCCTTTGCTTTTATGAATTAGGAGAAGTGTGTCTGCAATTTTGCTGGGCTATTTTATTATTTGAGATTGTGGCATCAGTGTTCACCATTTCAGCCTTTCTTTTACTCTATTTGAACTTGGTTTCTCTGCATGAGGGTGTTTCTTTGATTACTAGCTGATCACAAGTTCAGGAAAGTGCATTTTTATAACACCTTTAAAAATCTATTCACAGCCCAGAGTTAAGAGACAATGGAGTTGGAAACCATGCTTTTCCCTAATGTGATTTGAAGACTACATTAGTTTCCATGGCAACAGATAAATACATCTGCTTCTGAGATTAATCTTTGGGTAAATTACGGTGGACTCGAAACAATTTGTGTTACTAATGTATTTTATGCAGTCCATTTCTCTCTATCATAACAGCTAAATATGTATGTACCAGATGATAATGAATATTTCTTTTTACACAAATGTGCACAGGATGTATATAATCCTTACATTTAAATGTACAGTTGTCCAAAAATTTGTGCTTAGTTTACAAGTCAGCCATTTCTGTGTTGCTGTCAAGCTTTCTCCCATGCCCAATTCAGTACAAGGAACTGTATTTTGAAGGAGGCCAAAGTGCATGATGATATGTGTTAAGAGACTAAAAGAAAACAAGTAACCATACTGTATAAAACATAAAATAAGGCAACGACACCCTGCCCACAAGTTTACAATTTAAATAAACACAAATAAAAGAAGAGAGTGGGCAAAGGGAGTCACTAAATGAAAATACCTTGGTTATTTGCAGAGGGCATGTGAAAATAATCATGACTCAGTGCTCTTCTCATAGGGCAAGAGGGTGGGATTGTACAAGTACCTGGAGGCAGCAAGTCCCAAGGGTAACACGAGCTCTCCCACCTCCATAGGTAGAGGCAAAATAACCAGTGCAATCTTTGATCTAAAGGATTGGTACCAGAGGGACTCAAAGATCTAGAAAGAATATTAAATGTAATTAAGAAAATAAGCAGAGGACAACAAGGTGCATGGATTTAACAATATTATTTTTAAATGGTCACAGTAAGGGAAAGGTAGCTAGTGTAAAGAGGAAATATCCTTAAACAGGATATTTAAGGTAAACAACCTGAGATGAGCTGTAGTGTGAATAATGGATAATGCTAGATAAATAAGAGATAATAGTAATCAAGCCTAGATGGCTTAGTGGGTGAACAAGAGTGATAGTTGTATGTTCAGAGAGAAAAGAACTAATTTCAGCAATATTAGTAAGTTGATAATGACATCATTTACTTTTGAAAGGCATGAATCTGCAACACTTATGCCCAGATTCCTGGCCTGCGATGTAGGAAAGATAGGAACCCCATCAAGAAGGAAAGAAATGAAGAAAAAGCAGGAGGAGGAATATTAAAAACCTTGCAGTATATTTGCCCAGGAGTTAGAACCACTAAGTTCAGATACGTTCCTCCCAAGCAGGTAAGCAGGCTAGTCTTGCAAAAATAGAATTTGAGGAAAAGTTTCTGCTGCTGCACAGAAAACTTAGAAATGGGTCAGGAGATCTTTTTGCTGGCTGTCTAGAGCAGTTGCTACTGGTTATAGGAGCTGCATAGCTTGGTTTGGGGCTCACAGAAGATAACTGTCTCCCCCTTTCCTCACTGTGTTCTATAGTACTTCCCACACTTTAGTACTGTATGGGAAGGACAGTTTTTAACTACTTAGCTTGCATCTTCCCCTACTCCCAAGATTGGTGTTGCCATCCAGGGTATTATGTGGTGTCGCTGGGGTTTCCTCATTCCCTGTTTCCCTTCAGCATTCTATGGCTTAGCTGCCTTTAACCTTATACTTAGACAAGCAGGATCTGCAACAAAATATGGCAGTGTTAAGTGCTTCTATTAAGTGTAGTACCATCCAGCCAAGCTTTCTTTCTGAACTGTCTGCTTTATCCCCGCCTCACCTTTCTCCTCATTTGTTGTTCTCTCACCCTGCCTCCTAAACAGACCCTCTTATGGGAGGGACAGTGGTTGGGTTTGGACAATACCTTAAGCCTTTGGTAGCTAGATGGTTCTTAAAATTAGGATTCCTTGCTCACCGGTTCCTTGTTTGTTGCTCATCAGGCATATTGTATTAACATCCTTCTTGGAATATGTGAATAATTTTAGGTAGAGCCTGGGAAAGAACTAATCAACCTCTGACATTTAAATAAATCTTGTTGAGAGAAACGTGGCTGTACTTATTTTTATGTGTGTGATTTTAATATTCACATAAAATTTGCAGAAAGTTACAGGCAAAGTCTTCCTGGTTATTTCTGAATGTAAATTGAAGTTACTTGCAATCAAATACACATTTTTAGTTCAGAGATACATTTTGAGCTACATTTAAACTGTTGTGTAAAACATCATACCTAAATCAATGTCAATAGTGATACTTCTTGTTAATAAGTTTATCAAAAGAGTACTTGTAATCACTTTAGATACGTAGTTTTATGATGATTCTACAAATTTACTTTTTTTAAAAAGTAATATTCTTGCCTTACCATTGACTGCAATAGGCCACAAAGACTGACCAGTTTTATACATACATTCCTCTAGAACTGTGGTACTCATTTATACATTTCATGATCCTGCAGACTTAAATGTGAATTCTTCCATTTGTATACCAGCTTAGGACAGAACTCTGCTTTACAAAGAACACAGGCCTTCCACTCAAAATGGGAGCCCCATGTAAAGATTCCCCCTTCTCCTCCTCTGTATTCTGCATTGGTTTCAATGTTTGTTCTCAAATCCGTATTAATGGCTGCCAGCAATTGAAGGTGAACAGAGGAATAATACTGTGGAGTAACAGGAGCTAGGTGTCGCAGAGGGAATTCAGGAATGTGAGGCAGAACTATCATTTTTCAAGGATAGCCCCATGTTTTTTGTAACATGCCATTTCACCCTTACATTTGGAGCAGGCAGGTTGCTTATATAGTGTATGGCCAAAGAGAACTCAGGAAACCTTGGGGAAGAGGAGTATACTCTTAGCTGACTGGTTGTTTAGCATCTTTGTGGTATGGAGAGAAGTGAAGGCACAAGAAGAGGAAGACCAACTAAGAGATTGAATAATTCCGTAAAGAGAGCCACAGCCTTGAGTTTACAAGAGCTTATCAGGGCTTTCAAGGACACTGTCCCATTGGAGATCTGTCAGGCACCGGCCCTACTGAGTTTTAGGTACCTGACATTTTTTTTTTCTTTTCCAGCGCACCAATGGCACTATTTATACCATCTATATGGTTGGAACTGGTTTTTAATTTTTTAATATATGTTTTCATTTGATTATATATATTGTGTTTTTATTTTGTTTATTTAGTAAGATAGTTTAACTACTATTTTATTTAATATTATTAGTCACATTTTTATTGTAATGGCTGCCCAGAGAGTGTGAAGCTAATGGGTGGCTTTTACACAAATCTGATAAATAAATTAAAAATAAGGACAGGACATTTTTCAAGGCATTCATTCATTCACTCACTCACTCACTCACTCACAGGGTCACTATAATGTAGGAAAAATAAAAAGAAATATGCACAGACTTGTACATGAAGTGTGTTATGGGGCACAGCGATTTAAAAAAAATCTGTTCAGGTTGATCTTCTGTGACAAGTATAAACATCAGTTAATCATTCTGAACTTCCTCAGTAGAAGCTTATGCCTCATAGTGTGGTGAACTTGTCAGGGACCTAGAGATCTCATCACTTATCTTTAAAACAGTAATTAGTTCCCAGTGCTAATCACTCTATAAAAGGTTAAGCAATTCTATTTATTGAATGTGCTTTATGGCAGCACATTCGTAACTGTAAGAAAGCTGCTGCTGTTATAAAACATCTGTTGCCATAATATGGGGTGAGCAATTTAAGGCCTTCCAGATGCTGTGCTGATATCGTTGGACAGTGTGACCCTGGTGTTTCATGCAATGTAAATAGGAGTTCAGTGAGAAAAGTTTAATGCTAGCTCTATTTTTCCTTTTGAAATATTAAATAAGAAATTATGTTTGTATCAATATATTTAGCTGAGCAGGTTAGATGATAAAGGCTGCTATTGGGAGGTACAAGTTGGAGCCAGTGAGGAAGGTAGAGGACATCCAGCCCCTGTCAGATCATTAGGGTCCTGGTAATTGAGAGCCAATGTGGTGTAGTGGTTAAGAACACCAGTCTGGCACTTAGGCGATTTGCTAGATACATTCCTTTGTCAGGTTAAATGTGTAATATTCTCCACTTTGCTTTGCTTCTGATTTAAGCCATATTTAAACCATATGTTCTAATTATGTCTGAGCAATTTAGACCAATTACAGGCTGAACATTTATAAAGTTGTTATGTGTAACTGTGTATCTGTGTGTGAGAGAGACAGATGCTTGTTTCCTTATGTATGCATGAACTGATGTATTCCTTTTTCATGTGTGTTTGTGCGTGTGCCATGTATGTGATGTCTCTTTCTACATTTGCAGCAGAGGAAGGGATGAGAAGGGGGCCCATTTCATCAGGTCTCCTAAGATGTTAGTAATCTTCCTTTTCCTCTCCCTAAACAGTTTCTGTCCCAGTTGATCATTATAATAACTCTGTATCTCTAAGAACTGGTGTCTGAGTTGCCATTTTCCTTTTCCCTTCCCATCCCTTTTTTTTCCTTTGGTGTTGAATTTTGTCATGTAGATTGTTAGCCTGAGGACAGGGAGTGTCTTTTATTGATCAGTAGGTCACCCTGAGAACTTCTTTAGCTGAAGAATAGGGTAAAAAAACCTTTCAATAAATTACTGTGTGTGTCCCTAGATGTGTGTCTGGCTTCTCAGTAGCCATGTGAATGACTTATTGCAGGGCTTGATTGATTGCAGGGCTGTCAGTACACAAAGCAAGTGGGTCAGCAGACATAACTGGAGGCTTATCTAAGTAGGCATTTATGGCAGTGCCATAAAAGCCAAAACAGATAGGTTTGGTCCAAGCATTTAGTTGGATGACCTGTACTGTGGTAATAGGAGATTCTATGAAATAGCACTTTAAATAATTTTGAGTGCCAAAGGTTATTGGATAGAATTCCAAATTCATAGAGGTCAGATGGAAGGACTTTGGTGTTCCGCTTGACAGTTTGTACTTCCCCATAACCAGCAAAATAAAATATGCAAAATAGTCAGATATCTGCTATTTTCCTTTGTACAATTTAAATACATAACAGAATTCTAATGCTTTGTTTGTTTGATAGCTATTTTTTTAAAAAATCATCTTCGTCCTCCTACATGTTTTATATAAAGAATTTGTTTTGCAAAATTCCATCAAGATACCCTAGAACTGTATTATTTGTATATATTTTCTCTCTTTGCAATCTGCATGTTCATGTAGCGATTGACAAAGACCAGTTGCCCTGAGTGTATGTTCTAGAAAAAGAGGCTTAGGGATTCATCTTTCTAGAAGTATCATTACCTGCTCTGAAAGCCCCTCCCTTGATCCCAGATGTGTGAGGAGTCTGCCTACCTACTCAGTGACGAGCAAAATGCTCTCTGAATGCCTTTGTTTTCTTTCATCTGTTCTCTCTGTGTGTATTCAACAATGAACCCTTAACACTAAAAGCAGAGGCCGGAATTGAACTTCATGTGCTAACAGTAGAACTCTGGGGAGCCCTGTTTTTCTACTTCAGTAGGAAATGCAGCTGCTTCTGTCCTTATTGTGGCTCAATGGATGGATTGAATTACTCTGTTAGAGCTATACTGGTTGTCAATGTACTTCTCAATCCAATTCCAAGTGCTGGTTTTGACTTTAAAGCTTTAAATGTTGTGGATCTAGGATATTTTAAGGATTACCTGTACCCTTATGTCTGTTTGTTAATCAGAGGCCCTGCTTGCTAAACTGCCATTAAGATATGTAAAATTTCAGGCAGTAGTGGCAGGGCTCTCTCTGTGATGGCCCCTGCCTTATGGAATCCCAACTAAGAAAACATGGCTGAGGGTTCTTGTTTTCTTTGACTTTTAACAGAAAAGTTTTTACTTTATTTTTATATTATGTATTACTGCATTTATGTCCGTATTACATTTATATCCTAAGGAAGGTAGTAGATGAATTTCCTCCCCTTCCCCTCCATTTTATTTTCACAGGCTGAGAGACAATGATTGACCCAAGTTTGCACTCCAAACTTTGTGACTGGCTAGAGATTGTAACCTGGGACTCCCCTGTCCTAGCTCAACACTCTTAATATCTATGCCACACTGAATCATTTTGCTTCGGGGGGGGGGGGGTTGGCCTTTGTTTTAAACTTTGAATTTGAATTGTTTGGGCCACTTTTAAACTTGTTTTAAACTAATTTATGATGCTGGTATATGTATATATAGAGCATATGGTGTCCTGCTTCATTCACTCACTCACTCACTCACTCACTCACTCACTCACTCACTCACATATTTATATGCCACTTATAACTGTCAAAGACCTTCTTAGGCAGCATGTTACCAAGTAACCCAAAAAATATTTCATACATTGTACTTACAGCTAAGTTATATGCAACGGGCAGAGTTTGGCTGATCCTGTGATGAGTGAATATGCTGAATTTGGAAAGATACTTCATTATTTTGAGCCCTGAAGGTGTTACTAAATCCACTCTGGGAACTGACAAAGAATGACATTTCTGATTTTTGTTACAGGTGATAAATCCAATGGGATGGGATGCATTTGGATTACCTGCAGAGAATGCAGCAATTGAGCATGGATTGCATCCTGCACAATGGACGCAAAGGTGTTTATTTTTATAGCTACTGGGCAAATATGACAGTGCCGAAACAAGAGGCAATCATGCTTTGGTTGCTGTTCTTGCTCCTTCCCAGATTCGTTTACCTTTCTCTACACAAAATGCATCACAAGTGACCTTGAAAACCTATAATTGTGTGCGGTGTTAGACTTCTGTGTCTGTCTTAGAACTGATGTATAACCATGTCTGATCCCCAAACTGTGCGTTCTTTCTTTGGCTCAGCACACCTTGCTGCCTGCCTTGAGTGAGGTTGGGGAGTGGGAAGTACAGTCATAAAATAGATGGATTAATGTGCCTTAGTTAACTTACCCAAGTGTGTGAATGGATTTCTAGCTCACTTTTCCCTTATGCTGGACTTGAAATAAGATTTTCTTGAAAAGTGCTTTGCTTGATACACTGGCAGAAGTTACATGATACAGGTTAACCGGTAGTGTTCAGAAAGAATCTGTCAGAGTGCACTTGTAAAGCGAATGATGGATGGAGTTGTGAGGAAGATGGGGAAGCAGTTCCTAGGTTTTCCAAGATTTCAGCTGCCTCTGAAGTATTCTCTTCTGTTGAAAAATGGGTTTTATTTGTCTTACAGTAATATTCAGCACATGCGGGATCAGTTTGATGCGTTTGGCTTGTCTTTCAGTTGGGATCGGGTAAGCTTTTTAACAAATTTATTTTGACAGTGATACATTTTAAATGATATTGACATACTTCTAGGAGCTAAATTATTGATACAGTACCAAGGAGAGATCATTTAAATTAACGCATATGTCATTACCCCTTGGGCATTCTTTCAAACCCTTTATTTTTCATATTTACAAGTGACATAATTATAGATAGATGTGGATGTGCGTGAATGCACACACCTATCTTGGCATCAGCATTTCTCATGCTCCCTGCCCCAAAGAGCTTACAGTCTAAAACTCAGTAGAGGAGAAACAACAGAAAAAAGAGCAAACAGGGAAAGAATATGGTTATTTTGGTGCCATGTACTTAGGCTGTGTTACAGGCCAAGATCCAGCAGGGCATAGTGGTGATGATATTTAATATTTCTTAAACACATCCTCACAGTGGGTTGGATCTAGCCCTCATGAAAGCAGAAGTCTGCTTGTGCAATAGGATATGCACTTCTGTGCTGGGACTTCCCTTTCCTCTTTTTTCTCCCTCTTGTTTATTCCCCAGATCAATTCCAGAGGGTCCTCTGACCCTTCTGAGTGTGGGACTTGGCAGAGTGAGGTGGAAGCTTTTAATACCTGTGGTTCTATCCTGCTGACAGAACGGCACAATTGGTTATAACTGAGAGTACTTTATATGATGCAAGATCAAGAGCAATCAAATCCTTCCTGCAGGCTTGCAATCTAAATTAATAGGCACGTGGAAGGAAGAAAAAGGAAGGAGGAGAAGGTTAGAAAGTAACCAACAAAACCACTTGATGGCTTGTCACTGGCTTTCCTGTATCACTGCTGAGAGGAGAGGCTAGCCTTATTTGCTTTGCCTTGAACAAGACGTCTGTGAGCTTCTATACCCTGGCCAGAGTGATGCTCATGGGTGGTATTAGGATTCTTACAGAATTGGGAAATAGCCAGACAAGTCAATGAAGCACTTGACTGAGCAGATGGGTCTGTGTTGCTTGCTGTACTGAGCCCAGTAACATAGCTATGCTACTTAGGCCAGAGAAGCCAAATATCCTCATTCTCATGTTGTAAAAAGTGCACTCCGGCCTCAAATTGTAAAACAGGTTCCTGATCCTCAAAGTGAATGCATTTAATTAATGAATGTATATAAATGTATGTCTGCTGGATTGTGACTTCGACAACCCCGTCCCATTGACTATACCAACTTTGCCCCTACCTAGATAGATGGAGCCTGGCCACAGTCCTGCATGTACTGGTAATATCCAGATTAGATTATGCTAATGCTCTTTACATGAGGAAGATGGTCCAATGAATTCAACTGGTCCTAAAAGGGGCCGTGTAGCTGGTGGCAGGTATTAACACCCAGGTTCATGTAACACTAGTTGCATTGGTTGCCTGTTGTAGCCCAAGCCCAATTTCAAGTGCTTGTTTTGATCTATAAAGCCCTAAATGACTTAGCACCTGGCTGTTTAAAGAATTGTCTGCTCCCATATATACCTAGTATCCCATTAAGATCTGGGCAAGAGTGCCTTCTAAAAGATCCATTCCTTAAGGAGATAAAGGGGATGGTAAATAGAAGGAAGGGCCTTCTTGGTGGATGCCCCTCATCTATGGAAAAGGCTCCTCAAAGAAATTTGCCTTGCGCCAACTTTGTTTTGGCACGAGGCAAAAACAGTTCTTTTCCCTGAATACTTCCAAGAACACTCTTGAAATTTGCTATTTATTTTGACATCTGTCGTTCTGCTTACTGGGTATAATTGTGATATTTATTTCTTATTGAGATTTTAACTGGTTTTATTGTGTTTTTTTTTTAGTATTTTGCTATAAACTGCCTAGAGAATTCATCTAGATTAGTGGGCAGCATATAAATTCAAAAATAAATAAAATAAAATAAACAACATTCAGGATCTTCAGGAGTTCATCATTGTATGTACAGTCCCAGGTCTGATAATAGTCTTTTGGGTGAAAAGCTTGTATTGTGGCAGTCTTACTGTGGTGATCCTGGAACTGTTCTTGCTTTGTTTTCAGGAAATAACCACTTGTTTGCCAGAGTACTATAAGTGGACACAATATTTGTTTATTAAACTTCATGAAGCTGGATTAGCCTATCAGAATGAAGTAAGTTGACCTCTCTCTTATTAAATAATGGATGTGACTTCAAAAATCCTGAGTGATTATAGTCTGTGTGACACCTTTCTGTTGAGAGTAAGAAGGATGGTGGGCTTCCCACGGACTGCTGGTTGCATTCCAGTCTATGATTCAGAATTGGAAAGTGAAGCACATTCCAGTGAGATTGGGGAACATGGATTAGCTCAAGATTATGAGTTTCAGGAGGAAGACAAGGTGATTATCTCAAGGCCAGGTGTTTTGCCAAGCCAGGCAGCTCTTGCAAATTGCCAAGGTGAACAGCCAGTGGGAAGGCTTTCTGAGGGGGAGGAATTCTCAGAAGCAGATCAGCCCCCTCCCCCTGCACTCAACCCCATGGCAAAGCATCAGCCGAGGCAGGAGACCCAATTGAATGAGCAGCCCACAGAGAGGAGATGTGTTCACCTTCAGAGAGCCCCTCCCAATAGGATGGGGTCCGGGCATGTTCTACCTCCTTCCTGGAGGTAGACACTAGATTGGGTTCAACAAACTGCATTGTGCATGCTCAGAGATCCATTCCAGCTGATTTGTACTCTGGAACAATAAAGTTGCTGGTGATTGTTTGAAGGAAGAACCTCAGCTCATGACACTTTCAGTCTTTGTTGTACATAACAGTGTATGTGGGGCATGTGTGTTTGTGGCTTTGTTCTGCATCAAAAGCTGATGAAAGATTGCCTATTTTCTTTCAACACTGCTCTCTGTACCCTTCCATATTATTATTGTTAGTATGGCTAATGATGCAAATAAATAAGAAAAAGAAGATACTAAAATGGCAAATGAAAACAATAGAATATTAAACTCAGAGAACGCTAGCTACATCATATAACCCATCTACACCAAAGTTTTACATCAAAACAAACTTTACTTAAAATTTACATCTAGAAACTTTCATCCTTTCCCCTTTATTTTTATACTAAGGTAGTCACGGGTCCCTTGATTCAGATCTTAAGAGTGCTGTATTCCCCATGCTAAGGTCCTGCTCTGGATTGGGTTCTCGGTGTCTGTCCTAGAGTAGACATGAGCTGCTAGATAGGAACTTAAAGTAATTTCTGTTTTGCCCTGGGCAAATGAAAAGGTGTTCACCCATCTTCCAAATGACACAAAAGTAGCCTCCAGGAAGAACTCTGTGGAATTAACATGCTAGAGTTGGAGTATCATAGCCAAGAAGATTTTCTTCCCAGTTGCTGGTGCCTCAGATCAAAATGTAGATGAGCCTCTAGATCAGTGATGGCGAACCTATGGCACACATGCCCGAAGGGGCATGCAGAGCCCTCTCTGTTGGCACGTCATTGCCCCAGCAACCACGCACATATTCAGAAAGATTAAGAGCGCCAGGCAATGAAGTCGCTCATTAGCTGCGACTTGAGGAGCTTTTGCATGACCGGTCAGTGAGCTGCCAGGGATTTGCTTGGTCTGTGATTTTAGCAGAAGGTAGGAAAGGTAGGAAATACACTCAGATAGGAAATACACTCAGATACATTTTTCAGGGCCGGCGAAAAGCTGGTGGCCAGTGGAATGTCGCTCAGTTGCATTGGTGGTCAGCAAATTCAGGATTTATTACAGTGTTGGCACTTAGTGATAAATAAGTGGGTTCTGAGTTGCAGTTTGGGCACTTGATCTCTAAAAGGTTCGCCATCACTACTCTAAATAATGTGCACTTAGAGGAGGGCTTCCACAGATAGTTTAATGTAAAAGTAAGTGGGGTTCCAAACCTAAAGTTTCATATATAAGTGTTAACTTTCTGAATCAAGTTTTTTTTTTTTTTAAGAATCATGCTCTCACTAGCCAGCCCCATTTAGCAGCCTGATCACTCTGTTTTGAACTAGCAGAAATATTTTAGCTTTCTGTGAGGTTAAACATTGCCAAAATACAGTTGAATTTTGAGGTGAAGGGGAAACCATTTTCCTTTGCCCAGTTTAATACCACCATGGACCTAAAGTAATTTTTGTGGACAGTTTGGGATTTTTCCCTCTCTTCATTTATTTATGTATTTAGTGGACTTATATGCCGCCCCATTCACCTAAGCCTCAGGGTGGCTTACAAATAAATAAATATCATTAATACAATAAAATGCAATTGGAGACATCCTGGCCAAAGCTGTTAAAATCAGTAAATACAATCAACAATTAAAATGCCATTTAAATAAAAAGATCTTGGCCTGGTGCCAGAAAGCAAATAACTCTTCAGAAGACTTTCTGATGTGGCAAAGAAAATCACTTCAAAGATGTATGCAACAATCCTATACATGCCTACTCAGAAATAAGTCCCATTTCAGTGGGACTGAACTTTCATGGAACTTACTTCCATGTTGTGGGTATAAGGACTGCAACCTTAATGCCCCAAAGGAAGTATTGCTTTCTAGATTCCCCATGGCTGCTCTGGGAAATATTCTCGTGATATAAAGTGCAATCCATTTTGAAAATTCAAAGAAACACAAGAAAGAATCGGAAATCCCTTGCATATATAGATTTTTTTAAAGTTAAAATGCATTCCTATTATAGTAGTTTGTAGATTGGTAGTTTTGCTGGAGTGAGCCTAGTAAGGTCAGAAGTGGCAGTGGATAAAGAATTGAAAGCAAGAGTTGCTGTGTGAAATCTTTCCTCCAGCTTGCCAGAGAACCAAATTTAATGAGAATCAGAAAGACTGGCCTATGAGTGACAGTTGCTTTCTATATTCACACAGCAGACTCCATTCTCTAAAGAGAAGTATCATGAAGGAATGAGGTTTGGAGGAATGCACAAAGGATGAGGTGGTGAAACAGACAATTGAGCAAGCAACTTGCTGTGAGCAGCCCAGAGAGCCTTGGCTACTGGGCAGTACAAAAGTAATAATATATTTTAGCAAAACACTCTTGCTTCAAGTAACTAAAGCTCCCTTATGTCAGGGGCTGAGGTACCTTCTTTGCACATTCAAAGTCACAGACCTTTTCCTTGCAAAACATTCTTTATTGTCCAAATGCTCAGAATGAATCTCTCAGTATGCACACAACAGTTTGTTGAACCCAATGTATTCACCTCCAGGAACTCTTGCTATGACATGCTTGACCCCCATCCCTTTGGAAGGGGCCTTCTGAAAACAAGCTCACCTCCTTTCTGCATGCCTGTCCTCTAATTGGATCACCCTCCTCTGCTGACAATGTGTCAAGGGGTCAAGAGCTGTACCTTCTTGCCTGTGTCTGAGAAACTCCCTTGCTCCAAATATCCTCCTGCCAACTGTACATCTTGGTTATTCCCAGAGACTGCATGCTGACCTGGGGAGTCTGGTCTTGAAGTGTCTCCATTTCTCTCTTCTCAATGTCTCAGGATGGCCCCCATTCCCAGGCCCCTTCCTGCTCCTCTCCCCCTTCTTCTGATTCTTCTGGAGACCAGCCAGTAGCCCTTGAGAAATTGTGCCCAAAGCAGCCATCTTTCTCACCCCCAGCCCCTTAGGAGACGTATTTAGATCTTTTAGAATGGGGAAAACATGCAAAAGCCAGGAAACCATTGAAAGATTAGTGCTTGGGAGAAAATAGGTGTGGCCTTCTGGGTCCCTGCAGAGGACTGGATTGAGACATCCAGCAGGCCAGATTTGGCTTTTGGGCCTGAGGTTATTCTCCTTGGTCTCTGTGCATCACACGTGTGGTCTCTGTGTGCATAGAGCTGTTTCGGGAAGATTCCAAAGCTGATTGATTAGTATTCAGGGGGAGCCCAGCCCATAGCCTTGCCTGGAAATGGTGAGTGGAGTCAGAAATTCAGAACGCTAAGAACACACCCGAGAAACTCCTTTCCAATTATGGCCCAAACTTCCACAGCATTCTTTAATAGTGTCCCTTTGAACCCATTTCAACATTTGTGCAGCATTATCACCATTTTCTGTCACTATAAATGGTTCAATGGTGTTAAAGGAACTAAAGTTTACAAATGGTCAAACCAAAGCTACCAAAGTTTTAAAAATTAAAATGCAAATTCTGGCTTCTGCAGAGCATAAAAGGCACTAATGGGTAACGTATTGAATTGGCATGTGATTTGGGAGCCCACCAAATCTATATTTGTACCAAACAGCCATCCAAAAATCTGACTCCAGTTGAGGTGACATGCCTACTAATACCAGTGTTCCTCCTCTTTGATTCCTTGCATTATTTAGGCAATGGTTAACTGGGATCCCGTCGACCAGACTGTGCTTGCTAATGAGCAGGTGGATGAAAATGGATGTTCATGGCGCTCAGGAGCAAAAGTGGAAAAGAAATATCTCAAACAATGGTTCATTAAAACATCTGCCTATGCAAAGGTGTGAGTATAAATGAGAGTGGGGCCTCCCCTCAGAAGATCTTTGCAGCTTATTATCCAGCTTGAAAGTTCTAGCATATGCAATCTTGATGCAGAATATTTACTTTTTGACATTTGTAACATAAGAGCAGGACTTAGTTCCTTTGATGACTTATAAGCTAGTACCAGCCTTGTAATCATCATTATAATGTTCCAAGACACCTTTTTGGCTGTTCTACTTTTGAAGAGCATCCTCAGCATAAACCCATTAAGCAGGGCAGGTCATACTAAATGTCATGAGCACATTCTTCCCTGCCATTTTCTTTTCTGGCAGATCAAAACAAAAAGCTTATAAAATAGAGTCCTTTGTTTCAGCTTACCGGTTTTTGCTGTGTTTTAGGACATTTTCTAGGACAACATAGTGCATAAGTCGAAGTAACACTTCCTCTGATCTGTGGGAGTAGCTTTTGCCTATGTAATGACTTGATGCCAGACTGAATGGCCCCCTCTTCCCATCCATTTCCAGAGTCTTGACCGCCCTCAGGGTGGTTCCCATTGCTTGTGAGCCAAATGTCTGGAATGTCTGATGTTATGTAATTGGTTCACCAACTTGTCTTGACACTGTCTGAGAATTCACTTGCTACCCTCTTTCCTACAGTGTTTACCCCACCCTGTGCTCAAGATGGTTGGGTGCTTTGTCACTACCTGACTTACTCGTTAACTTTGACTTTGAAGAATCACCCACTAATTTCTCCTGTCCATCCAGCACCTTATCTCAGGTTCCAAATCAGAACAGGCTGGAAGTGCTGTATTGTGAGAAAGCTGGGCCCCATCGCCACATAAACATAACTTTTAGCATAAGCACCTGTTTTTATAACTACATTAAATCCACACCCAAACATATTTTTGCCTGTGGAATACTGCATCTGTGAATGCTTTAAGGAACTATTTTTCTTTGGCAATATTTGCACTTGTTTGTTCATTTTCCCTGTGTGGCCAATAGGGAAGATTAATTGACTTCTAAAATTGCAGACTTAATGTTTTAAAATCTTTGTGGAATAAACACTCCTGAGCAAATATCATAAGCCCTGTCAGTTAGCATTTGACAAAGTATACTTGTTTCCTAGAGCATTTAGAATACTTTCTGCAGTGATTCATCTATCATGCTCTAGGGCCGATTTAGTTAACATGACAGACACTGGCTGCATGTGTGTGTTGTCCCTCTAAAAGTTTTTGCTCTTTTCCTCTAGGACAGTGAGTTTAATGGCTAAGAAACTGGGCTACAAATAGGGGTTATTTATATATTTATCACCTTTTTATACTGTCCAATAGCTGAAGTTCTCTGGCTGGTTCACAGATGTCCTTGGTTTGAATCTTACCTCTGCCATAAACTCATTAAATAGTTATAAGCAAGTCGCTCAGTCTCAGTTCTCCTCTCCATTTGAAATATATAATTAATCAAAGGTTTGTTGTGGCCTTCAGGTGTTTTGCACTTCAGCTCCCATCATTCATGATCATTGGCCGTGCTGGTCAGAGCTACTATGCTCTGCAGTCCACTACATGCTGGAGTCCACTACATCTGAAAGTCATCAGGATGGAGGAAAGTTGCACTGCACAAATGTTGACTATATAAATATTGGTTATATGAGGTTTCATGGAACTGGATGGAAGCTGTTAATGAGTTGCTCATACCCTTGGAGCTTTCATTGCCTTGGCAATTTTCAGGACATTCCGCTTAGCACTTGCACATACATATCATCTCTTTCTCAAGCATCTTCTGTCACTGAGATTTTTCTCAGTGTAGTTTTCCCTAAAGGCTCCGAAGATATGCCCTAGTAACCCTCCGTGATTTCTGTTGTATTCTAGGTACTTGATTGGATCTCAGTTTGTTCATAGGCAGAGAAGAGCACTGAAATAATGGTTTTTAAGTTATTCAGGACTGAAAGTTGCGTTCATTTTGGTAGTTTCCTCTAAGTATGACTAACCCTAACCCACTGTTGTACTTGGCACTGCTAGCTTTTCAATATATTATAAGTTGTGTGTGTGTGTGTGGGGGGGTGTTCTCTGACACTTAATAATGCACAAATATGTCAGGCATGTATGCATGGCAAATCATAATTGATTTTTAGGTCTAGAAGGAGGGTGCTATAGAAAGATATATAAGATTTTTTTAGATACCCCTTCCTGACGCTGTAGATACTGTAATGGCAGGATCCAGTCCTTCCTCCTTCCCCCTGTAATCACTGCTGAAAGAACCACCTGCTTTCCAAGGTCAGAAGAGTAACCTCAGATAACATCATAGAAGCTAAAAGTGAGTGTTCTGGTATGCAGGAAGGAGGACAGAGACTAGGTCTGCAAAAATGGTTTCCATCTCTGTCTCTACTCCCACCCCCAGCAGCATGATTCCTCCAGGCACACTCAGCAACTTTCTGGGAGAAAAGGCTAAAAAAAGTTTTTTTTGGTTTTTTTTTTTTTAAAGGACACTGAGCCTCACTGGGCGTATTTACTCCAGATTAGCAATTGACAGTAAGTGTATTGGTTGAAGAATAAAGTGAAGATTTCACACTTTTTCAGAAGTATGCTGTGTCTGCTATTTTAATGGGAGGAGATCAATAACTAGCACATTGTTCTCATCATGTCACAAGACATCCATAGTGTTTGGGAACCATCCATAAAGTGTCACACACTTCAGAAATCTTATTTTGACGTCTCCCTCCGTACATGTCATGCTTTCCCCCATCTTAACCAACAATAAACCTCGCCTTTATCACAGCTTTACTGCCAACTCACTCTCAGTGTGTCATTTATGGACAATCCTTTATAGCTTCTACTGGACTATGACTAATGAGCAGAAATGGCCATAGAGACTACAAGGGTGAAGACCCCTAGCATGATTCGCATATAAAGTACATCTTTTATAATGTTGTGCACATCCATTATGCTTCATGCTTATCAGATCATTCTCTGGTTTTTGAAAACTCATTCTAGCAATGACTGCTGGAGATTTCTTTCTTTCTTTCTGAAGAATTTGGCTGCAATCCTATACACCTTTACCTAACTTCCATTTAATGCAATAAGACTTACTTCTAAGTAGACATGCTTAGATTATTTTTAGGATGTATTTTTCTAATTTAAAAAATAATTAACAAGGGATACTAATAGTGGAATTAGTTAGTTTCCATAGTTACTTGGTAATCTATACAGAGACCTTGAAAAGGCTCACATGTGCTGTTGGTAGCTTCCTTAACTTATTTTTATTTGGGAAAAAGTGCTATTTTGTACTACAGTCTGAGAGGGGATTTTGATGCTGTTGCAAACTCTGCTAGATTTCTAAGAAACAGCCTTAGCCTCTTCTGCAGACACACACACACACGAACCTTAATCTAAGAGTAAGACATGCTTCATTGCTGGTTGCTACTACTGTTACACTTAACAGGTTGCTGACCTGGAACATGGATCGAAAATTTGTGGCTTTTCTGAATTTTGCCCTACAACTTCCATTACTGTTTGCTGTTAGCTATGCTGGCCAGGGCTGATGGAAATTGGAGGCCTAACAGTCTGTAGGGCCACAAGTTGCCCACTTCTAAACTAGATGGGCTAAACAGCTCTGCAAGTCTCCCCCCCCCCCAGGTCATTAATTCAGCAAACAGCTAAGACTTTATAGAACAGAGTAGGCAGAAAGTAAATCTCAGGTGTTTCAGATTGCAGTTTCCAGCATTCCTGGCTATTGGCCATGCTGGTAGCAGCTTCTGGAAGTCCAAATAGCCTTCTGCCCACCTCCAAATTATACAAGCCAGTAATTCCTGACAATTTGTTGCAAGAAACAAATTTAAGAATGAATTCATTAGAAGTTACTGTAGCATTTGTTGGCAGGATAAAGAAAAAAATTAAACATGCATACTAGCTTGATTCTTCACACTGAAACCAAATAATGTTTCTATATGCTGCAGGACTCTTTAAACTGATATTTAGGAAACTTAAAAATCATTGTTTGAAAAATAATATCATTAACTTGTCTACTGTCCTTCATCTGAATTGTTGTTGCCTGATATTAGTGAACTTGATAAAGCAGGAATGGCGACTTGTGGGCCTCCAGATGTATTGGCCGACAACTCCCATCATCCCTTACCAGCATAGCCAATAGGAGGGAATCATAAGTCAGAACATCTGGAGAACCACAAGTTACCCTTCTGGATAAATAGTGGTTTGTTTGCTATTTCTGTATTTAAATATAAATATGAGATTTTCCATTTACAAAGATAGCATAACACATTATAGTTTTCTGATAATGATGCTCTTCAGTATTTTCAATAATTTAAAGGAGGGGATAATATTTTCAAGAAGAATCAGAGCACGTAGTCAAGCAAAGTCTTTCTGATTCGCATTGCACTTCTCAGTGTACAAAGTGCTTTGCCACCTTTATTTGTATTGTTATAACCCTATAAGGTAGGACAGCTGACTTCCTAAGGTTCTTCATGAGTTCCACGACCCAGAGGTCTACCAAGTTTGGTTGCCTCTGGTAACTACATACTGTTTGTGACTCCAGCAAACCTTCCCATGAGCCCTCTGGCATATACAGAGGGCTTAGGATGGGATGTAAATTTGATGCTGAACTTTGGGAACACTTAGGAACCATGAAGGCTAGCTGCTTCCAAAGCAAGGGCAGATTTGCTTCAGCCTTCAGAGAAAGGCAAGAGGGATCATTCCTGAGGTTGCACTAAACTTTGGAGGTATTCAGAAGTGGTGAGATCAGAGACAAGACCATATCCAGGGTTCTCTATGCATGCTAGATGGCTTTGGAGGATTGATCTCTTCCTCCCTGCTTGAAGTGAGGACAATGCACACCTCACCTGAATTCTCTTCCCTGATTCAAGGGTGTATGGTGAGCAGTCACCAAAGTCAAACATGTGAATGCCATTGGCAACTGCATAGGTGTACACTGTTCACATCTGGAGGAAGTATTGGAACTTGCATCTTCCATAACCAAACATAACGCTGTCTGTTGTGACTCATTCATCTCTCATGGATTTTTCTCCAAGCATATTAGCATTAAGATAAAAAGACCTATTGACAAAAGGCAACATTTTAGTGCTCTAAAGCATTTGCTTGAGAGAACTAGGTAGTTATCATGCCAATGTTGCTTCCTGTATATGTTCAACATGGGAAATAAAAAGCTTTTTTTAACCTTAAACTTGTAAGTAATTCTACATTTTCTAAAACTGATATAAGAACCCAGACCACATACAATATACTAAATTGTTGTAATAAGCGAAAAAGCTTTCTAAAGGATTGCTTTAGGAGTTTATCTTTCTTTAACAGACTAAAGTATCTTACCCAAATGACTTTTTTTTTGAGAAGTAATAAAAGTAGAGTCAAGATGAGAAGAAGGGGTTTTTTTGTCCTAACTTTCCTTAGCTGTGTCTTTAATATGTATGATTTTTTAATGAGTGCTTCTGTTCTGCTTTTACAAAGAACAGAACTTCAGCTTAGCACACCTTAAAAATTAACTATTATCTTTTTCTAAAATTCCCAGCAATAATTTGGGAGTAATATATTTACTTTATATTCTTGTTAGCACTGTTGAGCCACATTTTCTTAAATTTTCTAAACAGGATCCATTTGTATTCTTTTCAGCAGATTTGTTGTTTTGGCTAGAGCTCAATGGCTTTCAGTTCTATTCAAAATATGTTATGCCATTTTTACTCATTTGTGTCACAAGCAGAACATTTGAACAGTACTATGCATAAGTACACATCCTTCTTTCAGACTTGGAACTACATTTTGTTTTTCCTGTTTTCAGATGGGAAAATGGTAGTACCACGTTAGTTTAACAACAGGAGGCTCAGATGTTAGTGAAAAGTTAAATGAAAAGTCCCAGCATATCAGTGAGCATGGTTAATAATATGAATGACTCAGACTGATTCAAGCTTAATATTGCAATGCATCTTAATATTTCCTATGTGTTTTTATGAAAACGCTAGTGTATGAGAGAGGTGTAGAAGACTAATAACTGTTTTGGATAAATATTTGTATGGTGCCCATTATGCAATTTGGTACATGAGTCCTGCAAACTAGGGCACATAGATAGCTGTGGCAAGTATTTGTCACAATATTTTAGGCATACCAAAGAGTTTGAGCATCCTGCTGGGATTCTTGTCTTTAGGTGACACAGGCCACATCACAAACTGTTTTTTAAGCTAGCCTTACTTTCTGAAATAGTTAACTGTGTAGCTTTATGGTGAAGGGGGCTACTCCTCAACAGATACAAAAGTTTGGATCCAGATTTATTCTGGATCAGTCATCCTTGTGGAAGTGGGTTTCCCTGCCCTGTCCTTCCCACAGCCCATCCACCTTCCGGAAAATGCTACACAAAGTATCAGGAGACCCAGCTGAATGGGGTGGGCAAACTGGTATGTTTGTGTGGGGAAAAAAGGATTCCCAAAAATCAGGCAGATGCTGCCTTCATTCATGGCAAACGGATTCTGGATCCAGTCAAAAGCATGGAAAAACCCTTATATGCACAGAACTAACATAGTTCTTTGAATTCTGGCAAAGATTCAACCTGTGTGGAACTGGCGGCCAAATACTTAAAATGAAATGTTCCTGTTGGCCAATTTGTGTAAGGGTCCAAACCTGTTCATATTTATTTGAGAGTTCAGTGGGACCTTCTAATGGGAAAAAAAGAACTTGCATAGGATTAAGCTGCAAATCTGTTAAAATGCAGGTATTCCTGGATAAGTTGCCTCCCTGATATCATAATGTCATTTTGTATGCCAAAATTCATTGGTCTCCCTTTCTTTTCAGGACTGCTTCTTACTGAATTGGGGTTCAGCATTTTATGGTGGATCATGTAGTGCAGGTTCTTGTTGTTCAGACTGCAGGCTGTATTAAAAAGGTGTTAGGAAGGAATTTCCTTGGCAGTTGGGCAGCTCGAGTGTGCTACCTTCTCATAAAGATAGTTATGATTTTTGGTATGGTCATTTTACTGCTACTCACATTCTATGATCCACTGTGTACTCCAGTGCACAGAAGAATTACTGTATTTGCTATTGGGCTTTAAAGCTGCTTATATAATGTCACGAGTCTGTGTCTAATAAAATCCTTATTTTCAGACCATGATGATGCCAGGCTTTTCCTAGTTTAACATTCCCTTTTCATCTCAGTGTTTACAGAAAGGGGATCATTGATATTTTAAGTTTCTGATCTAACTCTTTATTCTCCACTGAACTTCCACTATTTAAATTGTTTATATAGGCCCTGCTGCTTCATAAATCTGGAACGAAATTTGAGATGTTCCCTCCTGGACACTCACCCTTTGTAATATCTCAGATCTGTTTTCAATCTAGGTCATCACTTTGCTAGGTATACCCAACTCTATAATTCTCTCATCTCTCTGTCTCTTAGCAACTGGTGCTGTTGACTGCCATTTCAAAATGTTCTCTTGTATTGCTAGACTCTTTTCTCCATAATGGATGCTCTTCTCCATAAAGCAATTTTCTTTTGTCCTATTGTTCTCCTGCTGCCACTTTTTATATATTCTGAAAGTATTTTAAACTGATGCTTGACAATTTTTACTTCTCTTTTGTTAATGTGAATATGGGAGAATGACTTGGATCAGTTATTATTTTTTTTTAATTCAAAATTTTAACTGTTTCTGTAGATGAAGATTTGCAGGTTTGTGCTTTGTGCTTCCCTTACAGATTGCTGCTGTTTCTTTTACGTACTTCTTACTTGAATATACAAGGCTTCTGCTTTCACTGATTACCACAAATCTAGCCTCACGACTCTTGTTCTTGCCTTGTTCTGGAGTACTCGTTGTGGATCCTTTCTCATTATGTCAGGAGGGGTCACATGATGTGCTAAACTCGCTTTTCTGACTGACGTCCTGATGAGTATCTAAACAAATTTCCTTTCTTTCCAGGGCCAAATAATGCTTCCTTCCTTGAGGGTGGAGTTCAGCAGGTTTACTTCAGTGTCTAATTCAACACCGTTTTAGGTATACCAAGAGGAAGAAGTTGCAATTCAGCCTAATTCATATCTTTTGTTGCTTCTTTGCAACCTGGTCCAAATGTAAGGCTTTTGATGTTATGAACCAGGGTGCAGAACTTCTGGCCTGTGGTCCTGATCAGGCCCAACAGGGCTTTCCAGGTGGCCATGTCCTTTCCCTCAACCATGGTTCTTTTGTTATTTCCTGGCTTTTGTGTAGCATCTTCTCTATTCTGCAAGATTCTTCCTCTATAACTTATTGACAGTCAGAGCTTTAACTACAGTACACTGCCATTTTGATTCCATGCTTTTTGCCTTGACCACCTCTACATTGTCACACCTTCCCCAGCCAACCCTTTTCGAAATGTACTTTGGCCTTGAGACAGACAAACCATGGTTTATTATTGGCCTGCAAACAAGTCATGTTAGCTCACACTTATTTCTGTTCCTTTTCCCATTCTCATGTACCTATCTTTGGCAAAGCTATTTTGGTTTTTAAGTCAGTTTCCTGTGATATCTGAATCTGGAGAATTATGGTTTACGGGGTGACTTTAAATTTGGATCCTGGTTTGTCTTTATATCACAGTTTATAGTTCAGATATCATGAAAAGCTGTGATTGAAGAAACCAGGAGCACTTCACCAAAGTTTGGATGCATGAGAGGAGGAGGGAGGGGGCAAAGGAGTGGACACACAGATTGTTTCCAGTCCAATAGACCATGATTTATCAGACCAGACTAATCTGAACTTGGCCTATGTGGAATGCTAAATTTTCCCTTTTATGTTGGAAAGCCTGGAAATTGTGCTTTAGCGGAATAAACAAGTAAAATGGGAGGGGAGTCTCTGACAAAGGATGTCCCTTTTTTCTCCCCTAGATTTCTTGAGCCACATCAGCATGAAAAATCAAGTGCCTGTTAGCTCTTTGGAATTCAATACAAAAGTTAGCATGCCAAGAGACTTTTGCTGGGAGCTCTGTGGTGTCTGCTATTGATTGCTTCTTCTGTCTCACCTAGTTAGCTGCTTTTAGTGTGATA
The DNA here is from genome assembly GCF_004798865.1 of Varanus komodoensis. Taxonomy (NCBI): domain Eukaryota; kingdom Metazoa; phylum Chordata; class Lepidosauria; order Squamata; family Varanidae; genus Varanus; species Varanus komodoensis. The sequence goes on along the minus strand of NW_025335269.1, from coordinate 21,059,550 downwards.
GCCAATGTCACTTGGAAGCACAGTTTGCCCCAAGGCCATCTCTTCTCTTGCCCGTCCACCACTTACTAAAGTTATTCATGGTTCCCAGTGTTGCACACAGCAACATACACCAATATTTCCCAAGTAACCTTCCCAAATAAGCCAGGCCCATGCTGCTATGGTGCTTTTTGGTTAAAAAATACAGTTCAGTGTTGTACTACCAAGTATTTTGTGCAAAGTTATCCTGCATTCTGCAGTGACTGACAAGCTTTTGCGATGGTGTAGGTTAAAAAGTCTTTGACACAGCTTATCTGTTCTATGCCCTATAAAGAGAGACTGAGAGAACTGGGCATGTGCAGCCTTGAGAATGGAAGACTGAGGGGGGACATGATATGCCTCTATAAATACCTCAAAGGCTGTCACAAAGAGGAAGGTCCAGATCTCTTCTTGCAAATGCCAGAGTGTAGGACACGGAATAATCAATTCAAGTTGCGGCAACCCAGATTCAGGCTGGACATCAGGAAAAGCTTCCTCACTGTCAAAGCAATATGACAGTGGAACCAGCTGCCTAGAGAGGTGGTGGGCTCTTCCACACTAGAGACATTCAAAAAGAAACTGGGCAGCCATCTGAGTGGGATGGTGTAATATGGTGTCCTGCAACAGCCTTCATGGCCTCTTCCAACTCTTCTATTCTATGATTCTATGATTAGCTGGGTCCCCTTGCAATTGTGTAACAGCTGTGTCCCAACAAATATACGTACATGATGTTCTTATTTTCTTGTTTCTGCCACTGTGTCATCATGGATCTGTTTGTAATAGAGCCCTATGGAGTTTGGTGTTATACTGGTTGACCTGAATGGGGCAAGTAAGACAGGCATCTTCTGAAGTGACATCATCTAGAATTCTATATCAGGTGTTTGTACATATATGTAATGTATATTAAGGAAATGGGCAGTGACATTATTTCTACAGTCTCTGCCTGATTTGAGCTTAGCAGCACAGCTACTAGTCATCAAACTTTTGCCAAGCACACTTGTTTTACCAAGCACAGCACTATATCTGCTTGTCACAAACCAGCTTGTCTGAATGCTATTAATATTCTGAAGTAGCATTTTGATAATGTTCTTGTCCTTTTAATAAACACCGTTCCTAGCCTCAGAGTTGTCTGCTCTGATGTTCTTAAAGTCACATTTTTTTTTTCACATGAAATCTTGGTATTTGCTATGGCTCCTTCTGTCTTCACCCTCGGATGAGGAAAATTGCTGTGACATTCATTGTTCTCGTTTGTGAATACAAATAATGACTTCTTATTTTCTTTGCTCTCCTGGTACATTATGTGAGTGCTGCTTACTGTTGATTTGCCCTTAATGTGTGCTAAAATACATTTTAACCTTTAGCTGTATCCTTATTTCCCTTTTGGATTCATTTTGTTATATTCAATCTCTGCTTGTGATTTTATTAGAATTTTATTTTGGTAATTTGTGTGGGCTTCTTAGGCTCTCACAAAATAACATTGTTCAATTCTTTCCTAGCAAAATTGAATCACCTGCTCATTGTATTAGGGCAAGGTAGGGCAGGTCTCCATTGGTGGACAACTTGGTGCTACTATTAAAGAAGAGCAAATGGTCAACCATTAAACCAAAGGCCAAATAGGCTTGCAGTACCTTTATCATTAACAAAGTTGTTATGGCATAAACTTCATGGGCTTTACATCATCAGATGCATGGATTTTTAGACTGAGTCAGAGGCACTGTTTGAAATCTACTTCCTGCACCATCATGGGTCAGGTTCTGATTTGGGAGATGTTCCTTTCCCTCCTTCGCACATCAACCTCTGTTTCCCCATAAATATGCTAAAGGGGAGAGAATCAGGGTACTGTGGTAAGGGGAATGAGAGGATGGACACCTTCTATCAATGAAACACAAATCCTCTATCCAATCTTTCTCTCTCTCCCTCCCTCCGTCTCTCTCTCTCGCTCTCTCTCTGTGTCTGTAAAACTTGGGATGTCTCTAAGTGCCATAGTTCCAAGACTATGAGACCTAAACACCTAAGGAGAACCTCGGAATATCTACTTGAGATTATTTGCTTCTTTTTAAAACCTATTGATTAATTTTAGGTCATTTTAATGTGCCTCTGTTTGAAAACTGCAGTACCTTTGTTGGTGAAGATTTCCCAAAACAGAGCATAGCTTTAAATTTGAGGTAGTTTGAGGCCTCCCCCTCCCTCCAGCTGTGGGGCAGCCCTGGCTCAAGGAAAATGGAGTGGGGGGCCATAGAGGTACACAGTGGCAGAGGCACATGCCTGTGCAGTGCCCGCAGTTGTTGCTTTACCCACATGCAAATTTTCCATCTCTGGCAACTTTGAAGACTTCACTGCATCAAACCAAGGGGTGTTCCAGCCTGTCCAAAGCCAGGCCCCTTTGCTAGTGCCTTAATACTTTTCTTAGTCCTCTGGAATTCATTTCAAATATTGGTTTTAATTTTTAACCCCATAGTGGACAACATTTGAGCTTCCTTTATCAAGTACCCAAAATATCTTTTTAAATTTTTCTTCTTCCTTCACTACTGTCTCTAGTAATGCTAAGTTCAAATGGTTTGCTCCATGTTTCAAAACAGAAGTGGTTAGACTTAGTTTCCTAACTTTGGAAATCCTGTAGGGTTATATCTGGGGCTGGCTATAGATGCCAGATGGCTGCCTCCTGCCCCACTCTGGTGCCCCTTTATGCATGAAGAGCCTCTCTAGCAACTTTTTAAAAACTGGATTTTTTTAAACCTTGCTTTTCCCCTACAAAGAAATAGTTGCTCAACCCATCTTACAAATATAAAAGCAAATAAACAACATCCCTAAGAATGATCAACACACTAAAAATAGCATCAGCTGCCACCGCTGCCTCCTCCCATCAATAAAATTAAGCAATAACTTAGTCAGATGCTTATATCAAGAGAAATATCTTCATTTGCTGGCAGATAAAGAAAAACATGCTCAAAGTTCCTCAGGTAGGGAATTCCACATGTGGGGCATTAAGAAAGTCCCTTTGCATGTTGTCACCAGCTGTGCCTCTGAAGACAACAGTGCATGCAAGCAGCTGGTCTTAAAAGATGAGCAGGGTTTGTGGAAGGAAGCAGTCCTCCAAGTGTCCAGGTCCCAAGCCATTTAGTACCTTAATGGTAAGGAGTGGCACCTTGAACTGCATTTGGAAACCCACTAGCACCCTCCCTACCTCAAGCAGCTGGTGCAATAAAGGGTCACATTGTTCCATTATGTTGCCCTGTCAAAATTCTTAAGCAATATTCTCCACTAGTTGAGTTTAATTGAGAAGGACAAAGCAGGCCCAGGTATGGACAACTGTGCTTTACTTATCCTTGAATTCCTATCTTTTCCTCTGTTGCTGTTGTAGGCCATGCTTGATGGTTTGGCAGATCTCCCGAAGTGGTATGGCATAAAGGAAATGCAAGCCAATTGGCTCGGGGACTGCACAGGATGCTATTTTGAGTTTATGTTAAAGGTGAGTCCTTCCTTAGCAATCACTAATGCAGAGCACATCACAATGTGCTACAGGTAGCTTAGAAGTTGTTATAGTATAACCAGAGATGTTAAAAATTTCACATGGTGTATGGGTGTAACAGAGTATGCAGTGAATGGAGTACTTTGAGTACATGGGACTAGTGCAGATGTAATGTTACCCAATGTGCTAATCATGGTGCAAAGATCAGGAGTGCCAGTGGGAATTCATTCCTCCCTTTCATTCTTGAGAATGAACCGTTATGCAGTGTTGCATCAGCATGTTTACTAGGCTTGGTTAATTACAAACTGGTGTTGATAAGCATAACTTAGAAGGTTTATAAACCACAGGTTGACCTAACCATGGTAATTGAGAACATTGGTGGAAGTGTAACATTGCATCATAGTCAAGTCGGAAGACAAGAGAAGGAGACTTGTTTGTGAGTGAATTCAGGAAAGTGCTTGTGAGACAATATGACAGGGGCACATTTGTATAAGATACTTAGTATTTTTGTAAGGTTTTGTCATTAATTTATAGCATATAACAGCAATGGGTAACCTGTGTCTCCTCCACATGTTTGGAGTTACATACTTCATCTTTGGCTATGCTAGTTAGGACTGATGGAAGTTGTAGGCCAAAACATCTGGAGGGCCACAAGAATATTCTTATAGTCATGTCACAATAAAATTATTAATCTTTAAGGTACTAAATGCACTTTTATTTATTTATTAAAAAATAAAAAATATGAATAAATAAATAAATAAATAAATGCACTTTTATATTGAGCTGGTCCATATTTTTTTCTGATATATTTGTCTGCCACCTACTTCTTGTGACAGCTTAATTGAATATACTTTGGAAATCACTAGACTGAAAGAGTTCGTTGCTTTAATGAAACACTACAGAATGAACCTGGACTTACTTCTGAGTAAGCCTGCATAGGATGGTGCTGAAATTATTTGCCTGGGTTGGGTATAATGCTAAGCTGTAGTTTTTTTTTAAACCCTGTTTCTGAACAAGGGAGGATAAGGCACATTCAAACACATGGCTGTTCAGTTTGTTGCGGGTCCCCCCCCCCCCCGCCCCCACACCTCTTCTGTGAATGCGCAACTGCTACACCAAAGCCCTCTGTATTGCCCATGCATTGATAAGACATCACCATATCACCAGTGGTTGGGTGCAGAAACGGGGTGGGACCTCCCCTTGGCACACCCCTGCATTAAAAAAATAACAACAGCAACCCATTCCAGGTGCTTCCCCAGGCATAGCTAGCTCTCCTTGTTAACTCTTTCCTTCTGAGATAAAGTCCTTTCCCTGTGACCATTCTTTCAATAGCAACCCACAAGGCTTTTTAAGTACTAAATTTGCCATGGTGAGCAAACAGAGTGACAGATGTTCGATTAGGACCTGGAGTCTAGTCTTAGAATATAAGAGGAGATGAGTAGTTTGTTGCAGAAACAGTCTAGGTCGGTGTTGACAGCTTTCAAGTGGCACGGGATTTGCTTTTGTTGCACTGTTTGTACAGCTTGCTAAGAGCAGAGGTGCTTTTAATATATACCCTTCCTTAGGTATGGGTAAAAATGTTTAGGGTCTCTTTAAAAGAAAAATCCCCTCACAAGGCTGCTGCAGAGCTAAGTAGCTGAGCTTGGCGGGGGGGGGGGGGCAAGAAAAGAAGCTTGTTGCTAGGCAGAGGCAGGAAGGAAGTAAAGATCTTTGAAAGAGAGAGTTTAAGAGAGAAACCATTTAAACTGCATAAGGGGTTTCATTTTAAACCACTCATGTCACTATAGCTAGACAGACAGTGGAGATAGTACAGTGCCACGAACTAGGAGTAAACAAGAATACTAAGTTTCACTATAACAATACATTATCCTTAGATGCTGAGATTCATAAATCCCTATCAAAATATTGTTTATGATCCTGGTTTTTTAAAAATCTTAAACTATGTTTAGAAAGCCTGGTCAGGTCCAGGTGTACAAACAAGCCTGAATTAGGTGCATGACGTCCTTGCGCAGGCTCCAAAAGGCATTGACTGCTTGGCACCATTTTGACAGCATTTGGGGTGGGGACTCCTGCCCACAGGTTGTCGATTTGTTGCTGTGTTCATTGCTTTTTGCTTGTTAAGTATTATTTTTTCTAAGTATATTTTTAAACCTGCAAACTGCTCAGAGGGCCCAAATGGGAGTATAAAAGTATAATAATAATAAGTGTAAACAAACCATGATTTAGATTTATGTGGGCATTGTATGCTGAGGATATGGCACAGCAGAAAGGATCTTTTTGAATGCAGTCTCTGTGTTTGCAGCTTTCACCAGGGGACAGAGTCTGGCTATAAGTGGAATTGTTGTGTTGGTGAAAAATCACAGTAACTGTTATCCTGTTTTTGGTCAGCTCAATAACAAACCCACAGGAGAGAAGATAATGGCTTATGCATATGCACCTGAAGCCATATATGGTGCATCCCACATATGTATCTCATCCAGCCACAGACTATTACATGGAAATAGCTCTCTAAAGGAAGTTTTCCAGAAGGAGTTCATCCCAGGCAAAGGTATTTTTTTCTAGTAACTGTTTTAGTAGTGCTTGATTTACTAAGGCAGTTGTTTCAGTAGCCTATCAATGTCAGCTCTGAGCAAACTGAACCAATTCATATGTAGTTTTTTCCAGCATAGGGGAATACTTGTAAAAGATCTGTCGAATCTGAATTATAATGCATATGTAGGTTGGTGGCCTGAAGTGGCCTGAAGTTGAGGCAAAAAACCTGCACATCACAGCTGGTGGAGACAGAGAGGGAGATGGACAGATAGGCAGAGTATAGCACTGGCTGATCTTATCTGTGAAGGGAGGTAGCATGGAAAAGCCAGACATGAACATGAGTCTTTAAAGGAGCAGGTGACGCCCCATTAACTCTTTTTGTTAGCTGAACACAACTGAATGGCCTTCTGGTCAAAACAGGAAAGAATCTGTGGCATCTTAAATTTGGCTTTTCCTCTTCCTGTTTTGGCTTTTCCTCTTCCAACAACCCAGACTTCAGGTTTGAATGTCATAGAGAACAACCCAGGGATGAAGTGTTCTTGTATTCAAAATGTTGGCAGTGGTTGAGTAGTTGGGACCAACACATCCTTCTTGCTCCTAAACAACTCATGATTAACAAACCATTGGGTGGTTTATCATGGAAACCAAATCATAGAGGAATACTTTGCAGGATCAAACAGTATCAGGATCAAACAGAATATTCATGTACAAATTGCCGACATGAATATTCAAGCTGAAACCATAGCTTGTCATGTCATCCAAACCTAAGAAGAGTTGAACAATCCTCTCAGAACCCAGAATTAAGCTATGGTTTATGTGAGAGATCCTTAACACTTTGATAACCCGTGCTCCCCAGGTTTGGATAACACGACAAACTGTGACTTGAATGTTCAGGTTGGCGCTTACTCCTGAACTTTATGGCTCATTTAGAGCTGTGGTGATGGTGCAAATCTAGGGTGTGGTTTTGTGTGTTTGTATATAATATAGGAAGGAATCTTACTTGTGACTAATTTCTGTTCATGCCTATGTTTGTGGTGGAAGGGATTACACTTGGTTTCCCTGCACTTGTTTTATCTTAAGCAATAATCCCCAAGCAAGGTACATAAAATACAATATGGTATAAATAATACCTAGTGGACAGAAAGCTTACTCAAGCAAAGGAAAATAGTAACAGATACATAACAATTTACATGATGCAGCAAGAGCAAAAAGAGGAAACTATAATCAAAAGTTTGGGCAAGCTAACATGTGTTTGGCTGGGACCAGTGCCGGGGCGGGGGGGGGGGCAGTCCACAATTTGGCTGCTTATTTGGGCAACTTAATACACATCATATTTCCCCCCTTAGCACCACACATTGCATTACAAACTATTTAGATTCAAAATGAGTGGTATTATCTTAAGCAAAGTCTGATCTTAAGGGCTGCTTGAAACAAAAGGAAGGTGACCATTCTTGGCAGCATGTTTCAGTCATTATCTTTTGGTTTGGTTTGGTTTTTTGGTAGACTGTCTTACTTCAGTGACAGCCATGAATTTGCTCACCGGTCAGGAGGTTCCAGTTGTCATATCAGCAAACTCTGAATTTGAAGGCTACCTTGATACTAAAATAGGTAAGAAAAAAGGACAAACATGATGTGTGTGTGTGTGTGTGTGTGTATGGGGGGTATTGAAATAATAGGGCCTAGAGCTCAAACCTATACATGCAAGAAAGGAAAAGATCCTACTACACCCAGTGTGCCCCAGTCAAAACTTGTGCCTGATTTTTCTGAAAGATGAGCTAAAGGTCTGCTTATACTTAGCTTAGTTACTTCTAGCATTGCCAGATCTGAAGCAGGGAAAACAGTCATATACCTTTTTATGCAGCAGGAAATGAGATATCCATGGCTGCTTCTGTCCCTTGCCTCCATTGCCCTGTCAATATTCTTTGTCCACTTGTTCTAATTGGTCAGGACTGCAGTTATAGCAAGCAAAAGGTTGGCAGAATAGACAACAGGCCCAGGGAAAACTTCAGCTGCCTCACTGGGAGATTTAAAGACATATAACACTTCTGCAGGGACTGCAGGTGGCGCAGTGGTTTAAACCGCTGTGCTGCTGGGCTGGTTGATTGAAAGGTCACCGGTTCAAATCTGCACACCGGGGTGAGTTCCCGTTGCTCCGTCCCAGCTCCTGCCAGCCTTGCAGTGAAAGCATGCAAATGCAAGTTGATAAAAAGGTACCACTTCGGTGGGCAGGTAACAGTGTTTCGTGCACTTCAGTGTTTAGTCATGCCAGCCACATGACCACGGAGACTGTCTGTGGACAAACGCTGGCTCCCTTAGCTAGGAAACGGAGATGAGCACCGCCCCCTAGAGTCAGGCATGACTGGACTTAATGTCAAGGGGAAACCTTTACCTTTACCACTTCTGCTCCAAACTAGCACTCCTAGGTAGTGCAGAAGCATTAATCCAGTTTGTCTACACATCAGTTCAAAAGGGGTTATTTACTCATAGGGGGCATCCTGTTTGCCAGGCATCCATGTCTGCCATTTTTACATGACATTCATGGGCATCCAGCTTGCCGTGGGTTGTTGTGTCATGCAAATCTAAGTGGCGGGGTGGTTTTAGTGTTTGACAACACTCGCTTGTTTTAGAAGTATTTGATGGTTGCCTAACCCTCAAACAATCGGTTGCACCTAGGTTTGCATGACATATTGACCCATGGCAAGCTAGGTGCCTGTGGAAGCCATGCAAAGATGGCACCTGCCGGTGCCCAGCAAAAAAGCAGCAGCTTCCACAGGTAAATTAAGCTACAGTAGGCTCTTATGTGGTATGAACTGCAACATTTTGTAGTATTTAGAACTGTGTATGCAGTCTTAGTTTAGTATTATAGTTTGTGTACACTGTAAAAGACCTGACCAGTATGTATCAGTTCTCATGTTCATAAGCTTTAATGCTGATTTATTGTCAAAGGAAGCAAAACATTAAAATTCTAGTTAAAAGGGCAGAAACCCCAATTTGTTAAAAAGCAAATATATTCACCATTTCTTAACTTTTTCCAGTTGAGTACTTTAAAAAAGCAAACACAAAAACAAAACCTTTTTATTTGAAGTATCAAAGTTAAAATGTGTGTTAAATGGAATGCAATAAAATTAAATAAGTCATATTTGTACATTCTGGTAGCAAATTCAGTTCCTCAAGTGTTGTTCCTTATGTCTCCAAAACACCACCAGCCACACAATAGAAAGGAGATATCAGCAGGCTCGAAAGAACCACAGGGACAAAGGACTTGAATGGCGTGTCCCAAAAAAGAAACAGCTGGCTGGAATTGTGAGCAGTAGCGCTTTGCCCTGCAATGTTTTGTTGAGGGTTCCCTGCTTCAGTGGGTAGAGGGTTGCCTAACCTTGTAGCATATGTCACTGTTTTGAACAGCTGACACCACTGCCCCCCAGTGTGCCATGCAGCACACAGAACTGTTACTTCAAAAACACACATCCAAGCCCCCAGCTATTGGGCTCCCAGAAGTCACATCATCATAGATCTTGGCATCTAGTCTTTGCTGTTAGAGAAAATCCTGAAGATTTTCTCTTGAAGATGAATAAGAAAACCAGGGTGCGAAATGAGGGGCATGTTGCATGCTTCTTGCATTTCAGAATATAAAGCCCAAAACAACAAATATAGATCCATATATCCATATCTATTGAAATGAATCTACAAAGGTTAAGCAGAATGTAGATAGTTTAGTGATGGTGGAGGCAGTTTGATGTTGAAGACCAATTTTGTGGGAGCTAAAATGAAGCAGCGCATTACTCGGTTTTTAAATACAACTGTTAGCAGCCCCTGCCAGTATATCCAGTTGACAGAGATTGTTTAGAGTTGTAGTCCAAAACCTCTGGAAGGCAGTGGGTTGCCTACCCTGGGAGAGAGAAACTTTGGTTAGAGAAGCTGGCAGTACACGCAAGGCATGTATTGTTAACCTTGCTGGTTAAACTGCTGGAGTGAAGTTGCATTTTAAAATTTAAAAAGTGAAATAACTTTCACAATCCATGTAAGAAACATCTTTCTTTATTTTTCCTCCCCAGGAATCCCTTGCGTGAGACCAGAGGATGCTGAAGTTGCTAGGCATTTGGGTCTGACTTTTCAAGAAGTAATCGAAACACTGCCCGACAGCTCAGAGAGACTGATCAACTCTGGAGAGGTTGGCCTATGACTCTCTGTTTCATCACCTCCACTCCTCCATATTGCCTAGAAACAATGGGCAATGTTAAAAATGCATGCGCAAACAGAAATGTCAGACGAAATATAAAAGTCTCCACAGAGCATAATACAACAGGATGACATTAATTGAAAATGCTGGCCTATGCATGTTCAGACAGAGAAAAGTCCTACAATTCCCATGCAGGCTCATACATTTCCTGGGGAGGGAAAATTTTTAAAAGCATGCATTAAATAAGTTGGGAAAAGAGGACTACACTGCTTGTTATTTAAAATGGAAGTGCATCCAAACCAGTTAACTGGGAGTGCTTACAGTCATTCCTTGTGTATTCTTTGAATGTCTTTAAATGCTTGGAGTTGTAGGACTCTTCCTGTCTAAACCCTGAAAGGTGCATATATGTGCAGTGCTTGAACTGGTTCAGTTTAACTGCCCTTCCAAACCATGTAGTGCAGAAACATGGAAGTTCTGGGACTGCCAGAACTTCTTCTTTGTCTGGCTGTCACTGAGAATCAGGCCAGTGTTGGCAGCCTGTACTAGAAGCTTTCACTCGTCGAATAAGATAAGAGAGCTCAAAGTGAATGTGCTGCCTCCCGTTTTGAAGGATTTAATAACATTAATTTTTAAATAACGTGTCTTTTAGAAATTCTGGAGACCAAACATGGGGCATTGGCTCCAGATACACACTTGCAGAAGCTTTGCAGTTGTCGCACATTTCCACCACATGTTGCAAAAGCTGTACTGCAGCAGGCGCCTCTTTGGCTGCATGTGCTATCTCAGGAAAGCACCATAGCAGGCACTGCATTCAACCCCAATAGCCCTGTGCTCTCCCTGCAACAAATGCTGTAGCAGGAAGGAGACTCCCCAAAATGCCTGCCCCCTCTGGCTTGCTCTCCTTCTCTAGGCGCACCTCACCTGCAGTGTCTGGCTGTGAGAAAGGACCAGCCCCACAGAACCAAGCATTTGGGTCTGGCCAGTCCTCTAGGTCACTGCCCTCAATATGTCCTGCCCTGCCCTGCCCTGCTCTGCCCTGCCTGGGCTTGTGGAACTCAGATTATTGGATCGGGGTGCCTGTGCTAATGGCATGGCATTGTGCAAGTGAAAAGTACGCTGCTCTCATTGGATGCCTTCTACTCATACAGGACAGGTTCCGGATCCAATCTAGAAGTTGTCTGAATTCTCCATTGTTACACCGTCTTTCCCAAGGTGTGCATAAGCAAGTAGAGCATGCTGACCCATCAAGAATTTTGGCTGGTGCAACAGCTTAGGGCTATATGAGAAACAGAAGAAATGAATAACACTAGGAAACTCCTGTCACTATTCCAATAGCAGATACAGATTGCCCTGATAAAACTCAGCAATGTGGACTGCTCTTTCTGGCCTGATCCTTTTTGCTTTGTGGATTTTCTAGGCTTAAGCAGAGGAATCAGTACAGCTCAGAACCTCTGTGTGTTTGCATCATGTGGTTTGGAAATAAAACATGCTGATCTCACTACAAAGAAACCTGTGCATGCATGTGATAATACCTATGAGTGTGTGTTGCCATTTTCCACTAACCCAGTGTAGTCCCACATTGAATTCCATTTCAGAAGTCTTTCTGAGGTCAGAAGTTTATGATAAATGTGTAAAATATTGTATGCAGCCATTTATTTCCTGGCCTCAGAAAATTAATTTTAAAATATTAATGCTGCACTGTACTATTTTTATACTCATCCAGTTATATAGTCATCAGAAAGAAGTTACAATCCTAGAAGAATGTCTAGATCCTTCTAGACCAACCCATCAAATTGTATTATTTTTGTCTTAGAGGAGGCCCTTTAACTCCCTTGACTCTAAAGGAGACTGCTGTAAATCAGCAGGGTTGAAGAGAGAATGGAGAATCATTAGGGACTTCAGATAGAATTGCTCTTATTATTTTAAGCATTCTTTTATTATGTAGGAGCATTTTTATCTGCACTTCAGCTGACAAGGCTCGCCAGCTGGACAATAAGAGCAACACTATGTCATTAAAGCAGAAGATTATACAGGTGGCTGAAGTGGCTGCTTGTTTCTTCTTCCTGTTCTTCTCGCAGGGCATTTTCCAGCGGCCTACCTGAGGGGAGGAGGGACCCAGTCCCAGCTTGGCAAAGCAAAAGCAGGTGGGGAAGACAGTGGCCATAGTTTCCCTCTTTGGCTTCTTCTGTCTCCTGCTCCAGGGCAGTTGGTTCTAATTCTGTTCTCTCGACTAAGGGTGGAGGGGTATTGCCATACATAGAAACATGATTGTGATTGCCATAGCAATATGAAGAGTTCAGAAAATCAGTGACTGTCTCTTTTATCAGTTCACAGGTATGAGTAGACAAAAAGCACTCGGCACCATCACTCAGCAAGCAAGAAATAAAGGGTTAGGAGGACACCTTACGAGCAGTAAATTAAAAGATTGGCTGATCTCACGACAGCGTTATTGGGGGACACCTATTCCAATAATTCACTGCCAGAACTGTGGTCCTTTGCCTGTACCTTATGAGGAATTACCTGTGCAGTTGCCCAATATAACATCCTTTACAGGAAAGGGCGGCTCGCCTTTGGCCTCACTGTCACACTGGATAAATTGCTTGTGTCCAAGGTGAGTATTCTACGCACATTTTCTAATATTAAGCAATATCATGTTTGTCTTTCTAGCAGGTTGAAATAGTTTCTCTGCCTCTCAGTTTTACTGCATTGATGTTTAACTTTTATGCTGCTTTTATTACGTTGAATGAGGCTGCTCTCTTCTTCAGTAATGGCATAATTTCAAAAAAGCAACAGCACCATGTACACAGTTGGTAAAGTAACATCTAAGAATGCACAATGTTAGATTTCTGTCATCTTTTTTGATTGCTACCCAAATCAAAACATTAATAATAATTATTGTTAATATAGAATTTACTCCTCTCCCAGCCTGGCTGGAAGATATATTATTTAGCTATATATTAAACATTTAGAATTGCACCCTCATCTAGACAAAGAATTTCAGGGTAGTATATATCTAATATTTTCCAATTTGCCATATCTTCTTATAACAGGAGAAATACTAATTCAGAAAGACTGTGTATGCTTTTTCCCTTTTTTCACTATCATGGGCTTTTGTGGGGCAGAGGCAGTATTTTTGTCTTCTTAGCAAGATTATGTATACTGCTGTCAAAAGCAGAGTTAAAGCAGGATCTGTTGACTGCCTTCCCTTATTCAATTATCTCTTGCTGAGAAAATGAGAGCTCTTTGTACATTTATTCGTGTGGATGCAGAGCTACTTGCATTCTGTTTTTTTCTCAGCACATAGGAAAGACATTGTTTCTGTTTTATTTTGCTGCAAATGCAGTTTGAGAAGCCCTGTCTACCAGAAGCTTATCTGTACACAGGAAATTGTAATGGTAGAAGTCACCTTAACTCCAGTGCTTTAGGTATAGATCTAAGGGCCATGTTGTTTATGGCAGGCAGCTCTCTGGATTAGAAATGGCTTTTACACAGGGCAGATGTTAAGCCTCTTGTTTGCTTGGTCAACAGAGTCTAATTCAGATACAGAGAATTGCATATTCATTCTGGACACTAGATCTATGCTCTCTTAGGCTATATGGGTAGTGGGAGGGAAGAAGCAGTATGTACCTGTATCCTTGGGAAACTGCTTGCTTGCCATGCTTCTAATGGAACATTGCTCTCAGCAGAGTTGATATGATGAATTCTGTATTATTAGGCTGCCTTTTTGGAGTCATAAGTGATCTCAAGCCGTTCATACTTCAGAATACAGAAGCAGTAAACCTGTCACTTTCTCTGGACATTCAAAAGCCTTGTGAAGAGATTCTTTTTGGTAATGAGCTCGCTCAGAGCTGGCATTCAGAAGGACACATTTCTTTTTCTTAGCATTGCAAAAAGCACTTCAGATAAAAAGGAGCCCATGCACTGGCAAATTTCAATGTATATATTCCTACTATATACTTCTTTCTTTATGGTACAGTTGTGTTCTATCCCTTTAGAACACAACTAATGTCAAAGGGCAATTCTCATGTCAGCAATAAGAAGAGTAGGGCTTAATCAGGGGTTGAAAAACAGTTTGAATGTCACGCTTCAATCTGGAGTCATTTTGAGTTAATAATGAAAAGCAACTCAGGCATCAGTGACAAGCACTGACTAATCACTGGGCAGGACTTAGCACCTGGAACTGACTGAGTTTTCCTGTGTTGTCCTGTCCTCACTTACCTTCAACACTGTAGTTCTCTCACCACTTAAATACTACTATACATGTTCAAAAATCTAGGCTGGAACAGCCCTCCACAGACCATCAATTCAGAAGGCAGGAAGGAAGTTGCTTGATGGAACACTTGCCCCATTCCTCTAACCATAGAAAATTAGCATGTTTGTGGAAGACACCTGTCTTAATCTTTTAATTAACCTGTTAAAGTTTTTAAAATTTTCTTTGTATTATAGAATTATAAAAATATTTTGTTAGCATACATACTTGACTTAATTATCACATACTAAAGTGAGTATAATAAACCCATTTAGTAGGTGAACTGTTGCTTCTTCATATAAGTTGGGCAAATGTTACAAACTTATTTACAAGCTGCCTTTTAGGGTGAGCCCTCCAAAGGTGATATAGAACCAGACTTCAAAGCATAAAACGGGTGGGCAACACAGAAACCATGAGCCACATATGACCTGCCATGGCTGTTTACGCAGTCCTCACCTGGTTCTTGATCATTGCTATTCTGCTATTCCAACTATTCTGGGCATTGAGGCGCTCAGCGAGTCTTGTCCAGCAGAATCGGCTCCTGACAACCTGCTGAGCAGTTCCTCATGTGCCTTTTCTCACAGAGCCACTGAGATTCTGGTGGCATGGCTACTTTCATCAGTGTCAGGGAGTGCTGCAGCCCCTGCAGGGTCCAAATGTGACCCAGGTCATAAAACAGTAAGAGCAGTGATTAAGTCACCGTTACCAGTTAAAAGCAGATAGTACCATATGCACAACTGCTCTAATCCGAACTCAGTTACAGACCAAGGTAAACAGGTGAACATTAGGGCCCACTTGAAGTGTAACCATCCTGAACTAATTGTAAGGATGTACTTCATCCAAAGTAGTTGGTTTTCCTACCCACAAGGGTTGTCTGGATTATGTTTCAGCTTGTTTACCCTCATCCATCCCAAAACCAGATACTAGTCCAAGAATTTCACAGCATCCTCAGTTGAGTAGATGGAAATGAATGATAGAATTTTCTGTCTTTCATCCACCTCAGTCCAAGTCTCTAGATGACTTTCCCCAAAGGTATTCCAATGTATAGGGGACAATATAGAACATTCTGTCACCCCCTGCACCATAGGATTGAACCACAGTCTTCCAACATCACCTTTTGAGGCCTGTGGTTGAAGAAGTGATACCACTATAACACTGTCCCTTACAAGCCCAGTGCAGGTCAGTGGTCCAGAACGATACCATGGTCAATGGTGCTGAAAGCTACTTAGAGGTCCAGGAGAACCAAAAAGGTAGCACTCCCCCATCCATTCCCTGGTATAAGTTATCCGCCAGGTTGACCAAAGCTAATTCCATCCCCAAATCAGGTCTGAAACTGGATTGGAATGGATCTAAACAGTGGTATCCCTCAAAGAGGCATTAACCCTCTCTGATGCCTTAATCCGACCCAGTCCTGGTAGTTTTTACTAGCTGAGATGGGCAAGATTTAAGGAACATGTGATAGGCCTCAAACCTCCACAGGATGTACCCACTGGGAAGTATCCATAACACCATAATACCTTAATCTGGATCCAAGCCAACATCAATATTTACAAAGCTATATGCAAGATTAAATCCTCACAAAATGAGACCAAAGTTCTCAGGTATACTGTGTTTACCTGACACAGTCTGTCTTTAGTGGATTGCCAATAAATTACAGAGACCAACACTACAACATGCTAGGTGTCTTCATAGCACCAAAACTGGTCCCTGCACTCATTCCCCAAGGAACAGATTGCTGCCCCACATTGGAATAATGAAAAGAGGGCTAAAGTACTGCAGTTCCTAGGAAAGTCTGAGGTTTGACAGTATTTCAGGAAAAAAATCTCTCTGAATCCATACTAGAAAAGTAGTGATGGTTGTGAATAAAAATATCCTTTCATTTATGGCCCACATATGCAGTTTTAAGAAGGAAGATGTCCTAGAACCTATTTGAGTTTATATCATAATAGGAATACTTACATTACTTGCATTTTGGACTTCTGATGTGGATTGCAAAGCAGGGACTTGCAGGTCTCCTCCCTGCTGAGATCTATGAACCCAGCATGCTTGTGAAGAAACTCAGTTTGCACAGTAGGTTAGGATCACAAAACGAGCATGCACATCAATCCTTACTGACTTTCTATTTTGAGAGAATGGTCAGCAGAGTATCATGCGAATACAAACTTCCCATCCTGTTTCTTTTATCCTACTAAAAGGATGCTGATGCTGATGCTGATGATATGTGTTTCTCAGATGCAAGGAGCCTGCAAAGAGGGAAACAGACACCATGGATACATTTGTTGATTCAGCTTGGTATTATTTAAGGTTCACTGATCCTCACAATTCTGAGAGGTAAGTAATTTAGACACTTTGCATTCAAGTAGGCAGCTGTATGTGTAATCCAATAAACTGGCCTTGTTTTTCATAGATGGAAGAAGAGACAAGCCTCTCCTAGAGATAATCCTTTTGTTTTCAGCTTAGGCTGACCACATGGGAAGAGGATTTCTGTAGGAATTCTTTTTGTGAATCTGCCATTATTGCCCCTTCCCAAGAAGGATACAATGGAGCTGGCCTGCTGGCTATTCTAAAGTATCACTTAGCACAGCTTCTGAGAGGGTACAGTCCTCTTACCACCTTGAAATGCTCAGCACATTTGTAAAAACCTTCCAGGATTTGAAAAGTTACTTTAGAATGGAAAAGGTAATTTAATATGGGACTGAGCTCCATCTACATCAGGGATTTAGAACCAGTTTCAACCGAAGGAGCAAATTCTATTTGGAGAAGCTCTTGGGGACTGCATTTCAATGATGGGTGAAGCCAAAAGCAAAAGGGCTGGGACCCAAAATCCCAGCATATGTTAAAGCTCATACTACTAAACATTTCATCTTTTTAGAATTAGGTGGAAACCACACAAAAGCCAGAAAATTAATTATCAAATGATTGGCCTATGGGGGAGAGGGGTAGACTGGGGAAGAGAAGTATCAGGACAAAATGAGCAAAAGCTTTGCCATAAAATGGCTGCTGAAAGCCTGATACTGTAAGAACAGCTTTTAGACTTACGATGGGATTCCTGAACTCATCAGGAGTCCATATTGCAAGTCTTGCTTTGCAGGTACACCTTAGACATGCTAATGTCCCTGTCTTGAAAGTTCAAGACTGCAAAAAGTGTGGTCTTGAATCCCCATTGTTTTGTCCTAAAATGCCATTAGCAAACTGCCTACATCATCACCCGCCACCGAACAATATGTAACTGGTAGGTTATAAAAGCTTCTTGTACAGACATAATCTCTGTAGTCCCTTCAGGAACTGCTTACATGCACATGTATTTTCCTGTATGTCTGAATAAACTGTAGATGTTCTTTTAATTGTACACCCCCAGTGGACTCTCTCTGGGTGGTTTTTTCCCTCTCTTGACGCTCGCCTCTGGGGGAAGCTGAATTGGGTTATGAGGCCTAAAGTTCTGCACCCTTGGTCTGTACAAACAAATGCTTTCAGTAATATTAGGATAATATATGTGTGGGGGCAGGTGTTCTTAGTGATGTATATGCTTCCAGATGAGCTGTAACTGGTGCTTTTATGTGCCATCAGGACAGTGGGAGGGAACACTAAGCTTTCATTTTTAATTGCCATAATGGGCAATTGAAAGAGAATGTTTGCCAGAAGTGTTTCCATGGGGAGCACTTCTGCTTGGCCATGTGCCACAGGAGGTTAATCAAGATTAACAGCCAGCAGGAGGAAGACATGTTTCTACCAGAAATTTAGAAGCAAAAGCATGGCTGGTGGATCTCAGTTATTTACACCTATTAACATGCCTTCTAATATCTCCAAAGGCTGGGTTTCTAGCATTACACTTTGCATAGATTTAAAAATCTATAATAGTAACCATATGCTACATCACTATGTACCTGGCTTAGCATTTAATGTTGTAGCAATGGCATTTGCTGTGTTGCATTTAAAACCAGTGCCTTCTACTTATTTGGACAGAAGGTATGAAATGAAGGTATGAAAAATGAAATTTTAGTCCAGGGCTGCCTGTACTTACGGCTTGGTCGTTGGAGGCCTATGCATTGCCCACTGTATTCATCCTTGGGGAAACGTTACTTGCTGCTATTTTGGCAAGAAATCTAATTAGGAATGAGTGCAGAAGAAAACCTGTTATTGAGCAATGACAGGTTTGTGATGTACAAAGCTACTTTGCATGTACCTGCTGCTCAAAGAATCATGGCAAAATCTGATACGGCTTGTTCAAATGAATTTGAGTTTATTTTAATTTGTGCCAGGTTCCTCTATTTCTTTGTATTAGCCCGGTTTTACAACTGTTGGATCCCTTTTTCAAAGAAGTTACTTGTTTCATTCTGAGTAGATCTTTTACTTTGCAATGAGTTTGTAATTTTAGGAACATAAATGTGTTAATCTGTTACCTGATGGATTATAATCCATGTCTCTGTCAAGAATATACTTCCGTCCAGTCCACTGGTCAGATACACAGATTCAAATAACTACTACAGTGCTGCCTTGACTTCCTTTGAGGCTGCTTAATGTGAAGATTTGATTTTGAAATGAAGCATTGCCTTTCAAAGTTCAGATTAGACTGTCCACTGACTATTTGGTTGTAATATAGTAACATCACATCGCCCCCTAATGGTAGCATCTGTATGGTGGCCTTTTATGAGTCAGCCAGATCCCCTTTTATAGAGTCTTGCTATCTGGAATGATAATAACTTTTCTTCATCTTTGCACATCCTATTATAGCCTCTCCTTGTTTTCACTTCTAGGCCGTTTCACAAAGCCTTGGCAGACCATTGGATGCCTGTGGATCTGTACATTGGAGGGAAGGAGCATGCTGTGATGCATCTGTACTATGCCAGGTTCTTCAGCCATTTTTGCCATAATCAAAAGATGACTAAACACAGGTAAGTCAGACCAGCATGGCCATCCCAGTCCCGAAATACACACTGAGCCCTATATTCAAAGCTCTTTCAAGGAATCAGAGCCACAAACATGCTTTCTGCAATAGCTAGCCTGTGTACACATACTAGTTTTTCAAAGACTTGAAGTTTGTCTTTTTGAGGACTTAATGCTGTCCTCTGTGATTGTAGGGATTGTACTCTGCATCCCTGTCAAGAATATGCTTCTGTCAAGTCCACCAGTCTGATACGCAGACCTGAATAACACCCACAGTGCTGTCTTGATACACTCTGGGGGTTGCTTAGGTGCACATCAACAGTGTGAAGACTTGGCTTGTCCTGCTGTCAAGATTCATGCTTAAGCATGAATGTGTTCATCTGTTTCCAGTCCATGACAGTTTTGCAGGTATCCCATTGTATCTATTCCATTCAATCTCTGGCTTTTCTTTCTAAAACTACCCACCCAGAAATTTAAACTTTTTTCATCTGCAGTCTCCCCTAACATGCATTCTTTGTACAGAATTTCCCATTTGTCCACAGCTTTTCAACCCTTGAACTGTACTTCCCAGACAAATGGGTGGGACAGCTACCTGCCTATTAGTGTGGGAAGTACAAATGTTGTTAGTTTGCTTAAAAATACAGATCAAACAAAAATTTCCTCCATTCCTGTCTATAGTATGTACATCCTGGTAAATTTTGGTTCCATAGTAGTCTCTAGTTTTGTACACTTGCAGTAGTGGTTGAAGCAGTACTTGCAAAATCTCTAAAACTGCTTCCAGCGGTACAACCAGCACCGTGAGCAAAGACATATCTATCTTAGTATAAGTGTCCCAAGCACATGTTGGATGGTGTCTATAGACTACCATCTTTCCCTACCAACAGTTCACAAAGAAAGTTTGGATCTATTTGGGTTTAGGATTATTCTGTTCATGTATGGAAGTGTACCTGTGTAGCATCTGATACTATCAGACATCCAGACACAGGTATGTTAGACAAAGTTACATGCATAGAACCAAACTCTGCATTCATTCTATTCACACAGGAGAGAGCCAGTGTGGTGTAGTGGTTAAGAACATGGGACTGGGACTCAGACAATCTGGATTCTAGTCCCCGCTCAGCCATGGAGCCAACTGGGTGACTTTGGGCCAGTCACAGACTCTCAGCCCAACCTACCTCACAGGGTTGTTGTTGTGGGGATAAGATGGAGGAGGAGAATGATGTAAGCTGCCTTGAGCCCTTTGTAGGAAAACGCAGGATATAAATCGAAAAATAAATAAATAAATTTCAGGATCTGCATTCAGGATCCAAGATAAACATGCAGATTGACTGTGTGAGCTAAGCTTGAATGCACTGAATTTGACTCATGAATGGAAGTTTGAAAAGGATGTCCACATTGGGTGGTGCAGGAAGAAAACTGGGCAAACCATGTGAACAGGGAAGAAAGATATGCTTTGTATATTTGCCATATATAGATGGTCAGTTCCCACCCCTCTTTCTAATATTCAGTAGAAGTGAAATTGACATGTACATAGGTAAGAGAAAGTAGCTCTTTCTAAGAAAGCAGCATAAAGAAACCTTTCCACCACAGTGAAGTTTTCTCCCCTCAGTGTAATTTGTATAGCTGATTTGCCCATTTAAAACAGTTTTACCACTATTTAGCCAAAAAGGCTCCCAGAGTTGTTGGCATACAATAATAAAAGAAAATGTTTACTTCTCATAGGCTTATCATTTAAAATATATAGTACAGAAGAAAAGATGGTGGGATGGGAAGGGAAGAGGGAAAAAAGTGTGTTTAGAGACCAATTTTTAAAGGACATTAGTCGCTCTAATAATAACCAGATGGGATGGAAACAGTTCAGGGAGAGGAAGAGCCTGAAGGAGCTGGTCTTTCAGCAAAGAAAATGGAATGGCTCTTCTGCTTCCCATCTCCCTCTGCTGGCTTCAAGAAAGCATGACACAAATGCTGAATTTGGCCTTGCACCCTGGCAACTTCCATTGCTCTTAAAAACAATAATTTTTACAGTCTCTGGCTCATCTTCTCCTGTTTGTTCTTCAATTCCTGTCATATGACAATAACAGGGAAACGTCTGATTCCCCTGAGCTATTGTAGCAGTCAGACTGTTTTAAAGTGAGTCATTGTGAAGAGACCTAAATGAAGAAGGGAGATCTGCTGGGGGTGGTCACTGACATCCAAAATTTTGTTACAGTTCTAAAGTAAAATTGGACAGCTGCTGTCTCTGGGGTGTGCCCTGCAAAAGCCATTTATGTTTCCACATGTGACCATGAGGGGGAGCTGTTACTGTAATACAATTAACAAGTAACTCTTAATAAACTGCAATAAGAAGAAATATGGATGTGAAGGTGGAAGGCTCTGTCTCCTTCCCAGACTTTTTATATGATCTGTTTTAGATATTTCCCCCTGTTCCCTTATACAAACATCTGTCCTTTAAAAAAAGAACCGGAAACTACCATAGATGGTAGTAAATATGATAAATATTTACCATAGATGGTAAAATATTTTGTGTTTTTACCAGCATCTGTCTTTGCAAACAAACTCAAACTAAAAGCTCAGCTTGTATCAACAAGGCAACATATGCGATTTAACACAATGTCATCAAAGATAAACGTTCCCTGCAAAATTGGCTCAACCTGGAGGCTTATTCAGTTTGTTTGCTTTTTTCATGTTTTGCTTGAGTTAGCCTTCCCATGTACGGTAAAAGCATTTTGGTTTCAAATCTCTTAACTTATGCTTAGCGGACAGTGTGTGAAATGAAATGTTAAACTCTCCTCTTCCTACCCTGTGTCACTTTGTCCCAACTAGAAATATTTTAAGATCATGTGTTATATTATTGGCTGTATTTTATTTCTATAATGCTGTGATACAAAATGAAGCAGATCAAACCCTTAAGATGGTAAAAGAAGCAAGCTATGCTTGTCTGTCTGCCAAGGAATACAACTACTAAGCTCAGTGTTGCTGACACAAATTGGCAGGATCTCTCCATGGTTTCAGGCAGGATTGGTTCCTAGCCTTACCTGGAAGAGGCAGGGATTGAACCTGGGACCTTCTGCTTCCAAATCATGTGTGCTACCCAGTCAGCTATAGTCTAGTCTCATGTGACATAACACCTCTGCATCCTAGGCCTCTCTTCTCATTTTCTGCTTGTGGGGTAGGAGCTGCTGCAGCATAAGCTCCTCTATGCACTGGCATTGCTCACTTTAGGGAGGATTGATGCTAGCACAGGATGGAGCTGCACTATGCCCTCTTCTCTGTAGCTACCTGGGGCTTGCCAGATCACCTGAACCATACAAAAAAGGGCCAGGCAACATAAGGAGAGGCTCCCAGATGTGTCATTCAGCATTGAATGGGGGTTCTGTCCTGCCTGCGAGTGGCAGCCTATGCAGGGTGTGATAGACAAATGAGGGTGGCTTAGTCCCTTAGCTGGGTAGCAGATAAGATTAGGCTGGGCTTGCAGGACCTTGGATAACACCTCGCAGATATCATGTTCTGAAATGGTCAGATCCATTTTTTGCTAGCCTATCCCCGTCTGGAAAATGGAGCATTTACAGGGATAGTCCTTTGGCCTGCAGCCAGGCGCTCAGCCATCATCTGTCTTGTGTCAGTTGTGCTAGAAAGTACCCCCTGGTGTAAAGGGGTCTGGTTGCTCTTGGTTTTATGGTTCAGAAGAACTGTTTCCAGCATGGTGGTCTTTAGAGGAGAGAGGCTTTTCAACTGACCTAGCAGGATGTTCTATTTTTTACATTCTTAGGTATGTTCTCATATTCACAGTAGACCGCGTGCCTTTGCATTCCTTTATAGCTTATTCTTCAGTTCTTCAAAGTGGCTTGGGAAAGTTTGTCAAAGAACAAGAACAGTGCAAGAGATATTATAACAACAGAAAAGCATTAAATCAAAAAAGCATTAAATCACATATATTAGAGAAGGCAGTACTGTGCAGGTTAAAACACAGTTCTGAAACATAACCAGGGTAAATGGAAAGGTTTTCACTTGGTACTGGAAAGACAACCGACTTGGTGCCAGGTATGGCTCCTTAGGGAGAGTATTTCAATGCTGGGGTACCAGCATAGAGAAGGCCCCATCTTGGCTTACTCCCAAATGATTGTCCAGGCAGGCTCCTAGGAGGAAAGCTGAGCCAACCACTGTCCATGTCACTTAAAAATCCTACCTTTGCTTGAGACATTCTACAAAGAGAGGCCCAAAGTGGAGTGTGGAATTTACAAGTTGATGTTCCTCCACTAAAACTGTGTGTGTGTATATATATGCAGTATGTGTAAAATGTGTTTTAAATATTACTTTCAGCAAGAATTCTTTATCTTTCCTCAGAGAGCCATTCTATAAGCTTTTGGTTCAAGGCCTTATCAAGAATCAGACATTCAGGCTAGCAACTGGCAAGTATTTGAAGAGAGAAGAAATTGATATTTCAGGTAAGTGGGGTTATTAGGATGCTGTATGAGATTGGGTTAGTCTTCCCCATCCTGTCACCCTCTGGCAGGGTTGTACTGGCACAGTTCTGGAAGCTGTACTCCAACCCATCTGGAAAGCACTAGTTGGAGAAGGTTAGCCTAAACAGATATTTTAATAGGGCCAGTTTTAGGGAAACAGCCATTACTTGTTCAGCAAAATTAATCAACAATAGCTTGATCTTTAGGTTCAAAATGAGCATTGCTGATACCTTGGTTCAAAAGCCTGACCTTTCAGGTTGGTTTGTGAAACCTCTGAACAAGCTTACAACTGTACTGTGGATGATCCTTCCTCTAATATAGGAAACTTTTTGTATGGTGGCTTTCACTAGCCTCATGCCTTCCTGGTATGTTGGACCACAGTTCCATCACTCCTAGCCAGCTGGGGTTTATGGAAATTGTAGTCCAATGCTACAGTTGTAGGATCCCAGGCTGGGAAGACAGTCATTACATAACGAATGGAAGAGGCAGGTTGTGCCCCTCTTGTGGGTCACGTCTCCCTTGACTGAATTGATTACAGTAAGAGATGCCACAGTTTTGTCAATGAAATGAGCAAGCCTGTTCCAGATTATAGAGAGTTAATTCTTGAGGACTTGAGCTTGGTTCTTCCCAGGAGATGAGAGCAAGTAATGATGATGTGTTACTGCTTGGATAAGAGCATAACATGTGCCGGTTACACCCTGTGCAGGTTGATGTTACCACGAAAAAGGCTCACGCAAGACAGTAAAGGTGTGATAAAGTGCAAGGGAGTTCTTGCCATTATACAGTGTCTCATGCAAAGAAATGTTTTTGGTATGATGAACTGGAAGCATGATCAAGGAAAGTGAAATGCATTTGCACTCTTGCTTTCTTGGAACATGCAAAGCCACCCTGACTTGCATGTGCGAAGAATCCATTTGTGAAAGGAGACTTGAGACATAAAGTGGGAGGATCCATGTCACAGGACAAAGTCATTGCTTTTTGGAGGACACTCACCAAGATGTTTCTGTTTTAAATGTTACAGCTGCTAAATTTTATTTGCGGTTTTTATTTTATTCCATACTTATAACCTTTTCTGTTGTATTTTACCATGTCATATCTTATATCAGGCTTTTGTTGTTGTGCACTGTCCAGAGAGCTTCAGCTGTTGGGTAGTGTAGAAATATAATAAATGAATAGGATGGGTGAATGAAGTTAATCTTGTTGGTCCCTAAGAGTCCTATTTTCAATCCTTTTGAGCACCCTTCCCCAAATGGGTACCCTCCGTATGTGTTGGACTACAACTTCCATCTTCCCAAGCCAACATGGCTGTAGGCAAAGGACTGGTCCTACCATTTCACAAAGTGAGGCAGTTGCCTCAAGTGGCAGATGCTGGGTGAAATGGTGGAGACAGTGGCATCAGTCCCCTGGCTGATCCCCATGGGAAGACAGAGCTGTGTGTTTCCAGCAATCTTCCTGCAGGTTGCCAACATCTTCAGGTGGAATGATGATGAAGTAGTGGGCATAATCTTGTCCTTTGTGTCAGCGGTATGTTTGGAGCCAGCCCTGAGCAAGATATGGGTGGAACAGGTACAGAATGACCAGTTTCATTATACCAGCCCTTTAGATCTCTGTTAGCATCCATTTTAAAATAATTTTATTGGAAGGCTATAAAAGCCTGGATTAAGGTTTATAAAGCATGTATGTTTTCTCTGTTTAGGTCCTGAGCCCATTCACATAACAACCAAAGAGAAACTGCAAGTGAAGTGGGAAAAAATGAGTAAATCCAAGCATAATGGTATAGAACCTGAAGACATAGTCCAGAAATATGGAATTGATACAATCCGACTGTATATCCTATTTGCTGCACCTCCAGAGCAAGACGTCTTGTGGGATGCAAAGAGTAAGTCTCCACCCCAATGCTAACACCTGATTCTTCTGTTCTAGATATGTGTTTGAATAGCAAATTGCCTTTAGGGGCTCAAAATGGCTGACACAAATCCCAGATTACTCTTCTTGCTAAGTTTCCACTTTAGATAAAACTTCTGAGCTGAGTTGTTTTATTGGTTTGGTTCCTGTATTTTACTCTTTGATATTCATGTTATCTAGGAATTGCCATTGTCCATATCTAGTTTTCACAGGAGCAGGGTGACTTAGGGGGATCTCATAGGATTTTCCCTGCCATCTTTCTGGATCTAAATGTCGTTCTGAAGCTGCAAGTACAACTACTGCGTGTTATTGTTATGTGCTGTCAAGTGGTCTCGATTTATGGCAACCCTATGAATGAAAGTCTTCTAAATGTCCTGTCCATGGCAGCCCTGTTCAGCTCTCCCAAGTTCAAGGCTGTGGCTTTCTTTATAGATTCAGTCCACCTCATATTTGGGCTTCCCTTTCATTTTATGAAGCCTTCAACTTTCCCTAGCTTGTTTGTCTTCTCCAGGGAGTCTTGCCTTCTTACAATGTGTCCAAAGTATGACAGTTTTGCCATTTTTGCTTCTAGAGAAAACTCTGACTTGATTTAATTTAGGACACACCTGCTGGTCTTTCTGTTGGTCCAGGGTATTCACAAAGCTGTCCACCAGCAGCATGTTTCGAAAGAATCTGTGTTCTTCTTGTCATTTTCTTCAATGGGAAACAACTATTTTATTTTTATTTTATTTATTTTATACTTTTATATCCCAGCCAACTACTAACATCTCAGAATAAAAGGAATAAGCATTGGCACCAGGCTAACCTCTTTGAGGAGCATATTCCATATTCAGGGCACCACCAAAGAGAAGGCCCTTCTCTGAGAAACTATCCTCCTAATCTTCTTCAAGGAGGGCTCCCAGAGAAGGACCTCTGCCTCAGATCTTAAGGGGTAGGAAGGCACATAGGGAAGTAGGCAGTTCTTCAGGTATCTAGGACCCAAGCCATTTAGGGCTTTATAGGTCATCACCAGCACCTTAAATTGAGCCCGGACTTCAATTGGCAGCCAGTCCAAACAGTAGAGGACTGGCATAATATGTGAATACCTGCTGGTCCCCATTAACATCCTGGCAGCTCTATTCTGAACCAACTGAAGTATCTGGACCATCTTCAAGGGCAGCCCTACATAGAGTGTGTTACAATAATCCCTGCGGGGGAAAAACATTGCAAATCAATGCATATATTGACTGAATCATTTCCTGTTGCAGGCCAAGGATGGGAGGGTGGGGAGGGATGATTTAAACCCATCCACTACTCCAGACTTTTGCAGCTAAATTTTGAAGTTTAAAGCATATTTACTCAGAAGAAAGTGCATCTGAGTCCAGTAGGACTTAGCCTCTAGTTAAAGACTGCATTGGATACACATTTACTTGGGAGTAAATCCCACTAAACTCAGTGGAATTTAATTCTGGGTGGACCTGTCCAGGATTTCAACCTATGTTAAAGATTTCTGCCCTGGTGCCACCAGCTGGGCCTTAAATTAGGTTTAAGGGGCAAATCCATCACCATTGTTTTAACCTCTTACCCTCCTAAAGGAATGTACTACAACAATGTCCATGCTGGCTGGGGATTATGGTAGTTGTGCTACAACTCATCGGGAGAGCACCAGATTGCACAAGGTGTTCTGAGTATGAAATCAGCAATTCCAGGATTATTAATCAAAGCTATTATAAATGCAAATTGGTAAATTCTGCAGAATCACAGAGCATCATATGTTATCATTTTTCCCATGTTGCACCACTTTCTTTCTCCTTGACTTCTTGGGTAAGATAACCATTGCTTTGGTCCCGACTGTGCATCTAAGTGTAAAGGTGGCAACTCTGGCAAAGGGTTTCTTTCACTATCCTTTTCAGCCTGAAAACAAACCAGCAATGTTCCTTTCATTAAGATTTTAAATCCAATGTGTAGCATTCAGTTAGTGAGGAATTATTTTACTCTGTTTAATGAGTTGTACATTCAGGTATTTTTTTAGATTCAAAACTGCTCAGCGCTGACTCATTACAAGGAGCAGTAGTCTTTGTCAAGTTCTCCCCCCCACCACAATGTTATCTTAACTCCTGCTAATGAAAACCATTCTCTCCTGCCATTTTTTTTTGTCCAGCTGATGCATTCCCTGGGGTGCAGAGATGGCAATCTCGCCTCTGGCACTTAGCAACCAAATTTATTGAAGCTAGGAATTCTGGCACTGTGCCCAATCCTCAGCTGCTGAAACAGGAAGAGAAAGCTGCAGCCAGACATATTTGGGAGCAGAAAAACGTCACTGTCTCCGAGGTTAGGAAAAATGCTGACTATTCTGAAAAATGATGGAGTCATTTAGGAGGCTGTCCTGCCAAGCTTTAGCTATGTAATGGTCTGTTTGTTTTAATGAATACTAGGCCTGATAATTGCATTTAAAACTACCTCCTGTATAAGCTGAGGAAGTCATGTGTGGTTTTATTATCTGATAGAGTGATGGGCCCAGATGTGCCAAGTCTAGGCTAAGCAGCCTCCCTGAACCTATTCCCCTCCATGTTGGCTGTGGTTGATGGGAGTTCTATTCCAACACACTGGAGGAGACCAGACTGAAGAATCTGACTGCACAGGTTATGAAGGCTGAGTTGTTGCTGTGCAAAAAATATAACATTATGTGCTGAACTAGGGTGGGCACTTGGGTAGAAATATTAACTCCCATCAGCCCTGGGCAGTATTACCAGCATTGGGAGATTAGTCCAACAACATCTGAAGGCAGATGAGTTGCCCATCCTTGCTCTATATATACCATAAATGTTTGGTGTAGCACAGCTAAAATGCTTATAAAGAAAATGAGAATGTCTTGAATCATTTCCAGATAGTGAACATCTTTATCCTCCTCCAAACCCAAGCAGGCAAGATTAAAATAAATTATGCTAATTTTAAAGGTGAAAAAATATGCACCTCTCACCTTTGAACTGTGAAGCCTGCCCAGCGTGAATTACTGGGGGGGAAGCATGGTCATTCTGCAGTTCATCCAGAGGTTCCAACATCTGCCTGCCTGACAAACTTGTTTGGGAAAGATGCATGGCTCTGTGGTAGAGCTCATGCCTTAAATGAAGAGGCTCTCAGTCTCTGGCCCCTCCAGTGAAAAGGAGAAAAGCCTGGCAGGATCACTACCAGTTGCCATAGAACGGTGTGAGGGATGTGTGGCACTCCAGATGATGTTGGGCTCCAGCTCCCATGAGCACTAGCAAGCATGAGCAGTGGTCAGGGATGATGGAAGTGGAGATCGAACAACATTTGGAAGGTCACACGTTCTCCATCCCAGAAACAGACAGCGATGAACAAATTGTCTTTTCCCATATGATGAATTTGGTGTTCAAGTGGGCAGCAAGAAGCTTCTCATTATGGAGTAGTAAGTGGAAGACTGTCTCCTTTAGATTTCTGCACCAACTAAATATGGCTGGGTGATGACCAGGGAGGAGGCCTTTTTGGTCATGGCACCCTGCTGTGGGACTGCCATCAGTTCTGGTCCCAGCCGAACTCTAGAGCTAGACCTCCTTTCTGCTGAATGTTTATCGCAGTTGAATCATTTTACACATTTACTTAGTCGGTTTTTTAAAATACTTAGGTTTTATTATCTTGTTACAGCACCCTAACAGTTTGCATAAGGGGAAATGAGAGCCAGTGTGGTATAGCGGTTAAGAGCGTGGGTCTGGGACTCAGGGCAATCTGGGCTCCAGTCCTTGCTCAGCCATGGAGCCCACTGGGTGACTTTGGGCCAGTCACAGACTCTTAGCTCAACCTACCTCACAATATTGTAGCTGTGGGGATACAGGGAGCAAGATGAGAGAATGATGTAAGCCACATCTAGTTTTTTTTAAAAAAGAAAAAGGCAGGATATAAATTTAATGAATAAATAAACATAAAAATCATTCAAATAAAGGCAAATAGAGAAGATCAACCCCTTCTCATCTTGATTGTTTTTTTGTTGTGAAGTTGGACAACTCCTGAGATAATTTAAGTAATCAAAGAAATTTATTTTTCTTTTGTTTAATTAGGTAACAGAATACTTCCTGAAGGATTATTTATTTAATGCTGCAATATCTCGACTGATGGGCCTCACTAACACGTTGTCTGTGAGTATATCATGTAAATTGGCTTATTTCTAGAACTCTTTTTTAAAACTGTGGCTGTAAGCTAGCATGAAGTATAACATGAATGCAACTTGCAGCATAATTGTATTGAAAGTACAGCTGCCTTTAGATTTGTGCAATAGGCATCTTGCTGTGCAGGCTGCCTGTTCAGACCCTTAACAGATTGGTTGGTGTAGAATAAAACCCTAACACACCTAGGCAGTGTAGTAGAACAGTTTTCATCAGCACTTCAGAATATCAACCTTCCCTTCTGTCTGAAACCTGTTGCTACTTTCCTGTAAAGCAATCCTTTCTGGTGTCAGTCTTCTTACCAGTGGTGGGAATGAACACTTGGACCTGTAGGGAAGGTTTAAATCACCTTGAACCCCAGCATTTTTATTGGTGAGATCATCCAGGCCCCATGCAATGATTTACAACAGCATGCTATCGGGTAGTGATCATCACCATCAACTACAAAATCACAGCCCGTGTACATTTTTATAACCTTCCAGTCATGTACGGAGTATTAGGTTTCCAGATAATGTTAACATAATAGCATCTTGATGTCATCACACACAAAACAATATTCTAAACTGATCAGAAATGCCAGTGACAATAGGTTAGAAAATTCCCCTGACTGAGCCTTATTGACAAGTCAGTTCTGTAAATTCCTGACAGTTTGGATCAGCCTCCGTGTCTGCTTAAACGTCTGGGCTAGGCCTGGGGAGATCTGGGGTCCAATCAGCCATAAGGCACTCAAGCATGATGTGCTCCAGGGGATCTTGGGCTGGTCATTATCTCTTTTCATGTACTGGGGAATTGTGAGAATGAAATAAAAGGGAGAGGCGAAGATCCTGTGCATCATGTTGAACTCCTTGAAGAAAAGAAGGGACACATATGGAAAAATAATGTCCAATAAGGAAAATGTGTCTTCTAATACCAAAAAGAAGAAGTGAAGAATCCCACCACTTTGGCCTTAGAAAACTCCTGCTTCTCTTCCCCCAATAGTTCTCTATCTGTTTTAATGCCATAGCTTTATCTAGAGCAGACAGGGCTGGAATGCTGAGAAAGTTTCCAAGCAAAACACAGGGCTTGATAGGGTTATCTATCTTAACTAGCTTATCTTTCACATGTAGAAAGGGAATTAAGAATTTAGCTAGTACTACAGCAATTAATTTGGTTTCCAACATGCTTTTTCCAGGCCCTTAATCCTATAAATTGGTTTTTATGAGCATTCTCTGAGGGTCTCTTCCCCAAGGGCTTGCTAAATGCTAAGAGCTGTTATTCTTTTCAGCTCATTCTTTTGGAGTGAAACTAGAACTTTCCTCTTACTGTAAAAATACTGCTTTTCAAGAACAGCTCTTCATTTTAAAATTACCCTGTTATTTTCTCCACTGATAGGTTCCTTGCTGAAGGGTATTTACATTTTTAAATAGTATTCTTCTTCATTTCCATTGTTCTGCAGCAAGCCTCCCAACAGATTATTCTCCACAGTGCAGAATTTGAAGATGCTCTAGCAACTCTTTGTATTATGCTTGCCCCAATGGCCCCGCACATCAGCTCAGAGATTTGGAAAGGTAACTCGCACAGCTATATTTTTTGTTGTCACAGTGCAGAAGAGAATTCCAGGAAAACTCAAAAGGATTTGGGTTCAACTGGATGGACTCATTTGATGATACAAGAAGTGAGCAGTAGAAACAATACTTTAAGACACACTCTTAAATATCTAGACAGAAAGAAGTCCTAAAACTCCATAGGACTTTTTTTCTTTCAAAACATGCTTAGGACTGCATCTGTGATTCTGGTATCTATGAATAATTCACGGGCATGAAAAAGCAGTTCATTTTCAGGACCTTGCTGAAATAAGTTTTAGTCTTGCTGTCATGGTAAAAACCACTGAGAATCTTGTGGCACACTTGGTGGCATAAACTTTTATGGGCCAGGGCTTACTTGGTCAGATGCTCCCTTTGTCTCACAAAGTAGATTTTGGTAACAGTGAATGTGTTAGTCTCTAAAGCACACTGTGTTTGCTGCAACAAACAAGAGGCTACTCCTCTTGATATTATAAGTCCAAAATATTCAACCCATCTCCAGTGACTCTCTTACTCTGTTATATCATTATTGGTTTGGATTGACCATATCATATCATGTAAATTCTCTCCTTTCTTCCCCTCTGGTTTTTTGGTGAAAGGAAGGTAGACCAAAAGATTAGCCAAGATAAACTGTCACTTTGCAAAGAATCTTTTCTGGATAAAGACCTGAGAAGAACCCCCCCACCCCCTCCGCATCATGGTACCTGGCACAGCAGCCTCCCTTGCTGTCATATTGCATCATTCAGATTCACTTCTGCTGCCAGAAGAGTGCCAAGATCTAAGACTGAGCCATATTTAGAATAATGAAATCAATGGGACTTAATCATTCTTAATGTAAAGGCTCTAACTTATAAATGCATCCCCTCCACTCAGCCTCCTCCTCTGATTCTATGGGGTTAAAATGGGGATTATTTCCTATAAAAAATGGTCATCCATTGAACATTATGGAGCGATTCCTACTCCTCACAAGTATATTTGAGATTTCTTTCTTAGATGTCTAGCATATGCAGTTTAGAGATTTATAGTAGTGCTTGTTCTAATGCTGTGTATCTGCTTCCTCTACTTCTAATCTTTATAAAGCTTACTAACTTGGAGCCCAAGTTTGACTACATATTTCCAACAATTCTTGGATCTTTCCCCCTGATTCCAGAACTGCTTTTGCATGAGCTTTGACCAAAGCTAGGCAGAGAAAAAGCAGGCTCAGCTTGCTTGGCAGTTAGTGGGACATTACGTTGCCCCCTTCCAGGACATGCAAAGAACCTGTTTTTCTATATTTCTTAGAAAATTTAAAATCTATGCAATTTGCTGAATCGCTTTGCACAAAGTGTTTTTTTTATCAGGCATACATTGATCTGGTTCACATGCAATGACAACCCATTGTGGGTAACCAACCATGATGGATTGGCATGTGGTCCAAACCTAGACTGCTTCCTGTGGCAAAGCCAGCCTGACAGCCTATGGCTTGGTGTAGAGGTCTTTCATACCACAGTCAGTTGTCATGTCCTCCATACCCAGGAGAGCAATTTCATCATGGAATGTAGAAATCGGCTGGTGACCTGTTCAGCAAGAATGGTGGAAACCACCACTGCTCTTCACAGTCTTGGCCATGCCATCACCAGCAACAGCCCTGCCACCAATGCCCAAGCAGCATTTTGTAGCAACCTTCACTGATTCACCACCCTTTCCTTTTCATTTCCTGAAAATGGTGGAATTGTGTTTGTACATCTTTAAAACACTATTTTTTACTGGTCTTTCACAAGTGTGCCAGAATGTTCTTACGGTTGGCCAGTATCTATAGTCTTGCCTGGTCAATGTGCTTGTATTTTTCAGCTGTCAAAGGGAGTAGGTGACATGCTGGGAAAAAAGGACTCCT
Organism: Varanus komodoensis; assembly: GCF_004798865.1. Classification (NCBI taxonomy): domain Eukaryota; kingdom Metazoa; phylum Chordata; class Lepidosauria; order Squamata; family Varanidae; genus Varanus; species Varanus komodoensis. Next base: position 21,026,261 of record NW_025335269.1, on the reverse strand, counting down.
TTGAGGCTCAGAAAATGCAGTTGAGAGAAAAGAGGTAGCGTCTAGAGTGGGGAGGGGGAGACAAGATGGGTTCTTATAGGAAGAACACTGAGATTTGTGTCAGAACCATTGGGAAGATGGGGGAGGGGGAAGGAAAGGGGGAACAAGCCATAATAAGCCTGTCAGGTATACTGTGGGTTGTTTGCCAAACAACCAGCTATGGCTTATTTGCAGGGTAGCTTAACTTGACAAGTGATCCTGCCCACCTGTAGTGAAAACTATTGTATTATAATGTTAATTTCTGAAAAGTTTGTAGGGTGTTCACCTTTAGCCTGCAAAAAGTTGTCATTTGTTTATTTCAACAAGTTTTACACTGCACCTAAATTACAGTGGGGGTTTGGGTGCATAAATAGGTTTTAACTATAGGTTTCTGTTCAGAGAACATCTTCCTCTGGGGGCGGGGGGGGGGTGAGAGAGCACGCGCGAGTTTAGTTAATGCTTTTTCTGCTTAAATAAATATATCTCTTTCTGTGCTTCTCTGTCCTTGACAAAGGGAGCTAATTTTTCCTCATTATGTGCTTCTGACTGTTTAGTGCCTTTGAATGGCACTTAGAAGGCATTTTGCTTACTAAACAGAAATAATTACAGACACATATCTTTCTGGGCAAACATTTAGATTCTTGTGTCTAACTAGGTGTTCCCTTTCACTAGTAGGATGTTCTGACTACATTAAAAAAAATCTGTTGGCTGGGAGAAATAACAAACAGGAAAGCATACATTGGCATTCCTCCAATAGCATATTAAGTTCTTTGAACTGCCCTCAAGATGAATGGAGTTTCTGTCTTAATAGTATTTTGTGGCTTGAAAGTGTTTACTGCAAAATTACATGATCCCAACTTTCAATATATTAGTAGGGAAGGGGCCAGGGAAGTGCATGTTTGAACATTATGTATAGCACATTAGCTCAGAGGTGAACAGACTTCAAATCTGGGGAAAAAAACCCCAACCCTCTTTCTTTTTTTCTTGAACCACCAACTAGCCAGGCACAAAGGATATATATTTGGAATTTTAAAATTCTGATCCAGGAATTTGTTTTGAGTACCAGAATTGAACAGAAATTACAGTCCTCTTGCATAAAAAGGCACTCTCCTTTTAATCCCTTATTTTCTTCATTCAGAGGTATAATTTGGGTTGTGGATCAGGGAAAGAGTCATTTTGTTCTTGCTACTGTTAAAAAGCCACAAGTCAGAATTCCTTGCCAATCAGCTGCAAATAATTCAAGGATGTGCCAGTAAAACAGGACCTACCTTCTCTCTACTCTTTAGTTTAAATTCCTCTATGTTGAATTATAGAGGGTATAACCCTATTAATTCCTTGTGGGGGGAGTCATGTCAATCTACAAATTGAGCACTATATCCAGGTATTAGCAGGAGAACTGCAGAACTGCCCAATACATATCTATTGCCTTCTTCCTCAGACAACAACCAGCGCATTTCTAAATCTAGTTTATAACTCCACATGTTAAGGCTATAACCTCACCCCACAAGATTATAGCCCTGCAAGCTGATTCTCTAGAAGTGGTAGGTGTCAGAAAAGATCACATGATTCCATTATTGGATTTTCCAAGGATCCTGTTCTTAGTAGCCATGAAGCTATAATGTATGTATTTCAAAGAAAGAAAAGCTTTGTGATAGCAAGACTTTCTGAAGTGGGTAAGGGGAATTCATCACTTGTAAGTGTTGTGGTGAGTTTTTAATTGTAGAGATACTTGTGACATCTCACCTACCTTCCACCCTCAGGAAATAGCTGAATTCTGTCTTAAGAGTCAAATCCACTTGAGCCAGTGTTGGCTGTGCCCAACCATCCTAACAAACCATGGTTTGTTAACTTTGAACAACCCCTGAAGAAGCACCATGATTTTGAACTGTGGATTGGTCATGATTAACAAAACATGATTTGTTAGCACAGTTGATTTCTGACAACATAATGACTTGAGTTTGAACAGCAACCTATGATTTCAATAACAACCCACACTCAACCCATATTCACTTTGCAGTGTGGGTTAGCATCTTGCTGAACCCAGCCAGTAGAATCCTATACATGTTTCCCAGAGAAGTGTGTGTACTGTAGCAGCCTAACTTTTTGTGTCTCTCAGTATTAGAAGCAACATAAGCTTTAGCGGTGTACGGGAATAATGGCTTCTGTTTTGAGCTCCCATAGTATGAACTGGAACAGGAAAAACAAGCAAGCTAAATAAGCAAAAGCTTCATTGCAGTTTTCCTGTCAACTGTAGAGGTGTCTTTGCACAATTTTGCATAGCTCTGCCACTAATTGAGAGCATTAGGAGTTCATCTCTTGAACAGATATCCATTTTGATGCTCTTCCATCTAAGTAGCCCTGTTTATGTATTTGTTTTTTGTGTCATTTAACCAGTTTCAGTGTGTCACTCTTGTTTTTTGAGAAAAGGGTAGCTTGTGTTTTTTGTAATGGTGTGAAAAATCCCTGTTATACATGAGAGGAGGAGCACGTTAGCATGTCTTTACTCTCCCAGCCAACATGTGATTATTAGGAATGAACTGAACTTACTCACAAATAGAAAGAAGTTCAAGAGAAGAGGCCAGCTAGAAAATGAATTACCATTCCAAGAGCTTATTCCTTTCCCTAATTAAACTTTCAAAAATTGCACACACTCTCTTGATTCAGTGCTTCCGTCCTTTTGCCAGCACCTAGCCAAGGAGAGAGCTACTTCAGACAACAGGGCATCTGTTGTGGTTATATGGAGAAGACTGCTTTTACCATTAGACACAATTCTTAAGTTCTCTCACACTAAGGATGCCAAGTATGCAAAATAGCAGTGTGATTCACGGAAAGATTGCCTTATGTAGCTTTTTTCCAATAGACTTTAAGCTTGCTCCAACCAAGATTCAGCTGTTGATTTTAGGAGGATATATATTAAATACATGCATAAGTTTAGCCAGATTGTGTTCTTCATTTTAAGAATATTGTCAGCTTGCTTTCATTTGTATCTTTCATCTTTTATAGCGTAATCTTATACATATTTCCTCAGAATTAATTGCACTTGCATTAATTAAAGCCTAAATTAGCCTTGATCTGATGGTATTTGTTATGTTCTGGAAACTTTCTATGGCTTTTTTCTTTTTTCCATGACTTAAAAATCTATTTGGACCATTTTCCTTTCCTTAACCTGTAGATTTTGCTCTCTTTCTCATCACCCTCTTTTGTTGTGATCCCAAATCCAGTGCCCATTCCTTTTCCAGCATGTTGGCAGTTCTGTGCTAAAACAAACGCTTGCAGGGGACAGGGCAATGCTTAGACTGAGTTACCAACACACTCCCCACAAATATTTCTTTAAGTGTGAAGAATCCACCAATGTTATATTTCAGGCTTGTCTCATGTTCAGAACAAACTCTGTACTCATCACCACTGGGATAAGGAGTTGCTGCAGCAGCCCTGGCCTACGCTGGACCCAGAATACATCCAGCAGCCAGATACTGTGGAAGTGTTAGTTCTGGTAAGAACATGAACTCTTTTTTCAGCAGTGATTCATAAGATACGTAAATATTATGTATGTATGTATGTATGTATGTATTTATTTAAAACATTTTTATGCCACCCCCATCGCAACAAAGCCGTGGGGCATCTCACAACAAGTACATAATATAATTGTTCTACAAACACACTTTATAAAATACATTAATGCAAGATCTTCCATTTTAATAAAATTTTGGAGTAGTCTACCCCATTTCTTCTTGTTGTATTTTGGACCCTTTGCTGCATGCAAGCAGACGGACGAGTTCAAGAATATTTATCCTTTTAAAAAATTTACTCTTTGGCCAGAAAGGACAATAGATAAGAGAAATACATCTTGATAATATTACAGGGATTTTCTATCTTTCCCAGAAAAGAAGCCAGAAAGGAAGTCCCCTAATCAGGGATGCTGCCCCACCTGGAGGATGGACTAAATGAGCTGCCCTGGTGTGTCTTGGATGTTTCCAGACCACCACCACCACCCCCCTGCCAAAAAAAAAGAAGGGGTGGAGAGAATGCTTCTGATCTTCAAAGCAGACTAGACTCGAGAACAGCTAAAAGCTTCCTCACATACTTAACTTCTTCTCTTCGTTCAATATTGTGTGAACATCCTCAGTTTCATCTGACAAGGGAAGAGCATGTCTCAGAAAACCTGATGCCACAGAACTGATTGGCAGTCTGGATGAGAGGCCATTGTGAGCCCTACATAAGGGTGGAATAATAATACTTTTTAAAAAGTATATGCATCTTGGCACATGCATCTTCCTGTGCTTTTGAAATATTTATACAAGTTACATCCTGAAGTCAGAAAATTTACAGGACTGTGTTGTTCTAGGCTTGGTGTGTTGCTTCTTTAAAATCTACTAAAACATGCCTTGAAAGAGTGTCTAAATGCAGGCCAGGCAGATGTATTTGGTATCCCTTATTTTCAGAGCTTCTCAGAGCTAGCCTAACAAGCCAACTCAAGAGAGAACGGTTGTTTCACTCTTTGGGAGGCTGAGCATTCTAGGGAGCATTTTCTGCTTGGATTATTTTGAGATCAACAAGAGCTGCACTTCTTGAATATGAAGTGAAGCACAGGCCTTGACAGAATAAATAGTTAAACCAAAGGTGTGGCTTGGGAAGGATATTAGCCAGAGGGTAATTCAAACAGATGCATGCCTTCTCTCACACACAAGCTTGCAAACATAACACTCTCTTTTTTCTGTGCTGGACTGTGTTCCTACTGTTCTTTATGCTGCAGGATAATTCATGCCTTATGGTGGCAGATTTATTTTTTCCAGATTCCTAGATGATACATATAAAATGTGCCCTTCTCTGTGCTTGGAGACATGCATATTCCTTAATTCTTTACATATTTTCTATAGGGACCCTTGATTTAAACATGCCCATGACCCTAATGTGTGAATTAGCCCTTGTATGTGTGTGTGCATGCACACATTTCCACATGCTTCTTAGTGATGAAATGGGGCAGCAGAAAAGCCAAGAATAAACTCAGCTATAATATGTATAGGTATATTTCCATGAGTGAAGATAAGCAAGCAAGTTATAACTGCTCCAAATGCTGACTGAACAAAGCTCTAAAAGTGAGTTGATATTCTAAGCCACAATTTGACATTTGTCTCAACAGCTCAGACTAATGACAAACTGCTTTCCCAGACAATTGTAGCTCTATCTGTGTTCACATAACATATTTCATTACGCCCATTTGGTACTGGATCTGTGTCTGCCCATATTCAGCCCAAAGTCCCAAAAGGAAACAGCATAAAACAGTTCATTGCACATTTGGCTTCTGTGCTGTAGACAGAATGAAAAATATGTCTGATTCTCCTGCAGGGTTGCATCAGCTGTAGTACAGCATAGCGTCTGGGATCACATTCTTTAAAAAGAAATACTAGTCTTATCTGACAGTGGCTCAGAAGACTGGAGTCAAAAAACAACCTGTTAGAGAAATGCAGGGCCCATCACATTCTGAACCCAAATTTACACACTGATTTCAGGATTTCCCCTTTGTTTATTTTCATTCATTTAAATAATATATACACATTTTGACTAGGAGCTTTTTGTCAAAGCCATGCCCTCTAACCATACCTGAATTCAGGCCTGGAGTCTGGATTTTCCAGTATGGTCCCTGTATGTACCTGTCAGTTTAGATCTAACTTCTTATTCCCCTGTCCTTTTCACTTTCCACTCCCGGTAGCATCATTATTCAAGTTAGTTCTGTCAGTCTTGAACATTGCTACTTTTAAGTTGTTTGGAAATCCTTTTAAAATGAATGTACAGCAGCAAGAGATGATTTTTGACCTTGCTTAAAAACCATCCAGTAGCTGCTCGGCCTCTTATTAACTCTATAAAACAGGCCTATTATAGAATTCTTCATTAATTATCTGACTGTTTAGAAAAAGCTTCTCTGTAAAACTAACCCCCTAGGTTAAAATAGGGCTGTACATATGATGTGTAAGTATCCATATGAGAGTGTGCATTCACAATACCTAAAAGATTAAGGTAGAATCAAACTTAATGAAGGCTAACTTAATGGACTGAAAGTTTTAAATAACATCTGAATATCCATAATTGTGAATTGTTCTGTTTCTTACTAGTAAATAGAAGCAGATGGTCTCATGAGTAAGATAGAAGTGAGGGGGTCAACTTTGAGAAGTCTCATTTGGTTCTCTCTGTGTCTTTTATTTCCAGATTAACAACAAACCCTGTGGCAAAGTTGGTGTACCTCAGCAAGTAGCCCGGGATGCAGAAATAGTTCGTGAACTGGTTGTTCAGAGTAAGCTGGGGATGAAATATCTTCAAGGACGTACAATTACAAAGTTCTTCTTGTCTCCTCGAACTGCCCTTATCAACTTCCTTGTCCAGGAATAATGTGAAGAGACATTTTCTTAGCACTCTGTAACTGGGGCTGCGTAATTTCATCAAAACAAGAAGACTTTATTTCAGAGCAGACAAATGAAACATACATAGGTTAAGCAGGGGAAAGAATGACCACTTGTCACATTAATGAAAAACGTTTGATGCAACTTAGTTATCCTTTCTTATTTAGAAAGGAAGTTATCTCACTGATGGTACAGAAGACAGAAAAACAGAAGGAGTTAGAGAAGAAGAAAAAATGGAAATGAGTGAACAGCAAATTGCATTAATTTTTTATTTATTCAGATTTTATATACTGTCACAATGGCCACATGACACTCTGGATGATTTACAGCAATTAAAAACCATTAAACAAAACATAAAAAATCAATAACATTTACCAAGTCAGTAAGTAAAACACCAATTCCTTCAGCAGGAGCACCAAGTGTGTTGACTTCATGCAATAACCGGAGTGGACAACATTTTATATATACATAACAATTAAAATTTTAAAATTCATCAATTAAAATACCACCCTAAAATTAGAATCAAAAATTAGAATTAAGGATTTCAATAGTTAAAATAGGCCAAATATGAAAAAGTATTTGCCTGGTGCCAAAATGTGTACAAAGAAAGTGCCTGGCACACACCTCTGGGAAGCCAGCTCCACAAATGGAGTGCCATGACCGAAAAGGCCCTACACTGGTGTTAGTTGACTTCTTAGCATCCTTTATAAGTAGCTCTTGAAGTAGGACCTCCAATGAAGAGCTTAGGGTCTGGATAGGCTTATCTCTGTGACTCTGTACAGTTCTACAAGTGTTTTTTTCTGGAAATCATGTTCAAGAATTGGTGTTTATTTTTTTACATGTTGACAGATGTGGCCAAGTGTTGCAATGTTTGGTGCCTTTCTGAATTCTCCTTTCTCTTTTCCAAGTGTGGCATTAATTTGGAGTGAGAGAACTACAAACTTTATTCAAATTCCTGAGCCCCTTTGGTTGGTTGTCCTCTTTTAAAACTCTTTGAATTATTGGAAACAAGGTACTCATGAAAGAATGTTCTGGTATTTTCAAGCACATGGTGTAATACTGGGCCACAATATGAATATAAAGAAACCGACCTTTCTTTAAGATGGCATCACAGTTACTAGGCCTTCCAGACAAGATTCACAAACAAATCCAATTTTGTAGCCTCAAGTTTTTTTATTCAAAAAGTTCTGGTCAGATTCTGAGTTAAGCTTGACTCTCAATGAATTCGTATCTTGGGTGTTTCATCTGTCATTTTAATGAAAACTTGCTGAGCTTTATCTTATCTGAGTTGGGCATTCGAAATTCTGATTCACAGGAATATTTTGATCCTCAGGCCTTGTGACCTCAGAGCTGGGACTCCAAGATTCCCCCTTGCAGCCAGTGCAGAAAAAAATGCTGGCTGCCACTCTAAGGATGTAACTGGGCCCCAGAAAGGACAAGAAGGGGTTGCAGCAGGGGAAGAGGCTGGGCCCATTGCTTTACACTGCTTCCTAGAGACAGCCCAGCCTCCTTCCCTCCCCAGCACTAAACCTTGACAGCTGTTCAAGAAAATATAAGTCATGGCAGCAGTAAAGAGTGCTGCCACTGGTCCTCACCAGGCCTGTGCATTAGATGCACATAAGCCTCTGCGTTTGGAGACTTTCATGCATCTAAGGTGGGGCACTTCAGATTGCAGCATCCAGTCCATTTACATTCTAGAGCAAGGTGGTCTTCTGGGACCTTTTTGGGTTTTTTGTTTGTCTTTTCTAGGCTATCGAGTATTAACTGAAATCACATTGCAGGATTAAAGAAAAGCCCAAATTGGAACTGAGCTTCCTCTCAAACCAAAAGTCTTAATTTACCATCGAGCTTTCATTTCAACTGACTAATTGACAGTGAGGACAAAGGTATTGTGGCTATTGTTAAAGAGTTGGAAGTTAGAAACCCTTGGTTCTCTTTTGCCAGTCATCTAGAGACTACTTTTTGCCCACTTCTGCTCTAGAGTCCCTGTTGGCATGATCTAGGCTATTCCATCTTTCTCATCTGCTCTTTCAGCAAGAAGGCAAATGCTAGAAAGGCTACTTTGCTTTCTCCATCTCCAGCTGGGCTTAAGTAAAATAAAAACAAACTCTCTTGTGATGCAAGAGAACTTTTCTTTATAATAAGAGTAGCAAATAACTTTTAAAATAAGTATTCCTTTAGTAAGCTTTCTCATCTCCCAGTAGTCAATGAATGAGAAGTGCTGGCAATGATAATTCAGGCTGTCAAGTTTATGGCAAGTAGTTTCACCAAAACGCAGTCCCTTTTTACAGCAAAACAAAACCTCTTTGTTAATATCACAATGAACTGGAAAAGAATGTTAATTAGCACTTTGCAGATGGTTCCTTACATTCTGTGCGACTAGCTATGCTTTGCTCAAAGTGCCAGGATTTCTCATGTATCATTGACTGGGGCTTGGACTTGCCTGGTAAGCGACATGGTTAATTAGGAAAAAAGGAGACATCACAAAACAGCCTTTATGTGTTTCTGTAGTTTTCAGCAGAAGCAAGGAAGGAGGGGGTGGTTAGTGGGGGAGGCTGAACATCCTGGACTTAATGCTCCAAATGTGTGGAAGATCAAATCAGGCTTTTATGGGAAAGGCATTCTCCTTGTCCAGTGAGTGTTCCAGGTATGCCAGACAGACGTAGGGAACATATAAGCAGAAATTTTCTATGGCAGGCTGTTTGTTTATAGCGTCCAATCAGACACTATGGAGTGTCCAACTTAGGAACACAGCTGGGCCAAAAATGACTGTCTTTTCCAGCTTCCTAAAGAGAGAGGCACATATGCAAAGGAGTGCAAGATACGTACGGTTGGGTCCAATGGTGGCTGTCAACCTGTAGAACACAAACAGTTGCTGTTATGGATTTCCCCTCACCCTTCTGCCCTCAATGTATTCTCAACTGCTCTGGATGACTAGGTGACGCAAAGCAGATCTGTGGTTATGCAGTGGGTTTCAGGTGAGGGACAGTGAAGGAAAGCCCCACTGTACAAGCACAAATCTGTGTGATTTGGATTTAACTCATAGTTCCTGTGCCCTCAATTCCCCGTCTCATTCAGTGTGCAGTTTCAAGCTGATGTAGTGCAGTGGTAAGGAGAGCTTTGGCTGTACCAGGAAATGCTTCATTTTAAATCTGATTCACCCATTTGTTCACCATCCCATAGAGTTTGTGTGTACATGTGCATTTGTGTGTGAGTGTGCTGCAGCGGGAAAGAGGGAATTGGTCAAATATCAAATACCATCTCAATAGAACTTACAAAATTGATATACAATGAAGTTTCCAGCACCTCCCCTTCTTTTCATAGTATGACATTTCAAACATGGTTTACATTCCTACTTTTTGCTTTTAATCGAGTATTTAAAATTGTGCTGTTTCATGCTGGTGGCAATGGCAGCTAAACCTTTAGTGGTTTCCTGCTGAACTTCACTGGCAAATTGCTACAGAAGAGGAAAATGACACATTTAGGTCGAAATGGTTAGGTCCCTATGTAGCAGCTGAGTTCTAGCTACTGAATTGATGAGCAAATCCCCCAGAGTTGCACACCTCTGAAGTAAGTAGCAAGGAAAGACATGCGACCTTCAATGGAAAATTATATTTTACATAACTAATGAAGTTAATTCTACCCTGAAGCAGTATCACTGGGCAAGAGATTGTTATAAAGGCCCTTTTTAAACATTCCAAGTGACAATCGACCAAAGTAATATCCCCTTTCCTTCCTCCTCCTCCATTTCCCCACCAAACTTTTCTAAAAGAATAATAATAATGAGCAGAATCCACCATGAAGTTTTTCTTGTCTATGTTCCATTGAAATAAATGGCTCTCTACAGGAATGCATTAGTGTTCTTGCACGATGCCTATCAATTTCAATAGAGTTTGGGTGAGATAATTTCCCAGTAGATTGTGCTAATTTTAATCCATGTATGGTCTTTTCTGGAGTCCCTTGGGGACTATACAAAATGAGTACAGATGCAGTAAAATCTTCACTCTAAAAATTTCCTTTGTGTAGGAGGTATGCAAGATCAACAGCATGTACCTACCCAGGCCTCCTAGTGCTTAGGTGCATTAAAAGTGTCCCTTGGCTCCAAGCTGAACGTGTTCAGTTGAAGGAAAAACAGGATGACACACCTTTCAACTAAGGACTGGGAAGAACAAAACACAAATCATGCACAGTGTGTGATTTGCAAAATGTAGATCACGTGAAATGGGACTGGAACAATTTCTCAGATCAGCATAGCTCTGGGAGCTGTTTTTCTTAATTCTCCACTTCCTCAGATCAAGTCTAATCATTGGGATTTCTCTAGCTGCCAATGGAGGTCAAGTTCAGGAACTATTAGTGAGGAGTGGCTGAGAACAAGGACCTGGCTTAATTATGTGATGAAGCTGTGAACTGATAGCACAAAGGATCCAGCTGCTGTTGATGATGAAAAGTTGAACAAGCTTATGCAGGAGCAGAAACATGATACAGAGTGAGTCTCAAAAGTAGAAACGGCCTCTTGGTTGGTCCAGAAGGCCACCATCCAGTTTATCCAACTATGTCAACAGTGAAAGACTGTGTGCTCTGTGTGTATAAGACCCCAGTTCTTCATCTGAAGTGCCTGCACAGCCTGTGCTTGTCCTTGTTGCCCATATGGAGCACCCAAAGATCACAACACCAAATCTTATTTGTATGTATGTCTGTATGTATGTATTTCCTTGGGCTTTACGTCCAAGATAGTACCATACTTAACTGGGAGAGTACATACTTTGCCTGTGATAACTTCCTACTTCAGCCCTTGGCAGGATCTGCAGCAATAAGTCTCATTAGCAGATTATAAGAAAAACTGAGAACCTGAAGAACCTTTGCTAGCCAGAGATCATAGTTACATCTAGTCTAGCTCAATGTTCCACAACTTGGTGGTCTTCAGACACACTGGGCAACAACTCCCAGCATGGCAATTGGGGGAGTTGTAGTCCAACATATCTGGGGAGAACAAGGATGGGTAGGAAAAGCCACAGTGAGCATGATGAGAATTGTAGACCAGTGCTTCTGAGATGGGAGAATCTGGGCTAGGTGAACTAATAGTCCAGCTTGATCTAAGGACACTTCCATTGTTTTCAAAGGCTGCAATTTTGTGGGCACCTCCTAGTTATATTGCTGCTGCTAAGAGAATTAGGGCACCGTTCTATGTGGCTACTTGTAAGCTTCCAAATTCAGGTTATTTACATTGGATAGAGGGCAGGGGGAACATGAAGGCTAGGATTGTCTCTGCACTCTCCTGTTCCTCAAAAATATGTAGATCGCAAATTTTTGGCCATTAAATGTTTTGTCTCCTCGTGAGGAGCAGAGGCTGGGGCACAACCTGGGTGCCTTGCCCCTCCTGTCACCCTAGAATGCCCCACCCCAGTGCCTATCCTGAAGATGCCCTTCCATATTCAAGGCTCCAGCTGGCACAGAAAGACCCATGCTGGTTGAGAGGGGTGGAGGTGGGCCCTCTGAAGTCAAAAGTACTCACAATGACCTCAGCTTTTCTGAGGTTGAAGTTAGGCCTCTTCCTATGCCTGGGCAGACAGTATCTACTGTCCCTAAGACTGTGCCCTTCATGGACTGTTCATGTGACATCTTCACTGCTGTTTAGGGAACAAATCCTTAACACTGCCAGAGGTAGCAATCTGAGATCTTGAAGAGCAGGCAGCTCTGAGGGCCATTCATTCTGGGAAAGACCACAAATTAAATTTACATGAATGAAGTAAAATGAAGTATAAATATAATCCTTGTCTCTGAGCTAGACCAAAGTTCAAGCCTTGGCAAAGCAAAGAATTTGTCAGCTCTATGCCTTTTTTTAGCACCACATCATTCTTTGAGAAAATTCTCCAGTTAAAATGTTCTGTGGCTTCAAGAAGCAAAAACTTTAATTTCCTTCATCGATGATGAACCTTCCATCTATGGAAATCAACAGAAACAATCCTGGTTCTTTTAATAAAGGTGGTTAGCTGCTCCAAACCAGCCTGCTCCAAATTTCTACTAGGATAATTCCAAATTAAGCAGCAGTTGCCTTGACAAGTCCTTAGAGCTTCACGGTAATGAATTTCTGAGACTCTCCAGTTCTACCTCATTTCAGCTTCAAATTGCAGCTCCTTGGAGGGCCTGTGTGTACTGATCAACAGAGCTGTAGCTACAAATAGGTTTACTTAGCATTCAGAGGATATAATTCTCCTTTTATGTCCAAATAAGCAGGCAAAATTGAACCAGGCATTGCACTGAAAGCCATTGATACTGTAACTGGGACCACAGAAACATCCAGAGCCGGACTTGCCAAGAGGCAGAGTGAAGCAGAGGCATCAGGTACAGCTGCTAGGTGGACAGCCATGATGTTGAGATGCTGGAGGCCAGTGCTGTGTGCCATGTGACCTAACTGGCAACCTCTACATGATTGTGCTGTCCTTAGGTGCCTTGTAGGATGCCAATGTTGAAGTAATTATTTGCCAAGGTGGCTTAGTTTTGTACATAAAATGGGAAGGGAGGTGCTTGTCCTTTGCCTTGGGCAGTGGATGCCTTGGACCAGCTCTAGAAACATCACCTGGAGACCCTGAAGATGCTGATGATTAAGGGAGGGAATCCATACAGTTTCTTCAGCAATCAGGCCAATGTCTAATATTGCTGTTCATGTTTAGAATCAAAATGGTTGCTGAGTGGCCAAAGCGAAGGGCAGCTCTTGAATGGCTGAAGCCCCTTTGAATAGCCATGTGGACTTCTGGGGTGTTTTTGTTTAGTCGGCTGTTCCATTTTTGCTTGCAAAAGCCCACTCCAGGGTGCTGGGGTGTTGTCACACAGAGCGAGCTAAGCTTGGCTCTGGAAAGGGAGGGATGGGAACCACTGAAAAAAGTACCAAAGGTCTCTGGGATGAGTTTCTCAGTACATTCTTGTAGATGTTAGGGCAGGTCAGATAGTTGCCCTCCCAGCTTCGAAGAGAGGCACTCAATGGCTAAGGGCCCAGCAACATCTGTTTTATTGAGAGCTCACTCTTCTTTCTGCAGTCAATCTTTGCTTTCTATTTCCTCCCCCCCCCACCCCCACAAGCTGCTGCTGCTTCTTGCTCCTCATTTTTTGTCCCCTTGCTGTAAGTAAGAGGTTGTTGCATTTCTTTGAAATTCCAAATCTTCTAACGAGAGAGAGAGCGCGCGCAAGCGCGCGCACACACACACAAAACTCACCCTCCCACTGGCCTCTTTCAAATAAAGAAGATACGCTTGCTACTTGAGAATAATCATTATTTTGTTCAGTTGGCTTCAGAGACACTTTTTAAGGCTAAACTCTTCCCAAAGCAGCCCACATTTCTACATCAATAATGAATTCATAAAGTCATGCATGAATTTAAAATAGACCATTAGCAAAAGCAGCATATAGAACAACCTGTAAATGAAAAATAATGCAAACAACTGTTGTTTTTTAAAACCTGTTTAACAGCAGCACATGGGGCCAGCCATCTCTCTCTTGCAAGTGAGATCCACAGCGGAGAGGTTATAATTGAGAAGGCCCTATCTTCAGCAGCTGCCAACCTTACCTATCTTAATGGTGCCCAGTGCATTCCCTTCTGAACATCTCCCCATCCCTGTGCTTAAAGCCTGTTGCAATGTTAGAACCAAACAAGTCAAGACTATGCAATGATTACATGACTGAGTGCATAAAAAGTTGTAGACTCAGCAGCTGCACTGGTCCCTGGACTGTACCAAGGGCTGCCCACATCACTGAATTTGGAGGCAGCATTTGGAGGCAGCATTTGGGGGGAAAGTGAAAAAGCAAAGGGGCTTTTTGCTGCCACCATGTCGCTGCATGTTCTTGAAGGTTTTCCCACCCCACCGTAATCGGACAGCAAATGTTGGTTTATTTAGTAGATTTGTTTGAAAGCCACCTGTTAGCATCATTCTCTCTGGGTGTTTTAGCTGCAGTGGAGTCTACTGAACCCCACAAAAATAGCAAGGGAGGCCACACCCCGCTTCGTGGATCAAGGTTCACACACAAATGTGGGCCAAACTAGAAAAAGGCTGGACGCATGAATGTATTACATGACTCTGTTTTTTAGTGGTCGTCACAGTGGTAGGCAGTGGGCAGGGTGGCAGCTTTCATGGGGAAGTTTAATCTTTCTCTTCCATGTGGTTGCTCTCATGCAACACCACTTCCCCAAAGCTGGAAGGGAAACTGCTGTCTGTTCTAAGAATAAACAAGTGCTGGGAAGCCTTCAGAATTAATCCATCTTGGAGGCAATGCAGTGAAACTACCCACTACCCTCTGAACCTGGAGCAGTATCGGCATCACATGCAGGGCAGAAGTGCAAAGGTCATCTTTGCCACCGCATTCCTCCCCTCCTGCAAATAAGCTAAACACTCTCCAGGTGTTTTCAGGTCCCAACATTTACCATGGGAGCTGGAGATGATGGGAGCTGGTGTCAGCCCCGTTGCACTGTAAATGTCTGAAGGCAAATAGAGAAACACTCACCATCTGCTGCTATTGTTTTAATTTTTGTTCTAAACTGCTGCACTGCAGTTATTTTTACCCAATTTATTAATGTATGTGCTGTTCCCTACTCCCTCTACAAGCTCATGTTTTAATATTTTAACATTTTGTTATGATCTTATGATGATGTTTTATTAACTCTTATAAACTACCTTGGCAGGCTAGTCTATCCTGATAGCAATCAGAAAAATATAAGTAAATTCAGCCTCGCATTGGGCCTGTTGCTTGGAATAGTGAACCGACCGTTTCCTCATCTACCACGTCAGCCACTGAACCAACCGTTTCCTCATCTACCACGTCAACCAGAGCATGTGACCCTGTGGCAGCAGCCGGCAACCCTTTTTCTGCCAGGGACCATGCAAACCATTGGGAGCTGTGTGTTGGCAGTAGGTCAGGTTGCAGCCAGTGGTGGGAAGAGCCAGAGCAAAAAATGAGCAAGTTGTCCCTTCTCTGCCTGCCTGCCTGCCTGCCTGCCTGCCTGCCTGCCTGACTCTCTCTCTCTCTCTCTCATTCTCTTCCTTTCTGACTAACACACACTCAGAAAAGGAAAAGATTATTTTTGTCTGAGCTTTGGACCTGATTGCATGCTGGGCTTTCAAAGTTAGGCTGAGGGACACATAATATTTGGTCAAGGGCCACAGGAAGCTGATTGCTGCTTTACAACATCAAGAGGTCTCACATTTATTTATGTTTTTTTACTGAAATATGCAAGCCACCCTTCAGTCACAGAATTCCAAAATGATGACCACAACATCAAAAGCACAACAAATCAGTACAAAAGCCATACAATTGAACAATAAAAAGCAAATTGCAACAGTTGAGTCTGCCAAAGGATGTTATTTGATGTAATGGCAACAGCGACAGAAACAAGTACCCACTATGATATCAGTTGCAATCCAAATCGAAGACTTGGTCAGGTTTTATTGGTATCGAGAAATCACTCAGTGATGTGAAGGCAAACTAGGCACTGTGGTCAAAGATAGGCTGAGGGACACACGAAACAGAGAGGAAAGCCATTAAGGTCATGACCCTGCACACACTTCCCTGAGAATAAATCCCCTTGAAGCCAACAGAGCATACTTCTGAGTAGATACATATAGGATTGCACTGTTAGTGCTACATGGTGCAGGTGTTTCTCACCCTTAGTATGCTCTATCTTTGCCCTTTTATTTGCAATGGCTTTACATGCCAGTTAAAGGTCTCCTTGAACAATAGGTTTAATTATGTGTCCTATTTTGCTAGAAAGCTGTTCCATCTCCCCTAGTGATGCTGGTGTACCACAATATGCATGATATTCCTGAGATCTGTTTAAAATTCTTGTAGTATAAAGTTCTGATACTTTTTAGGTCTTCAGTGAGTTAGTTCAAGTCATAACATGGTTTTCAAACTAGCTTAGTTCTAAACTTTAATCCAGCTTGTATTTCTGCTATCAGATCATTCATTGGAACAAGACTGATGGATAGATGGTGAATGAATATGGTATAAAATTGGGCCCATGTTGACCTGATTTGCTTATTTGATCATTTGTCTGAAAGGGGGGATAAAAATGCAGTGAACATTCAATTTAAAAAGGAGGAAATCAGATGGATAGTATTGAGAATCATAATGCTTTGTGGAAGTGCTTGCTTTTACAAGTATAAATGCATTTTAACTGCAAATAATGAGTGCGATTTTGGGAGCATTTATATGGAATTTGTGTTCTTTCTGTTGATCACATGCATTCACATGGACGGATTTGGTATGCCAAGGTACAATTTCACTTTGTCTCACAGGCAACTGAAGCTAACACAGCAATCAGCTGCCCTTCAGGAAACCAGAGAGATTCTTCAAATTCCTTTCACGAAAGGGTCACATTTGTTCATTCAGGGTTGAAATGGACATATTTCCCCTGCACATAAATGCTTCGTTGGGCTATTTTATTTTATTTTATTGCATTCCCTGCTCCATCTAGATTTGTACTGTAAATGAGCTGGTGGATTTTTTTGTAGTAATCAGGACAGGAATTAAGAGGCAGCTGATCACTATGACCATCAATGGGGCAGGAGATGTTTTCTTCCTATAGCAGAGCAACATAATGGAAGAGAAAGGCTAAGACAGGAGGGAGAACAGGTAATAGTAGTTTTGATGGTTGAATCTTGAAATTTGAATCAGGATGGATTGCTTTTCAAAGAGAACATCCACATTCTGTATCAAGACAAGCCAACATTCAGAAATCCCCTGCCATGAGGCTTACAAGCTAAAAGGCACAAGAGAAAAGGGAAAACAAAGTGGGAGGGAAGAGGCGAAAAAGCAAACACATTAATGAAGTCTAGGTACATGTGACTGTAAGAAAGACATGCACTACATACCTTGCCCCAAGTGCTTTCCTTCTATTGCCTCCTGTGCAGAATTTTAGATTGCTACCTCCTTATGGTAGGGGTGATTTTGAACTGTGAACAGCCTGTTTCCATTTGAACTGATCAATATAAGAATTTTGTCACATTAAAAACTGAGGGCCGGATTTGTCAGTTTTTCTTCACTAACCCATTTTCTCTTTGTACTGTGTATTTTAAACTGCAAGCTTGAGGACAGGGACTGTCTTGTTTTTATTAATCTGTAAGCCAAGCATTTCCAATTGAAGAGCAGGATATAAAGGAAGGCAATAAACAGACAGGCAGGTCGATAATGCCGTCCTGTACACACTTAATGCAGAGTCCTAATATGCTCCATGGGTCTGATTCCCAGGAAAGTGTTATCATGCTGTGGCCTCAGTTTAGAGCGCCAATTATGGTTTTGAGGGGATTCAGACATGTATCTGGGGATGCTCCAGTCGCTGCATAAGTTGCCCCGTCTCAACCCAGAAACAGTACCTGCTCCTTTAAAATCCCAAGTGTTTATGCAGCAGCACAGCTCCACCTGTTTCTCTACTGCTTCTTTTATCTCTTTCCCTTCCACTGCCTCTTGTAGGATAAACAGGAGTTTTGTTTGGTCCTGCAGGCAGGAAAAGGGGGTTGACCAATGGAGCAGCCAGGCAGAAAGATTCCCTGCAGGACTGCATTTTGAATTGTAAGTAGGTAATTATTTCTTGGCCCTGTTCACCATACTGATCATTTGCTGAAGAGCAGGAAATAAGCATCCAAATAAACAAAATGCAAGAAAGCTATCGTCACATGTGAAAGTATAATTACAATACCTCCTGGTTCTAGGGAACTGGAACATAGAAGTTAATCCACTAGAAGGATCAAGGCAAAACTGAGAAACTAGAATCCTGTATTTCCAGGCCTCACCTCACTTTCTACAATCATAATTACTTTGAGATTTCTCATATGTGCATGTGCGCACATACAAAACTGTAAAACAGATTTCAAGGTCAAATGTGAAGAGGGTTTTCGGTGTTGTCTGTGTGCATATTGTTTTACACATGGCTGATCTAATCTCTTCTCAACAGGAAGGAAATGTGTTTTACATTGTTAACTAAGGTCAAAAGGGTCATGGAAAGACAGAAAAAAAGATGGCTGTTTCCTTTACAACCTTGCAGATTGAGCCTGAATTAGAAACCTCTGCATAACATTGTGGATAAAAAGGAAGAGAAAAGGTGTGCAAAGTGGGGAGTGATTCATATTATTGCAAACAAGAATAGAGGAAATGATTCTACAAGTTGTCAAAGAGTTTTTTTTCCTCTTTTTTTTTTCTTCTTTTTTAGCGATTTTGTTTCTTGGCTAGCCAAATCATGCAATGTGACTGCTTCTGCAAGTTGAGGAGGCAGCTTGTAATCTTACTCACATTCGGCATGACCTATTTAAAATTAATAGTTTTATAAGTCCATTCATTTCAGCGGGAGAGTTGTATAAGCTGAACTTATGGGTATTTTACACAGGACAGAAGTAAATCTGTGTCTTATGGATCACTAAAGAAGAGGACCGTAGTTTGCATAATATTTGTATGTGCTAATTAATATTGGAAATTTATTTAAAATTTAATATGTGGATTTCCAAATTTATGAAGAATTTACAGAGAAACACAGCACAGCATGATGCAGTGTGGAAAATAATGTCTAGGTAACCTGCATGTTTGTCTGCTCATGGCCTGCCATTCAGGTGCTAAGCCTTGACAGGCAGTAGTACTTAGGGTCATCTTTAAACTGGAATTGCACAGGATGGCCCCTTAAATAGGGATGGTCCTCTGGCAGCCCTTCATATGGAGGACTGCTCTCTCTGCAGGATGTTACCTGGCCACCCTAAAAAGTCTCATTGAGCTTGGCTCTCCCATAAGTATGTCTAGATTTTCAGCCTTGAAACCGAATGGCATGTTATATTAGCTGCACTGTAAAAAATAAATAAAAGGGATGCTTAATGTGGTCACTTTGATTTTCAAGAAAAGCAATTTCTGATCCAGTTCAAGGGCCTCACAGAGGTTTCCCACTGAAAATATGCTCCCTTTGCTGCTGTTTGCTCCTACATCTGCTGTTCACGTAAAACAGCATCTTTGGATCCAGAGAGCAACAGGGGAACTTCCAGATGAGGCCTCTGTGGTCCCATCACACTGTCTCTCTTAAGAGGCAGTCCAGCTGTCGTCATCTTCGATTCTAAATAGAAGAATCTGTCATCTTCTGTGATATCCCACCACTTACTCACTGCACAATGTATTAATGCTAGGACCCCTCTATCTGGAATTAGCCTTCCATCATAAGAATAATGCACTGCACCATTTAGTTGATCCTTTAGCCCTTAGTTAAGAGCTTGGCTTTCCCATAGATGTCAACATCACCAAGAGTGCTTCCCCAGTGACAGCTTCTCCAGCCTGATGCCCTTCAGATATGTTGCAATTTCTGGCACCCTGGCTAGCCACCTCTGGAGGATGCTAAGCTGGGGAAGGCAGTTCCAGGAGGGGATGGATTGGGGTAGAGGAGCTCTAGGCAGAGAAAGGGTGAAGCACCTGGACTCTGCAGCTTTAAAAATATGTAATTCATCCTTCCCTGAGGCTTAGAAAGGCCATACATTAATGTAACATATATCTCAATCATTGGTCGGAATGCACCCAAAGTCTTAATTTATACCTTTGTGCTCTTTTAACTTTCCCAGATAAAAGTCAGCCTTGACATGCAACACAATATTGTCCAGGATATAAAGAACTGTGAGAAGCTTTTTTTCATGTGCCCAAGGGGCTGGTAGACTCGTTTGTCTTGATTAGCTGCTTCCCAGGCTGCTTCTCAGCCTGCGTGGAGTTTCAAAAGCATCTTGTGATACAGTTTGGATGACTGTCAACAAGTCAAACATCCCACTGGGCTTGATGGATCTCCCTGAAGAAGGCTTTGCAGCACTGTGCTTTCCATCTAATGGCCATGATCTTTGATGTTTGCTTTCATCAATTTAGCCTCTAGAGGAGAGCTACTACCAGCAGGAACTTACAGCTTGCTGCTGCTACAATCCCTACAAAAAATAGCAAATTAAAAACAGCCAAAGGGAAAATCTAGTGTCTTACCACATGTTACACACTTGGTAACCTGGCAATCTCCAATTTTGGAGACTACAAACCCCATAATCCCTAATAATTGACTCCATTGACTAGGGATGCTGGGTATTGTAGTTAAAACATCTAGAGGGCACTAGGTTGCCTGCCTCTGTTCTAGTGCTATCTTCCCAAGTGTGGTCCCTTCCAAATATGTTAGAATGCAACTCCCAGTATTCACAGCCAGTATGGCCATTGGCAACACTGGTTGGAACTGATAAGTTACAGTCTAAACATCCGGAAGGAACCAGATTGAAGAAAAGCTGTTCTAATGTATCTAAAGGCTAGGCTAGGCAAGATGTTGGAAGATCCAGGATCTGAGGGCATGAATGGGGCTTCAGCGAATGGGGCGGCATAAAAATGTTTTAATTAATTAATTAATTAATTAATAAAGTGTGGAGGGAAGAGTACACCAGCAAACTGAAGGCAGGGGTGGCAGTGAATCATTTCCCCCTATGCCATTTTCCTGAGATATTTGCCCTGTTTTGGAAAATATGCATCCGTCATAAGTACTCATTCTCTATAATTAAGGAAATAGCTGTATGCAGGTTAGCAATCTACATTAGGAAAATGGCACATAGAAGATGGCTTAACCCCTCTCTTTCTGGGCTGGCTGTTTTAAAGAGAAAATTCAGGAGTTAGGGTGCTTCTATATAGGCCTTTTTCACAGACTGTTTTTGTGAGCCCAGAGGAAAATGCTTTTCAGTGTAATAAACCTCTTGTATTTTCCCTGCATGCCTTTGTTTCTGTCCAAGAAATATCTGCATCTTAGCTATGTAAAGAACCTCTCTTTTGGGTTTGTGATTTAGGTAGAATAAAGACTGTTTCCTGAAAATTGAGTCAGGATGTTCAGCCTACAGAAAACTACAGCATACAATGCTCTGAGCAACACTGCCTGTGGGAATTCCTATGGGAATACCCTGAATGTACCCTGTTTTGAGTGCACCATGTTCAGCTGCAACAACAATTGGGGAGTCATTTTGGTGATTAAAAATAAAGCAGCTCCTGCAGCATGTTAATCGATAGTTCTTGGTGTAGCTGCAGCTAAACTAAGAGATTTCCAGGGTGGCCCGGCATCTTATTTCAGCTGGGTTATTTCAGTAAAGAATGGAAAACAGTTCAACCTTGTTTCAAATGTGTAACAGAATAGCTCTCCCCCAACACACCAAAAAAGGCAGTCATGTTGGCCAGAAGAGGAATGATAAAATCCATGTATTAAAAATCAGTGAACAACAATTCTCTGCTGTCTTGTTTCCAGTGTACTAGGGTACTGAGATCTGAAACCACCCCATCACCTGGTCCTACCAGTTTGAACCTTCCTCTTCCACATCATCTTAAAACTGTGATGTTAGAGACATCCTGGCTACAACATTCACTCGGCCCTCCTCACATCCTAGTTGCTCCCTCTCCCCATAACCTGCCTTTTGCAACATCTTGCCTCATGAAAAGATCTGGAGATCCTGAACGCTTGCATAATCACTGTGTTCTTTGGATTGTCCTAATAAAGGTATCATACTACATGGATTAAGAAAACAGCAGTTTTGCTAGTGTACTGAGAACTTTGGAAGGGAGAGACCCTAAGGCCACTGCCACACAAAGCTGCATGTTCCGAGATTGCTTTTAGCCCAAGCTGTAGTATTGTTTCATTTAAGTATGTGCCAGATCTGTATACCAATGTACAGACAAGTTTCCAGAGCAGTTAAAATAAGCAAAAAGGGCCATTTGAATTGATCTTAGAAGCAGCCCAAAATTGTATTTTTGCATGTCTTTGTTTAAACGTTATATAGATACTCACTGACCTGCAACTCTTGGTTTGTGCTCTGCAGTAGGGAATGGAGAAATCTGTCAGTTTTAAGCTCTCCCTATTCTTCATGTTTCCAGTCTAAAGTTTGGTTTCTCCAGGCTTAAGTTAGGTTTATCCAGAACGTACAAAAAACATAAATTGATGAGAAAAAATAGTGCACATTCCTCCTACTACATGTATTTTAATGTATTTTGGCTAATATGTACATTTTTGCAAGCATTTTTCTGAAAAAAATGCATCCCAGCATTATTTCCCCTAATATATACATGTTGTAGGCTTTTTTATTGGAAACTCCACTGCAAAATTCAGAGAAGTGTAAATTTCAACAGATCACTTTTACTTTGTACTGCTGTTTCAAAGTGTGAAATTAGGAAAATGCAAATGGAATGATTTCTCCCCCAGCCATAGTAACCTGTTCCTTATCTGTGTATAGTACAATACAAATGACCTTCAAATAAACAGGTCTTCCTATGTTGGGGTCCTATGAACTGGATGCTTGAGTTATGAAACTGGAAAAGAACATATAAATGAAATGGGATCACCAATTGATGATCTTCTGCCCAAGGCAAGAGCCCTCAGCCAATCAGGACCCCTAAAAGATGCTATTTCTCTCTACCGCCCACTCACAAAACTTCTTTTCCCCTCTGAGAAAGAGAAAAGGGGAGGGAAGGAGGACCTGACAGAGACATAAGGGGAAAGAGAGACAAATTCAGACTGCTGGAAGAAAATAGATGCGAGAAGCTAAAAAAAAAAAAAAACAAGCAAAAGTGGGAAGAGGTATGTTAGGGAATCCCTGCAGACAATTCTGCTTTAGTCCAAAATGACACTTGCTACATAGTGCTGGACTGAAGGGCTTTTAATGTCAAAATCTGTCCATGTTTATGAAAGATGGTCTTTACAAAGTGCTTACTACCTGTAATAATTTCAAGCAAAAGCTCTACAAAGCTCTTCACAAAACATAAATGTAGCTTTATGGAAACCCAATTCATCACACCACAAAACTGAAATCAGCCTGGCCCAAGGGCCATCATCCTTCCTCTTCTGAGAGCTGTTCTCATCTTTCTTCTGTCATTTTTGGCAGGTGTAAGCTAAGAGCTTAGCTAGGGCCTGAATCATGCATTCCATATTCATTGAATAGTGCTGCCCAGAAGCATTCATTAATAATCATTCAACTGCATGAAAGAATGCATGATTTAAGAATTATTTAATACTTATGTCTAGTTAATATAGGATTAGTCAAATGTCATGCTATTGTGCATAAAGAAGTGATTTATCCCATACCGTTTGTGTCTGAGTATTGCAACACCATCATACAAACAAATGTTCTAGAGTAAGCATTTCTGGTTTTAGGCTCCACGCACATGGATACAGGTTTTGCCTTTCTTTTGCTTTTGGCCTTCTATGTTAACTTTGCATATTAAAAATGCTGTGCATGGATCAAAGTGGAAGCATTCCAGATAAAACAATCTTGTCAGTTTAAAGCATGTACTTATACATAAACTTTGGACTAATCTCTTCAGAACCTAGCAGTCTGCTCAAATACAGCTGGAATGATGAAAGATGAATGACTGGGAGAATATGAGAAAACCTAAACATTTTTGATAAGAAAATTGAGAACCACTTGCTGGATAGTTTCAGTTACCATAAGAACACAAGAATAGCCAGGCTGGATCAGGCGAAGGGTTGAGCTAGTCCAGTGTTTTGTTCACTCAGTGGCCAACCAACTATCCAGGGGAACCCAAAGGCACGGCCTAAGGGCAACAACACCCATGTTCCCCAGCAACTTGTATGCATAGGTCTACTGCTGTCTAGCAGCTGTTTTGCAGTTTAGTGTGACAGTTATGTGCAGTTGTATGTATATGCATAATAAAGGCAATGTTCATTGTGCATAACTGTGATAAGCCAGGCTCTTGCTCACTGGAAGAAATGCTTTAGCCGTGTCCGCCAAACAGTTTGCCTAACCAATTTTTATCCTTGCTACACAGGAGTTGCTTTCTGTGAGTGGTTTCCTCGTGGTTGAAGTAATGCCAAATGTCTCACTCCCGTGGGCAGTAATCACATGGATTGTCCCATCCCACACTATTGGTCTTGTGAAACCTGATGAGTCACAGGATCTGCTCACAGAATTCATTTATCAAAAAAACAGCTCTTGAGTTTAAAGAGTCTCTAATCCAGTCTTCCCAAACCTGGTTTACTCCAAATGTGTTGAATGACAACTCCTATCATCCCCAAACAGAATTGGTGGTGCTGGTTGCTGATGTCATAATCCAACACATCCTAGAAGATATCACACTGGGGAAGGTTGTCTTAATTGAAACTTTCCTAACCTGCTGAGCCTTGCAGATGTTTTGGACTGCAATTGTGGACCATGACAGTTGAGCATGATGGGAACTGAAGTTCAGTTCTAGATACCACCAGGTTAAGGAAGGCAACAGAGAAGTGTATCTGTTCTTTTCAAACACTGGTGGAGACCATGATAATCTGATGGAATCTATTATGCCAGAGGCATTTTAAAAACTATATTTTCAAGGACTGGTGAAGCTGCAGAAATAGAATCATGGCTGAAAATTAATTCACAGATGTGATTGCTAATTATTGCAACAGTAGAATTTATGTAGATGACCACTGAACAGATGGGAAACATTAATGACATTAAACATTTATGATTTCATAGAAATTTATAGCAAGCTACCCCAAAAGCACCTATACCCTTAAAGCGACTACATTTCCATATATAAATGGTAAAATTTTGGTACAGTAGTATGTTAGTTTTAAGTATGTGTAAGGAAAATATAAATTTCATGAGTTTTTGTAAACGTGAGAAGTACTTTGAGAATGGTTGTGGGGTCAAGCAAAAACAACAAAAACTTATATATTGAGAGCAAGGCTTTCTGTTGCAGTGCCTGGTAAAAATGCTGCCTGAACCCCGAGAAAATATAGAGATCCCGTAAGACAGGCCTGGCTATAGAACATTTCTTATATCAACACTCCACAAGAATTCAGGGATCGTTGTGGTACTTAAATGAACAACTGCACTGCTTCCCACTCTGTCCATGTGACAGAACAGGTATAGTAAAGCACCTGGTTTGTAATGCAATATAGCACTGTAGCTCTCAGGTGCAGAAAAAATGAGTGTGATAAGCCTAAAAAGGGGGTCCTACTAGCAGCAAGGTAGTGAATACTTCCAGTGTCAAAGCAGGTGCCAGTGGATGGACGGTCCAGGCAACATGACTGCTTTTGCCCAGCCTGTGCCCTGGTAGGAGAATATTGTCAGTGCCTAGTCTTGGCGTGACCAGTGTATCTGGGGTACTAAACAGGGATGATGGTGGCATTCTCTCAAGCACAGCTCAGCTGTGAACTGTGTGCTTTCACACCAGCCATCTCAAAATGAGAGGCGAGTCCCAAACTGTATTTTCCTGTTCCAATCAGATTTCGAGCATGTGAAGGAGAAGTCATGCATCCCTTGCCTTTGTCTCCATTACCTTCCTACCCCTCCAAGTTGTTATCTGTTGAGGGTCTGAGCGCTCAACTTTTCCTGAAGGTCTCAAGGCAAAATCAACTACAATTGAACCATAATGTCTTAACAATAAACAGCAAAAGCTAAAACAAATGAGTTGGTGCATGGATCTCTTTTAACAAGTTATATTCCTAACTGTGTATGGTAGAGAGTTAAACAGAAACCATTTGGTTTGAATCTTTTAACCAGTACTTCTCCTATCCTGTTGGGTTTTGGGGGGATAAACTGGGGTTATAAACTGGTTGGAGGAGTACCCTGTTTCCAGTTACCTCCAGCTGGCCATGTTCCTCACAAGTTAGTTTTCCGGCGCTGGGTCTTATGCTGTTCTTCCTATGTAGATAAAAGTGTTCTGTTTATGATGTGTGGGAGGAAAATTATGCTGAGCGTTTTTCAGTACTCTTTGCAATCAGTGTCGTCACCATAATTGTCATCACCACCCTGCTTCTCTTTATTAGGAGAGCAGAAGCTGCAGCCTTGAAGGTATAATAAATCATTTGGGGTGGGGGAACCGAGCACATGTATTTGAATGGGCTCCTTTGTCTAGAGAGATTTTAAGCTAGCTGCACAGACAAGTTCATTTTTCACTGAGGCAGATTTCCAGAGGGCGCTAAACATCCTCTTAGTTTTCAGGCACAGTCTTGCAGCCTGTTCTGTAAATATATGTTCTTCACAAATCAGAGCAAGATGAAACTGTGTGCTGGGTCTACATATCCCCCACTCCTTTAATTGCTATCAGGAATTCAGTGTATGGGCTATTCCTTAGTTCAGGGTCTTAGCATGATTAATCACACACACATTCCTTAATAAAATGAGTAATGTTTGGCTTAAGGGTAGAAATTATTTCCTTCTGTAAAAGGAAATATCATTGGGTATAAAATAACAAATGGGGGGGGTATAAATAGCATTAAAATTTGCTTACATACTGAAGGACTCTGATGGTTATTTTTTGTAAGAAAATTTAATCACCTGGACACCATAGGTCCAGTGCACAGATGCTTATATTACAGCACAGTTGTACACATAACTATTTAGAAATTAACTCCCATTAAGCTCAATATGCATTAGTTCTAGGTTAGTAGGTACACTGAAGCTGAATGAAGGAACTGGCTCAGTCATTCCAAAACCTGGGAGATACTACATTTTTGTGGCATTTGATCTGTGATTAAGCATTCATATGTGTGAGCTATCAAATAATGAACATGCCCATGTGGACCATCCACAGAGCATGACGCAGTCTGCACATCATGGCAGGGAATTAGCAGGTACAGAGAAGTAAGTGGCCTGCTTGCCACTTTGGCTATCAGTTTACAATGCAGGAACTCTCCATTCCTGGGTTGTTTCATGACATGCAAATCTGGAAACTCTGGGTGATTTATGGGTTAAACAACCCAGACATAACCCAACAACTATGGGTTGTTAATTCAGAGTGAAAGCAGGCAAGTGAATGGAAACCAGCATGGTCACTCCTTCCTACATGCTCACAATACCCATGACTTACAAAACATGGTTTGTTTGATCATGCAAACTGGGTCTACTCATCATTAGCAAAGTGATCTAGAAATCTCTGTTGGTCCTCATCACTTAACTGGAAACTAGAATTGCTTGTGGGATGCAGAACCATTATTTTCATCTACTACAGAATCAAGCATATTTACTTTAAAACTGCTTAAAAACTTGCACCTAGGTATAAGCCCTGCTAACAGTTGGCCTTAATTCTGAGAAAACATCAAATAGTGGAATCCATACTCTGACTGAATTCATACATGACAAGCCACAGTGGGTTTACCATTGCTGGTCTACTGCGCTGTTTGAACCCAGTTGTGGTATTTTACCATGGTAATTTCTACCATAGTAGAAACCATGATGAGAAACAATGGTTTGTTCTATGGTTTTCCATACCACCATGGCTTCTCATGTTGCCTTAACCCAACTACCACAGAGTTCACGGAAAAGAACGGCAACCACAGAAACCACTACAGCCATCCAGCCTCTGTGTAAACCAAAGAGGAGGAAGGTGACACAGATAGGGACTGAATTTCAGTGTCTGATAAGATACATGCAAACAGTGGGAAGGCTGAGTAGGGAGAATGTAAATGACAGTCACAAAGAAACCACTTGATTGTTGCGAGCCACTCAGAGTCTTATGGCTAATGGGGCAGCATACAAATCGAATCAATAAGTGGTCAGGAAGACCATGCTGGAAAACTACGAACCATAGTAGTGACCACATAGGATTGCCTGTCAGGTTGTGTGAACACAGTCTCTCTCTCAAGTACCCAACATTCGTTGAGATTTGACTGAGACTCAAGAGAGTGTCTTTTGAGTGGCAGCACCCATTCCTGATGGTCTTTTGTCATGGTGCAGAAATCTTCCTTTTGGGAAAGTTCATTAGCTGCATTAAGATGCATGCAAGCTTAGACAGAAAAGGGGTTCACTACTCCCAGCATACGCAATGGTTGTAGGCCTTTTTTCTACAGCCAGCCATTCTGGAGAATGATGGCTGGGAAATGCTGTGAGTTGCAGCATTTTTTTTATTTTTTATTTTTTGTCTAAACATGCATAGGACTACACCCTAAATCTCTTGCTATAGTATTTCTTTTTCTTTTTATTAGCCACCTTGAACTGTTTGTAAAGGTGGGATATAAATATTTTAAATAAACAACCAAGGAAAAAATAGCTAAATATGCTTAGAGGCCATGTGTTCCACACTTCTGTGCTAATGCTAGACCAAGTATCCAGGTGGAGAAATTTGTATTGAGGCAGAGCCAATCGTCTCAATTCAGTTCAATTTCCATGAAACAAGTCAGGTAGGCCTCCATTCAGGATTATATCTGTCTTATTTAAGACTGATTTGCCACTAATCTTCTATTATTATTATTATTATTATTATTATTATTATTATTATTTGTTTTGTATCTGTGAACATGGTGCTGGTATTTTATATTATTTTAGATTGTAACCAGAACCATTGTAATGGAATAAATTGTTCTAAACTTTTGTGTTGGAATTGTTTCCTGGAATAGGCTGGGTGGGTAGCAACAGTTTCAACACAGAACCCCAGAGAGAAATAGCCTTCAGTTTCTATAATTGGAATGCATCCTCCAACTATTTTGCAGGGTGCTGCGTACTTGCCAAAATATCATGTGGCAGATTGTACAAATAAAATTATGAAGGAATATGGAAACCAGCCAAAAGAATAATTAGATTATAGCTGGTCCAGTCAGTTTTGGACAAGTCACTTTCTGAGTGTCCCAATATGTAAAACAGCAACATGAATAACCTGCCATACAGATTTATTTTGAGAAAAAACTATCAAGTATTTTTTTAATGAATGAGGCTATAGAAATAATAAGTTGTGGCAAACTGATTGCATAGCCAAGGCTTAGATTGGCAAAGAGATCACATAGCATGGCCTTTGTGAAGTAGATGAAAAGGTGGTGCTTTCTGATTAGCTGGGTAAGCAGCTATTTGAAACTCAAGACTGCTTCTGAGCACATTTCATTTCATTTATCATGTCTGTACACTGCTGAAAGAAAATGACACTCCCTGGGCAGTTGACAAAGATTAAAACAGCAATATATATTATAAAAACCCATTTTTGGACAAGCATGTAAACAGATAGCACACAGAAACACAATAATCTTAAATAAACCATAGTAAAAACATTCCAGGGCCTGATTCAAACCTTATCATATACTGCCAGATGCCTGAGGGAAAAGGAAGGTCTCAGCCAGAACATCCAAAAAGCCATGCTGTATCAGACCAAATGACCATCTAGTCTTGCACTCTGTGCACCTGGTGACAAACCCGCTGTGCACAGGATCCCTCAAGCAGAATGGGTGCAAGACCTCTGCTTGCCTGAGCTCCCCATCAACTGGTGTACATAGTCATGTCACCTCTGGTAAAGGACACAGCACACAGCCAGCATGGCTAGTAGCCACCGATAGCCTCCTCCTCCGTGAATCTGTCCAATCCCCTTTCAAAGCCATTCAGATTGGTAGCCATCACTCCATGGCAGCAAATTCCATAGTATAACTATATGTTGTGTAAAGAAGTACTTCCTTTATCTGTCCTAAGCCCCCCCACCAATCAGCTTCATGGGATGACCCTGGGTTCTAGTGTTATGAGAGAGGAAGAAAAATCTCTCCCCTCTACTTCTCCACACCATGCATTATTTTAAACATGTCTATCATGTCTCCCCTTACTCACCTTTTTTTAAGCTGAACGGTCCCTGTTGTTGCAGTCGCTTCTCATAGGGGAGTTGCTCCAGCCCCTTCCTTGATCATTTTTGTTGCCCTTCTCTTACTTTTTCAGTACATGCCCTTAGTGCTGAAAAGATAACAGTGTTGATATCGGATGGGAAGATATTTTCATAGTTGGGCCACCACTGGAAGGCTCTCTCGCCTGTTGCTGTCTTGTAAGCCTTGTTGGAAGACCTTAGACAATGAACATAGTGTAGTTCATGCTGAGAGGAGGTCTATCAAGTATGGTGGTCCTGAGCCATATAATCCATTGCCCTAATACATTAACAACCATATTGTTGCAGTGTTAGTTATAGTGCCTTCCAGATCTAAGGAACTGACATCCATGCAGGATCAGACCCAGCTGTCTGTTGTTTTAGACAGCTTTGTTTGTATTCAAAGCTCCCTCAGAAGCCTGCTTTTGCCTAGGGCAGCCCTCCGCAAGCTGGTGCCCTCCAAATATTTCAGACTGGAATGCCTGGCATTATTGACAATTGGCAATACTGGCTGGGGCTGATGGGACCTGAAGACCCACATAGTTGTGCACCAGGTACAGGAATGCTGGTTTACAGGAATCACATAGTGCCAGCCATGCACAGGTTGGCTGAATGGAGAAACCAACAGGCACTGGCACACACACAACCTTGGCAATAGTATTAAACACAACCCATTCATCTGACCCACACGTCAGCATTGGGTATTTTGGATCTGTTTCTTGGGTAGAAATACTTCCATCAGGAATATGGAACTCCAGAAAGAAAAATAGATGTCAATGGGCTATATTGAGGCAGATGAGAGGGGGAAGTGGAGTCATTCTTCTTCCCTCCCAATCCTTTTTGTTATGCATCATGACTTTTTAGATTGTCAAAAGGTTTTTCATGATTGCATCTAAACTGCTCTGGAAGGCCTTTTGGCTGAAGAGTTGCATACAAACACTTCAGTACATAAATCTGGGGGCATCTGGGTAGTGATCCTCAGACCTGAATGACAAGCATTACTCCACACAGTACTGTACATGATTCTGTAATGTGGGTACAATGCTGGTATCACAAGAGGCCTCCAAGAACAAGTTTAATGTACTAAACCATCTCTGTTTATACAAAAGCTATTTGTGGCACCTTCTTTCCTCCATAAAGTCAAACAGAAACAAATCACAGCCTATGGAGGGCACTAAATGAGTAATCTTGGGTCAGGCGTTGTGCATCTTTCAGCCTAAATCAGATACTAGTAGATTTCTGATCTTACAGTAGATCAACATGTGAATCTGACTTATAACTGAAAGTTTATGCAAGTACTGAAATAAAACTTATTGGGAAATCAAGAGAGCATTCTTATGGTGAAAAGGCTGAGCTCAGTTCTGGCAATGGAACAAAAACTTTTGGGCTAAGCTCATTAAGTACATTTTGCCCTTCTTTAGTTCCAAGTGTATGGCTGTCCCCTGGCTCCAACGGATAGATCTCAGAAATCTAGCAAAACAGCCCAGAAAGGACTGGTTCAACCCTGATCCAATTTACCTCACACAGTTGTTAAGATAAGATATTCCTTACACTTAGTGGTCGCCAAATAACCATAGTTTGCTCGGCGGCGCACAGGTAAATTCACATTGAACTAGGAATACAGAAACTCTGCACCCTGTACCTTGAAAAGGGCTGAGGCTAAATGCAATGTTGGAGGACTAAGGTGGAAGCGGCTCGAGTCCTGGCATCGCTGGCAAGAAAAACTGCTTTCGAAACTAAACCCAGCCTCGCATTACGCCGTGCCCTGTTGAGGTCGAGGCCGCCCTCTGGTCCAGCTGAGTACAGAGCAGCTTTCTCGCCTCTTCTGCCCCGGGTTTCCATTTCTCCTTTTCTTGCGCGAAACCGCTTGGCTGGCTCGCACGCTGCTAACAGGCGCTGACACATCTCGGTCTCTTTCTCCGTCTCACCACGTTGCAGAGCCAACGGGACCTGTTCGGAACTCCTCCCCGTCTGACTCAGCTCCTCCTCCTCGAGCCTGGCAAGGGAAGGAGAGGGACAGTAGAGCGAGCGAGAGAGGAAGGGAAGAAGAGGCGGAGGCGGCCGAAGTGCCTCAACGGCCCGGAGCCTGGGCTCGGACGGGGTGGCTGGGAAGAAAAGTGGCCAAAGACTTCCGAGTGAGTACGGCGGCGACTGTGGGGGCGCTTACTCGGGAGAAAGCCCCACTGAGCTCGGCGGAGCTTAACTCTCTCCGAGAAAACGTGCGTGGCGACGGACTGCGGAGCTGTGGCGCTGCTCGCGCTTTCTGCCTCGCGTGCACGCAGCGGAACGTCCCGGGCCCAGCCGCGCGCGCGCGCTTCTTGCAGCTCCCCGCGCGGGAATTGCGAGGGCTGCGCGCGCGCTGCCAGCGTCTCCCCTGTTTTGCCGGGGGCGTGGGAGAAGGGAGGAGGAGGCAGACCAAGAAGAGCGGGGATTCTTGAGGAAGTTGAAGGGGAGGAGAGCATTCCCTCCTTCCCAAGTTTAAGTCAGGCAGGCGGGGTAGGGGGTGAAGGACAGGACGTGCGAATTGTGAAGATTTCCCCTCGCTGGAGAAAAGTCTGGAGTTCGCGCGCTTCCTTCCTTCCCCCTCACTGAGCAAACTGCGGCATTTCTGAAGCTTGTCCTTGTTTCCTCCGGGTTGGTGGGCTTTTCCTGTTTACGCCAGTCTCGGTGTAAACGTCCGACCAGACCCAAACAAGACTCACTGACTGATAAGCTTTGTCTGGCTTCGAGGTTTCATATTAAACCAGGAACTGATTTCTTTTGATCCTGACAGAAGCCTAAAGATGTTTAGTTTCGGTGAGAGACGCCTACTGATATAATCCTCTACTTTTTTTCTTCCAGCGTTCACCTAAGTGAAGTCTGTAATAACTGAAGAAATGTTTCTGGTAGCCTTCCATTTCTTAACAAATTGGAAGCACAACAAAGTTGGACGTTAAATGTACTTGGAATACAGACTGTGCTGAGGAAGATAGAAGTGTTTTTAAAACAACTTTTGGGTTATAAAGCTTCCTGTTTTTTTTAATTACGGTTATTAATTACATATTATGTGGGATTTTTAAAGGCAGTTTTAAATAACTCCATTGGTTACAGAGTGGAAATCGTGAGTTTTACAAAGTTGAGAATCTTCATTACTTAAAATCTCACCATCTTATTTTTTTTCCTCCCTCTTGGAAAGCAGTTGAAAAAAAAATGGATAAATATGATAATTTGGGTTTGGAAGCAAGTAAATTTATAGAAGATCTTAATATGTATGAAGCCTCCAAAGATGGGCTTTTCCGAGTAGACAAAGCAGTAGGGAATAACCCAGAATTTGAAGAAACCAGAAAGGTTTTTGCTACAAAAATGGCCAAAATTCACCTGCAGAAACAGCGAGAACAAGAGGAGTTGATGAAAGCAGCCCCAGGGGCCCCAAATGGTGGGATTGGTTTTGGTACTCAGCATCAAATTCCAGGCCATCCTATAGCCAGAGGTGCTGTAGGAACAAACAAACTGCATTCAGGAGAAAACACAGCAAAGCCTCCTTTGGCTATATCAACAGTGTGTGCAGGCCATCAGCTTGCCTTCCCAAACCAGCCCCAGGGTAATACTGATGGAGAGCAAGCAAAGTTATATCAAGATGACAGGAGAGCCAGTGGTGACTATGAATACAGTGCAAGTCCAGAAACATCTAGAAGGCATGGTAATCACAGAGGAGGACAAGTGAATACATGTAGTTCCAAGACATCTTTTTCTTCCCTTTCCCGTGAAGAGCCCAATGACACTGATAATCGGACAGGTATGCAAGGTTGGGCGAGAGATGTGGGTAAGTTTTCAGGCCTGAAACCCACTGTGAGCTCTCATTTATGGTCAAACTTCAGTCACGATGAGTCGTTACAGAGAAGTCCTACTAAAACCCAGGCAGATCTCCATCCATATCAGCAGCTTCCGAACTCCTGCAGGTCTTCAGAAAGTGGGTATGGAAGTCAGGAAAGTGGAGGGGAAGGTCCTGGACTTAGTCAAAGCTATGACCAAAACCCAGCTTTCCAGAGATCATCGCCTTTCTCACATACCTGTGCTCATTTGCCCTCTTCTGTAGGGTTTAGTGAGGAATTGCCTGTGGGGTATTCACAGCATAGATCTTCTTCATTTTCTGCTCCATCAGCACACCCATCTCAGGCACTTTTGAATCAGTCTGATAACATTAATCCAAACTGTGGCACAGAGATGTGGGCTTCTGGTGCCCCAAATAAAAGTATTGGAGCCAAGTCATCAAGACCTAATGATAGCATTCAGTCTTCTATTTCTGCTTCACTTCCTTCTCCACTACCTCCAAATGTAGACTACCAGCAGACTAACACTCATACAAAGCCTACAGGTCATTTTGTAATTCATGGTCAAAATCAGAGGATTAATTGTGCTGCATCTGGCATGAGTCCTGAGCAGAATTCCATCGGTGCACTATCTCATGGACCAATGATTTCTGATGTTCCAAAATCTCCTTTTAAAGAGGGCATTACCATTCCGCAGCATGATTCCAGTCACCAAGAAACCTCCACTCCTGCAAAAATAAAACTACCCTGTCAGACACTCCTTCCACAGCAAGAACAAGGGCCATCCACTGCTGAATTAAAATTAGAAGCTCTTACCCAGCGCCTAGAACAGGAGATGGATGCTTGTCCAAAGGCTGACTATTTTGGTAGGTATATGCATTTTTTACAGTTATAATTATTCTTTTTAAAATTACATGTTCCATGATAAATGCTGCAGGATATGCACCTGCAGGCGTATATTCTTGTTTTCTTTCTGCAGTGACACTAATCATGGGAACAACTAATACTTTTAAAATTATACTTTCTGAAAGCTACAATTTTAATATATTAACTTCAGTAGAAAATGGTAAGCTGGAGAAAAATGGAACGAAAGGCATGTTTTTAGAAGCAAGTTGATACGCCAATTTTACTGTCTGAAAGGCTGCAGTCCAGCACACAGTTTATGTTGTGTGTTGGCATATAATCAATTTATTTTGTTTCTGTGATTTTCTAGTAATGTGATGGGGATATTTGATGAAATAATTTTTCACTTACAGAAAAAAATTCAAGCTGACTAGTTAAGCTCAAATATAGATGCAGGTTGTGGTGACAGCCTAAGAAAATGAAACTTAGCACAGCCATACCTTGCGGAATTAAGTTCCATGAAAGTGAATAGGAGAATTATGGGATCAACACTTGATAGTATTTAATAAGTCTTTGTTATGTTCACTATGCACATATGGTCCTAATGTCTTGTAGATTTTGATCTACTACCTTGTAAGGTGCAGTATTAATGAGAAGTTACTTACCTGTATTATCAAAAATGGTCATGACGGTACCATCTTGGTGGTAATGAAGGCAAATATGATTTTGCCAGTTATTATATATAAGTGCATGTTTGTGTCCTCTTCTTTTTTCAGTTTTAGCTCTTAGGGCTGGGTGTCCCAATTGTAGCAACACCACTAGTGTGATTGTTTGCTTAGTATGGTAGCTAAACCAATTGTACTTCCATTCTGCTCAATTCTTGAGTATATTTAAAACATTTCCAAGAGTGTGCAAATAAGCAAAAGTTAGACTTGCATTTTCTGGCCTTTTGGCTGCCATTACTTATAACTTGGGGATGGACCAACTTAATAACATACAAGCACCAAGAGCTTGTCAGTGCAACTAAGGTAGGTTTGCATCTTATTAAAAGCACAAGACTACCACTAAAAATGGCAGTCTCATGCTGTTTCCCCATCCTTTCAGGGTCCAAAGGCATCAGGACACAAGGCAATTTGTACTGCACATAATGGTGGAGTGGTAGAAGACTTAATATAGGACTATTGTTTCTATCAGCAACCCTGTGTTTCTTAGAACATAAAAGAGGCATAAAAGATTTACCCTAGGAACATAAGAATTGTGCTGCTGGAGAAGACCAACGTCTGTTTCCTCAAACATTCTAATTGTGGCAAATTAGTGGACCCTGGACACTAAGAGTATAGATGCTCCACACTCCTGTTGTCTCCAGCATTGCATTCCCAGAAGTATCCAATGCTTTTGAAAACAGTGCTGTTAGCCCCATAGTATAGAGCATGGGTCCTCAAACTATGACCTGTGGGCTGGGTCCGGCCCGCCATGCTCATTTATCTGGCCCACCTCAGAGGTTTTGGAGAAAACGATCTCCGAACAAGCAAACCACCACCTCACCGTGCGCGCCCGCTGCTGCCCTCTGCCATCTCTCCAGCCTGCGCCACCACCATTCAACGGGCCCCCTCTTGTGAAAGTTTGAGGACCCCTGGTATAGAGGAACTGAGGCTGATACAGATATGGTTTGCTTAAGGTCAATCGAGATGTGTGGTTGCACTTGAGATTTAAACTGCATTTTCCTGTTCTTCCAGCTATCAGTTTATGATCAACATGTTCTTAGCTGCACACTTGTAATTAGAAGCTTATGGGTTGCAAGTAAAGGTTGTAAAGGTTGCCCAGGTAAAGTTGGAGTTAAAATCTGCTGGATTAACTGAAGGGATATGGCTGGTTTTAATATTTAAAATTCTTTTGCAGGTTAATTTAGTTTAAGCTGCAAACCTAAATTCCTAAGGTTTTAATTTTAATTTATCTACATAGTTACATTTCATTTTTCAAGGCCCAGGCCTTCACAAAGCTGTTCACAATAGATTTATATACAATTTTAAAGGAGTAAAAAACCCTAGAATAAGAGAACATGCCACCCGATAAAAATCAGAAAATAATCCAGAGAGATAGAAAAAGTATGACTTAAACAATGGCAGAATCAAAAATTTGCTGAAAAAGTTAAGTCTTTAGACAGAATATAGTTAAGGGCAAAGATTATCTATGGTCTTGGAACAGCAATTTCCCCAGATAGGATGCTCCCATAGAAAAGGCTCAACTGTATCTTGGAAGGCAAACCTTTCTGAGGGCATTGTGCTGAGAGAATGGTATATAAACATCTTTAACAAAAGAAAAAAGGAAAGAAAGGCAGTGGCACATACGTAAGCTATATCAGCCTGACCTTAGCCTGAATTTTCTCCTCCACATGTGTAATGTTCATGTTGTCTACAGGAGGCATGTATGTTTTTTGAGTCTTTCAGAGTCACTGCATGCCGTTGGAAGTTTACGGATATCAGCAGAAACTGGCAAAGAGCAGACAGGCTTAGAATTGAGACTGTACAGTTTTATTATAAAACAAAAATCAGTATGTGTTACAGGTGGATTACTCAAGCAGAATTCCTTTTTGACCAGCGATTGTTTGATGGGCACTAAGGAGGGGGAGAGGGGGAAAGGAGGCCCTTGAGGCAAATAGGCACCTGATACATCTGTAAAATCTACCTGAGTTACAGAGGGAGAGGTCATAATTTAAATTATTATTATCACATTACATTTATGAGGCACATTACTTCCTTTTTTAGGGACCCAAGGTGGCTTACCAGCTCCTCTTCCTTTCCATGGTCAAGGGCTGTCACTGCTTTCTCTAGCACCTGCTTCCTGAGACAGTTGCTAACCTGTGCCTGATGATAGGGCTGGCCCTGTCCTTGGTTATCTGCCTGACGTCATACAGCACTGATTACTGATTGTAGGTTTATCTTAAAGGGTTTCCCCACCCAAGATCAAAGAGGGGAAGGGTATCCTTATTATTGTTGGAGCTGTTTTTTCCCTTGCTACTGGTGATGACTATAAGGAATGGGTAGTTTGTGGAATATGAGTTCTGGATGCCTGCTATGGATTGAGGTCTCTTAATTTTAATGGGTTCTGGCACATTTCAGTTATAGAGGTACTTAATTTTATGTTAATTCAGCATGCATACTGGATGACTTGATTAGGTTAGGAACTGGACAGGAGGAGCTGGGATTGGAACTGTATTTGGGACTTTGTGTTTCCCAAGGGCAGAACTGCATACAGTGGGCCAGTATGCACTTAAAAGCAAATCAAAGGTTACTTAACCTAGCAACAAACTATGGATTAACTTCTGAGTCATTTAGCCCTAACCAACCCAGCACTCTAGATTTTCAGCTCACAGCAGCAACCTACAAGCAGGCTAATTGTATTTTGTTTACAGAAAGTGAAAGTGAGGAGCAAGCCAGAGGCAGTGCATTTGTTTGCATCTGGCAAATCCTGAATTAATTAACTCACAGTTTGCTGTTATGTGTGAGCCAGGTCAGTGTATAAATGTATGCAGGGGAAATAGATATGTACTCATATAGTCAGTATGTCTAAACTTGCTGAGTAAGTTTTAACTTTAGCCTTTCACTAAATAGCATTGCAAGACACACACTTTGATCTACTTGTAAGTATGTAATAAAACACAATTGTAATTTTGGTAACAGAAGGTCTAGACAGTGGGTGTGTGGGCTTATTTTAATTAATGTCCTTGTGGGAAAGAGGAAAGTTGAAACTACTTTAAGTGCCAGTGGAATCCAAAGACAGTTCCCCCTCCCCAGATTCCTCCCACCCACCCCCATCTGAGCAAAAAGCCTAAAATGTTGTAGGGGCAGCGTAGTCAGTTCAAGAAGCCAAAAAAGAGTTAGCTGAAATATAAGGGAAAGAATGCAATTGATTTTAGACCTCTCTTTGCTCTACAGGACTACCTTCCGTAGAGAATAATTGTAGATACTTTGTGTAACAAGAAAACAAAATCCACATTTTAGTTCTGATAGAACATTGTGTGGGTCAATTAACTGTCAGAGCGCTCAAGTAAAGAAAATTTTACATAGGAGCTGTTTGGTGTTATGCAGAATTGTCTAAAATGCCTTGAGAATTGCGTAAAAGTGCCTTGGAAAAGTTGATGGTGTTGGAAATAGCGCTGTGCCTATATCCTTTTTTCCTTCTGACAGTTATCTAAGCATATGTGGGGGAGTTGACCGAATAAGATAAGAGCATGTAGTTAGTCAGTGCTCTGACACATATTGCAAATGTAGCAGTCTTCAAAGCATTTCAGCAAGTAGACCTACTCTGGGGGAAGCAAACCTAGTTTGTAGTCCTATGCTCACTTACCTGGCAGAAAGCCCCACTGAAAATGGGACACTTTTGAGTTGGAAGGTATAGGTTATCCCTGATGCTCTTGTGGAATTTACTATTTTAAACCTTTTTAAATGGAATAATAATAGAAGTATTGCATGGCAACTTAGCTATGAGTATATGTATAGCAGCTACATTTTGGTCAGTGAGCATCAGGAAATGGAAACTTACGTGGTTTCAATAACATTGCTAAAGTGATTTTAGGCTTTATACAGTGTTACTTGCAAAGGGAACACATTCAAAAATAGTGTGCGTTTTCAGCACTTCTATGTTGACTTTTAGACTGTTTGCTTCTGACCTAAAGGCACAGAAGACTGAAAAGGGTATGCTTTTTTCAACTCAGTGTTGTGTTTCCACTGTGGTGTGTACAAAAAGAGTCTAAAA
The DNA here is from genome assembly GCF_004798865.1 of Varanus komodoensis. Classification (NCBI taxonomy): domain Eukaryota; kingdom Metazoa; phylum Chordata; class Lepidosauria; order Squamata; family Varanidae; genus Varanus; species Varanus komodoensis. Next base: position 20,986,885 of record NW_025335269.1, on the reverse strand, counting down.
TGAGTCACACATATTATCTAAGGAATAACTGATATACAGAGAATTTCTTCAGAGGTTTAACATGCTGTTTAAGTTATCTGCCAGCTTAACCATAACATATACACTTGTGACTTCTCAAGCCCTATATGGTAGGGCAAAAGGATGAAAATGCCAAATAAAGTCAAGATTTTTGCTGCATGGATTAAAGTGGGGTAGATCATAGCAGCTTGTGAGTCTGCAGCAATTTGGTCTTTGTTTTATGTAGGATTTATTCTTTTGGAAAGTGCTGCTAGAACAATTATAAGGAAGATATGTAGGACTGATTTTACACAATTGTCTTAGCCCTTGGATTATTCAGAAAAGCACACTTGAATTTCTTATGAATTGATTTTTTAAAATAAGCATTTTCCAGAAGAACTATAGTGGTATTTTTTTTAAGTCAAAGGGGATCATTTGGTCCACAGAGCTGCATATCAGTCTTTTCTTGTTTGCTTGCTTTATTAGAATATGGAGGTGCTTTATTAGATGTGGAGATACATATCTGGATAGATAATTCTATTGTTGGTACACATTCCTATAGAATGGCAAGTAGGTGAGTTTCATTGCTTTCACCTTTAGATATTCCATGGGTATCGTTTTCTGTACTATATCAGAATTTAAGCGTGCAAACGTGGAGACTGAGTTATGCTTGCCTTGAAGTTCTGAGGCTTGTGAGGTTCCTCTTACCTGCTGTGCTGAAACAGACAGGGCAAGAGGACTGGGCTGGGTGAGGACTGGGCAAGGTTAACTTTGCCCCCCTTGTCCTCCAACCTCCTGTATTTTCATCAGTCTGGAGGGCATTTTGGAAGAGAGGGAAGGATGCTGGATGGAAGAGGCTCAGGATGGATTATATCCTGGACTCTCCAGAACAACTCCTTTTCCCCTCTCCAAGCTTACTTTTCCAGCCATGGAGAGGTAACCAAGGTGGTTGTGAGGAGTTGGAGCTTTGTTTCCTATTTCTGTGGTCAGATTATTATCTCCAGCCTTATATCTATAAGCATGTTCCAAAAATTGCTCAGGTTATTAAGCCGCATAACTTTGAATATTCTTAGCAAAAAACTCCCAAAACAATCAGGCAGAGAAAGTTTTTCAGATTCCTAGAAGAAACCTGTCTTATCAGAAGCTTGGGTAACCTGACACCTATCTTTCTATGAAAAATGTTAAGGAAGAAGTCTTTCTGACCTTAACTGCAAATAGCTCATGATTCAATTTGGAAAGAACATTAATGTAGAGGCAATAGGGATGCAAAATGTCTGGAAAAGTTGAAGCTGTGGGTGAGGGGAGAAGCAGAAATTTAGGGAAAAACGGAAATATATGCAATGCTCCCCCCCCCCATCAAAGTAAAGCCCCAAATATAACATACAGCAATTACAACTTAGTATATACACTATTTGGTCTCTCTATGAAGCTTACGAAGATGTTCACTTATTTATTTAATAAATATGCTTTATGAGAAAATCACTCCCAAGGCAACCTACATAAAAGAATCTTGGGTATGTTTACTTGAAAGTAAGTCCCACTCCGTTTTAAAAGCGTGCACAGAATTGCAGTCTTAAAAGCCTGCTTGCCTTCATTTTGTGCAAGGAGAACTGCATGTATAACCTATAGTAGAGATAGAGGGATGCAAACTGTTGAGTAGAACTTAAGAATATGCATCCTAACCTGAGAAGTGGGAAAAAACAAAAGTTAAATATTGAAATCAAGGTTGTGGAAAGCAAAAAGACAGGAATAACCACGGTCAGAAATAAGATTAATAACTAGTAGAATATTTGGGTATCAGGTTAAATTGTATAACAACCCTAAGAAAATTGAAATATAGCATATGCATCATTTTCTAATGCTGTAGATCTGTGGTAGGAAACTTTTTGAGTTATATGGCTGAATTCCTTTTCAGAAAAGTTATTGGGAGCCACATTCCAGTGGTGGGTGGAACCACAAGCAAATGTAGCAGAACCACAGGCAAAACTACATGGCACTGGAAAATCCACCCTCCCCTTCAATTTCATTGCCACCAATTTATAGTAGGGAGTCTGCTCACAAGTAAGCAGGCAAACTACTAAATGACAGTGCAGAAGTAAGGAGGACAAAAGTCAGAAGTAACCAGGATTGAATCTCTTCACTGCCTCCTTGCCTCTCTCCCATAAGGAAAAGCTGTTATATCAGGTCCTACTTCCTATCTCTGCCATTTATGCCTCTGGTGGTGAAAAAATAGAAAACAGCCTGGATGAACAGAGAGCCAGTGTGATATAATGGGTAGAGTGTTGGATTTGGACTCAGCTTTCCGGGTCCTAGTCCCCACTCAGCCATGGAGCTCAAGGACTCCATGTTGAAGCCAGTTGTATGAAGTCACTGATTTTCAGTCTCAGCTACTTCCCAGGGCTGTTGTGAGGATAAAAGGAAGACAAATTCAAGGCATGCTGCTCTGGGATCCTTGCAAGAGGAAGACATGTGGGATAGTAATATAAAGCAATGTAATGTAATAATATGGGAAGAACAGAGCCTGGATGAACAGAGGGCCAGAGAGTTCTCTAAGTCCAATCATTCTTCCTACTGTTTCTCCTAAGAACAAGGACGAAAAAGGCAGACTGGGGCGGGGGGGGGGGGTGATTTGCAAGAACTTTTTCCCTCCACTTAAAATTTTTGGATAGCACTAAGAAAAGTGAACAAAGTATTTTATCTTTTGGAATGAATGAAATGCTTTTCAAGAGAGGGTTTTACCCACACAGAGTAGTATAAGGACTTATGTGTAAGTTAGTCTACAGCAGACTTGGGGAGCTGCATAAGGCCTGCAGTAGTTCCTCAGCTGGCTTAACACCTCCTTTCTTCTCCTGTGCCATCAGCTGTGCCACTGAAGGAAGAGTTTTCTCTCCATTCAACTGTTTGTTTCAAAATGTAATTGCATTAGCCAATTTGTATTACCATTGGCCAATGTATTGTCATTAGCCACTTCGAGCATCTCTTTATGGGTTGAAGAGCAGGTAATTTTATTTTATTTTTTCAATCTGTAGAATTGCTTTGTGAAAGGCAGGAAATTTTTTTTCCAGACTGTCCCATAACATTGGGAATGTTAGTTTTGCAGTGGCTTTGATACTGCCCACATTTCACGTGGTGTGGGCGTGATGTGATCTCATTGTGATGCATTAGCATGGAACTTTAAAAAAAAGAAAGAAAAATGAGTCAAAGTTGTCTCATAAATTTTTGCACAAGTCCTGCCTCTTTTTAGGTCATTCCAGTTTATTGCATGGCATATTATTGCATCATAGGTGAGACAGAGCATAATACCAGAAGTGGCTAGAATGTGCATGTTAAGCTATGTGGGAGTGTGAAATGCTGGCTTAGTGAGCACAGTTGTATTTCACAGTCATCTAGATGAAGCCGTAGAGAGAGGGCAGGAAGCAGGGTGAGACCCTGCTTGTATACACTGTTAGTTCCAGCCTCTTCCTCCTTGTCCTTTGGCATGGCTCTTTTCTCCTCTTCAAAACTTATTTACAACACCAGGTTGGAGAGGCAGTCAGTATAGTTCTTTTTGTGGCTGTGGTGTGTGGGGAAGGATACGGGCTCAGCTTTCAGAGCTCAGCTTTGAAGGGGCAGGAACTTGTAGCTGGGACTTTGAATACTCCTGTGCCTCTTCTAGTCCGTATTGGAAGGCCATAGAATTATGCTGCTAGTGTAGCATAGCAGTTATAAACTTCAGGAAGCCTTCACAACTTTTGGTAAACTAGTATTTTCAGTATGAGGAGAATAATGCTTGCCTAGCTTACAGGGTTATAAGGATTCCTGAGATAATGTGTCAGGTGGAAATAATGAGATAATGTGTCAGCTTTAGGAAAACCGCATTATCAGTACTGAGTAATAACATCTAGTGGGTAAGATAGCCAGCTGCTTTCAGCTCCCCACCTCAGGACCTCATGAATGTATACTCAACCAGTGCAAATAGAGATGGAACTTTCCTAGCTATTTTCGCTGCCTGCCCATTTCTCACTCTCAATACTCTCCTGCAGATTGCCTTGGACTGGAAGGTTTCCACATCTGAAAGAGGGGGCATGGTTGCTGCTTCTGAGTGCAATTGCCTGAGAAGGCCATGTGCAGAGGCTGGTTCTCTGATTGGGAGCTTCTGTGTCAGGGTCAGTCCTAGATCCCTCTCTAAGTGTACTATCCTGACTGCAGCAGAGGAAATGTGGGGGAACTAAAACAGCAGGGTGAATCTACAACAGCCTTCTCCAACCCGACATTCTCTAGATATGTGGGACTCCAGCTCCCATCTGACCCATCCAGCATGGCCAGCGGTAAGGATTATAGGTCAGAAATTCTGTGCATTTTAATCCAAGATATCTACAGATTTCCTAAAAAGGCTGACCTATGAATTATAAAACCTTCCTCTTTGCCTTAAAGGGTGAACTGCTATATGAAGTCAGGTGTACAAATTGTGCTCTGTTTTTTGGGTTATCTAGGCACCAGAAGGCAAATGATGGAAATGTTATTTTCCACCAGCTATTGTCAGTGAGCAAATTGCAGTGTTGCATGGGAGAAACTGTTTTGTTAGCAAGGCCTCAATAAAAGGGTTGTCATAAAAGTGGTTTAATTTGTGTTTGCTATTGTAGCTTTTAAAATTTAGTTTTAAAATTGGCTTTTAAATTATGTACTGTAATTTTTCAGATGTTCTTATTAGCGGCATTTAATGGTGTATCTTAGCATATTTTATGTGTAAACCCAGAGATTTCAGGTTATACAGCTCTCAGGTACAGAAATAAAATTAATGTGAAAATTAATGATATTAATAAGCATCTGATCAATTGTAGTCCAATCTTCTTAAGTACTCTGAATGAGTCATTATCATTTAACTTATCAAAAAGGATATGGCTGGCACTTTTACAAGTCTGAGTACTTCAGAAATCCAGGAAGTTGAAATAAAGAGTGCTTCTGTGCATTTTTTTTTCTATTAGCTTTGTGGGTGGGAGTAGCATTTTGAATGATTTCAGAGGATCAGATTTCATTACTGACAGCTCCAAAGCTTCTGACTTGTGGGCCTCGTGAGGCAGGGCTTTTCTGGTGGCAAAATGTCTTATGATTTATGATGAAAAAAACATGTATGATAAGAACCAAGAAATGAATTACAAGGCATGTTTTCAGGCCAGCTGTGCTCCAAAGCTTCCCTTGTTGAGAGACCAAGATACAAGTCGGGCACTTTCCACATGATGCTGCAGAGAACAGAGCCATCTTTGTGCCTGGATAAATTGCATTAGAGTTAGAAACCAAAGTGAAAACTTTCTCTTGCTTTTCCTTTGCCACATAAACATTGTTGCTGTTTTTCCAGGGCATGAAATAGTCTTGATTCATTAATTCATGCTCACCCACCACACACACGCGCGAATAGTTCTCAGGTTCCAAACATATAAACAAATATTGCTGGTTGGACAGAATAATATCACTCTTACTGTGTATTTGAACTTCCACCTGTAATTATTCATTATGCTATATCAGAGGTGATAACATTGATAAAGTCCTTCATTAAAGTCTCCTGAGCAAACTTAGTAGTCATGGAAAAAGAGAAGTTATCTTAAGCATCGGTATCTGGATAACAAACAGAAAGAAAGTAGGAATAAATTATAAATTCTCCAAATAAAAGGACTGAAACAATAGGGTCCCATGGAGATAAATATTGAGATGAATGTGTCTCAATTTCTTAATAAGTGATCTAGAATTGGGAGGTAGTCAAGTTTGCTGATTGACACCAAATTATTTAGGGTAGTTAGAAAGGGATTGTGAAAAGCTCCAGAAGAATCTCCAAACTGGGAGAATGGGCATGAAAATAGTAAATATGGTTTAATGCAACCAAGTGTAAAGTGCTGTATGTTGGGGTAAAAAAACAGCCTCCCCGATGCACTGATGGGATTTGAACTAGTGATGACTGACCAAGAAATGGTCTTAGAGTTGTAGTGGACAGCTTGATGAAAACAGTGATCCATTGTGCAGCTGGTGTGAAAAAGGCAAATTCCATGCTAGATATAATATCTGTAGTTGTGGTCACATATCATGCACATGCTTTCCTTGTCAAAAATTCACATGGGGGAAAATATGCTCACCTTCAGGTATGCAAAGGAGGTAAAACAAGATTTTAGGGAAAGTTTAGAGAATCTCAACAAAATCAGGTATTCCATATTCACCCAAGCTTACTTTGTCCACCCCCCACCCCCAGCCTCAATTGAGCAGTTGTGTTGTGTATTAGGAATGACCAGTTTATTTTCAGTGCAGATACACTGGAAAATATCCATTCTTTCTGACAATAAGGTGTAGTCTGTGAACAAAGAAATGTATTTAAGAAGCCAATCATGAATTCTCTACCAATGATATTAATGGGGGAAAATTGTTGCATTAGACCTTAAGTCCTTAAATAGATATGACTATCTGGTTCCCCCTCCCTTTGTTCTTGGTTACTTTTTAGATTTGTTCCTGTGGACATTAAATAAACTGTAATCAAGTTAAGTTGTGTTAGAAAGGGTTGTCTTTCAAAGACTAATGGATTTAAGCCTTCATTTTTTAAAAACCTCTGAATTACAAATTATGCTTGCATATGTGGTGCTTATTTTTTGTTCTCTGTGTGGCCTCTAGATTGGTAGCTTTAAAAAAGAAGCTGAGAACCCAGTGTAGAATTCTTCAGACTTCTTTTATGAGAGTGCAAAGATTCCTGCATAGCAGAACTCCCGAAAATATTGTTGACACCTTCATTACAATTCAGTCTTTGCATTTTGTTAAATAGAACAAGAATGAACTGGCAGGGATTGGAGTAGTTCACTGTTAACTGGCAGCTATAGATGTGGAACAAATTTTGAGGATGGGGAGTTGGCTTGATGGGTAAGAGACACAGTGCTTGTGAAACTGGTTTGAATTGATAGCATACTGCTTCTTTCATGTGGGATAAATCTGTACTTACTTCACTGGTGGCCATGTTTAACTTGTCTTGCCTAACTTTGGGTCCTGAGATTTTAAGTTATTTTGACATTGGGTTGAGGCTTTGTCTTTTGTACTGTGTGAATAGAAACAGCTTGGTGGTGAAAGAAAATAGATCTGCTAAATGAGTGCCTCATGCCAACATTCTTTTGGCACTCTGTCACTTTCATAGAGATGCATTCATGATGTGAGGCAGCAAGAAAGGTATGTTCCATCTCACATGCCTGATGTATGAGGCAGTGCTAGAACAGTTAACACACCGTGGGTTCCAGCTGGAGGATTGGCCAGGGAGGCAAGCAGGTGAGAGCAGGTCAGAACAGACAGTTTGTCTATCTTTGTGGACTGTGCTGGAAAAACATAGCTTGAGCAGAAGTGTAGATTTGCTCCTTGACATTGCCCAGAATGAACATGAGCTGTGCTTCCAGTTGGATGATCACAGTGAACGCCAAATCTTTAGTGGGCTTTTGGACATTGACAAATATGAATTTGACTTCCTTGATTATAAACTGTATGGATATTATTATTTTACAGTGTTTGGAGGATTCTGTTGAGCTACCACATCTTGCATGTTTCGGAAGCACATTTAATTTGCGACCGTAAGTTGGTTGCCTCTGATATGATACTATGTTATTGGGCATGCGTGGAGTCTTCACCTCTAGATAAAATTGTATAATTCAGCCATAAAACAGAGAATTTAGTCTGCATTAATCATAATCTACCTTGGGCAACTGTAGTATAGATAATTTAGTGCAGATAACCTACGATCAGCTATGGATAACTAGTGTAGAAGACTTATTTATTTATGTTCTATACCACCCAACAGCTGAAGCTCTTTCTACTGTGCTGGGAAGAATGAACAATTGTACATTAATATGGGGTAGCTCAGGGGCATACTTGATCTTAGAAGGAAATATTCTTCCTTCTGGGTAAAGCCTGGAGCACAAGTTTATCTGGGCAAGACTTAGAGGATAGGAGGAGCTTCAGTTGAAATCCTGGAGGGATAGCAGAATGGGTAAACCAGGGAATAGCTCTCAATGCCCATCAGTACATGTTCCAATTCCAGTGTGGAAGGAGCAACCAGCCAAGAAAATCTGCTGGTCTTACAGACATGGCCATCCCATGAATGCATGACCTTAAAATATAAGCTAAATTCCCTAATTGGCACTTGCCATTGGCTAAAATGGAATGCACATGCAGTAATATCTTCTTCTCATTCTTCTGCCATCTCTTGAGTGCATTGTGTCCCTTCTATACTGTCCTTAGTCCATGCCTTCCGCAGGACTTCCTTGCCTCTCTGTCCTGTCCACAGAACCAGGATTTCTTGCTTGATTGTTGTGAAAATAAATCAGATGCTGGACGTGGGATGGTGATCCTCAGGAAGAAAGATTTCGCTGACTATGGAAGGTGGGCAGTTCCAATTATCTTCTGCAGCCACAGTTGATCCTTCTGGTCGGATTTCCCTTTGTGTGTGCGTGTGATGTGGGCAACACATGGGTCCTGCAAAACAGATTGTAGGAAGACAGACATTCCAATGGAGTCTTTTTTTAAAGGTAGCAATTTAATATGAAAGATAATTCTGAAAAGTGAACACTTGCTGCAGTCCTTCATCTGTTGTAAAATTGCTTTGCTTCTAAAATTCAGCCTTGGATACAGGTGCCATATACTTATTTTTATATGCTAGGCCTTAAAAAGTAGATTAATTAGGAAGACTGAAAAGCAGAAACAACTGGCAGATTCTGCTCTCTCCCCCCTCTTCCCCCCTCTCCCTCTCCCTGTGGCATCCCTTCCAGCTTCCTGAAAATGCTACACACTAATTCAGAGGACATTGCTGAATGGAGCTGTAATGTGTGTATAGGAAGGAGGGGATCCCCAAACATCAGGCAGAGGACTTGGCATGAGCGAGCCCTTCCTCTCAGAGAAGTCTGATTCTGGATTGAATTCCGATTTAGAAATGTTTTTAAATGGTCTGTTGCCTAGTGTTCTTGTCCAGGGCAATTTGAACCAACAGAATAGCCTTGTAATCTTTTTCATCTTTCTTAGGCCGTGCATTTTAAACTCACTGTGGCTTGGCACTTCTTGCATAACAATTATTCTGACAGAATTTTGGTTCGGATGGGTTGGCAAGAAATGTTATTCAGCTGTGCTCAAGATGTGTGTCATGTTAAGAAAATTGGTAGCTCTCTTTCAGCTGTAGTGTAATGCAGGTTGTATCATGTGTGCTTTCATACTGTGTCCCAGATTATATTCCCTTTCATTCTGTAGAGTTTTAACAGTGCAATACTTTGCATGTTTACTGGGAAATAGGTTCTACTATTTTCTGTGAAGCTTGTGTCCTAGTAAGAGCAGCATTACAAATATAGAAATCATTGCAATTTGTTTCCACTACTCAATCCAATATTCACCAGTGGCAAATTGTTTCACTATTTATAACTATAGTTTCCTGATTGGGGTCCTATATATTTATTTCCAGTGTGCTTCAGTCGCAGACTTTTTCTTTGGAAAATTGTGCCGATTTAGTTCTTTGAATCTGTCCATATCATTCCAGTCTTCTGTCTGAAATCACTGTACTCTAGAAAAATGCCTAAATTTATTTACTGAAATACTTTATTTGGTTGTTGAGTTCATGTTCTTATGACACCAACAATGTGATTTCATAATCTTGTGCTGGTTTGGATCTTGTCAGATAATACACATTTTGTCCACTGTGTGGGAATGTAATTCCATTATCAAAATCACTTTGGTTTTAACACAAAATGGGGGCACCAGCATTTGGACAAAGTCCTTTGTGGCTACTGCAGTTGCAAAAGATGGCATGTGGTTCCATTTGGTAACTGTTGTTACTCATGAAGTATGTGATGATGTAGAAGACCTAGAAACAAAACAAGTTCTGTCTGCAGGCTTATACTGTATTCCAAGATGAAACATGTTAAAAGTAAAAGGTGAGAAGGGTTAACTGATGGACAAGCCAGAATGAAGGCCCCTGAAGAGGGCAGTATAATATGATTTGAATAAGGAGTGGGAAATGCCAGAGGGGTAGCAGCATGTAAGACAGAGCAAAAAGCCGTAAGAGCCAGTGCAAATATTGAAAGAAAAATGAATTAAAACTTGTAGACTCCACAGAAAGAAAAGAGCACATTTTAGAAACATGGATCAACATTGATCACCTGAGGGGAAAAGGAAAGAGAAGGGTCTCCAAGATTGTTGAGGGATTTATTGCTTCTGAATGCCAATTTAAGGGCCCAATCTTAATGTTTTATTTCTAAGAGAATATCAACACTATCTTGTGTTGCTTCTCATTGTATTCCATGTATTATTAGATGCACTTGTTTTCCCTATCTTTCTTGCACACATTTACCTTTCACTGCATCATGTATAAGAGCCAAAACAGGCATTAAATCTGTGTCCAGGCAACTGAACCTTTTTCAGTTTTACTCTAGGTGCATGGACACTGAGCCTACCCTATGGGGGAAAAATTAAAAAGATGAAGCTGCTAGATATGGATTTAAAGTAATACCTGTTAGGGTCTTAAGCAAAAAGCCGGATGCCATAAGCAAGCATTTGTATATTCTCTTCTTAGAACATTTGATGGTTTGTGCATGTAAGTGCACTTAAGAATTTGGTCTATACCAGTTCTCTTTATTTGCAACAGCAGGGAACAGTTCATTTTTCAGATGGAAAATATTGCTGAAAAAAAGAAACTGCTATGTGAAGCTGAGTGATACTGAAACATCATTTTAAGAAATCTTTTGAGAAAGGGCCTGTATATTTGTACTCTTCCCAGTGGCTGATTTCTCAATAGCCTGTACAGAAGAAAAATTATGACTTAAACTGATTCTAGAGGAAGTTTATTACCACTCCCTTGATTATAATATTATGTTTTGTCCTTACAAGTCACTTTTGTAAACAAGACGTATAAGCAGCTGATTTTCTTGGTTCTCTGCATAGCTGCAACTATGTTGCATAGTCACAGGTGCGTAGCGACCTTTGCTAGTCCATTATGATTTAAGAGACCTCTTATTTTGCTTTGGTGTCTTCATTATAATGTCAAAGTGCAGATGATGGAGACAGGATAGGGGATGCAATTTCTCAGAATTGTTTCACACATGACTCAGCAACAAAGCAGCATTTGCTTTTGGTGTTAGACTCACTGGGCATCCCCTACCATCCCGCTCTCTGATGAATAGGCCTATATGATGTGCATAATTCCAAACACCTTTTCACACTTTACAGATTTATACATATACTATGCATATTTGTGTATAAAATGTTGTAATATTAATGGCAACTGCTGAAAAAGCCAGCTGTTACTTTTACCCAACACAGAATAGTATTTTTAGGAGCTTGATAAGCTTGACTGCCTTTTCAATCATATATTAGATTGTGCAAACAAAGATGGGTCATGACTCCTACTGAGTTGCTTGAAACAATGGGAACAAGTTGCAGTGAGA